>NC_092433.1:1668000-2027000 GCF_036169615.1 Heliangelus exortis
TTTAGGCATCACAGAAAATGCACCTCAGAGCACCCCTTTTTGGGGCTTGTACACCAGTTTGCAAACTGGGAAACTGGGCAGGTCAGAGGGAGAGCCCCCAGAGCAGGTCTTTTCCAGCCCTGTTGGTGTTCCACAAGCTCTTGGTGCCTTGCACTGGTGCACATGGACAGCAGCTGAAGGCACAGGCTTTTTTGCTTTCCTGCAGGTACTTGGGCTCTCCAGTTTCACTGCTGAGTTCCTGATAGAATTTCTTGCATCCTCCTCACTGCAGGGTGAGGATCCAAGTGAGTCCTGCAGGAGGTGTCCTTGGAGTGAATGCTGCTCCTGGGAGAGCCAAGAGAGCATCTGCACCTTCTCTTCCTGCCATTAGCTGGAAAAGGGAAGAAAAGAGAAGCAGCTGGGATGATCTGATCCATGTGTCAGATGGCCACAGAGTGCCATGTTACTCAGCTCTTACTTTCCATCTCCCCTCATTTGCCAGGGAATTAATGAGGACCCCAGTTGTGCTGAAATTTGAGTATCTGCTGAAGGGCTTTGCTGGGTAGGAGTCTGTGTATCCTGCAGCTAATTATGTCATTAATTTATTATCTACTGATGACCAACAAGAGAATTGCTGAGGATGATTCAGAACCTACATGGATATTCTTAAAGTATTTGTTTACTGGATTCTGGTAACTCCTCATAACTACTATGTAGCCACGAGGAGCCCATATATAGAGCTACAATTCAGGTATTCATAGAGAAAATTCCTATTTCTTACTTGTTCAGTTGTTTTTTTCCCCCAATATATGCAGAGTTTAATAGATGCAGAGTGGGAAGATTAATCTTTCTTCCCCCTCACATCTCCTAATGAAGAAGCTACAGCTTTCTAGTTTGAAAAGAGAAAATTTTCTTTTTAAGTTGCTATTAATAGCAGAGAAAATTAAAAGCTCATCATGGTTAGGATGAGATCCCAATTGAAGTTGACAAGGAAGAAGATATTTAATAAAAGTACCAGGCATGATGATGGCTTTAAAATAAATCTGTGTGTTAATAGCTAAATTATGAGGTGATAATCTGATGGTCTATTTTAAAATGTGTGTATAGGAGGATTTTTCTGATGGCCCCCATAGAGAATGTATGGTTGTTAGGATGTCCTGTCCTAAGAGGGCTGGTTTGGTTTTTTGGTTTTTTTTTTTTGGCTAATTGTTTGATTTTAAGGTTGGGCAGCAACATTTGACATAGCTGTGATCACTTTTTATCCATCAATTGATGTCTGCTGCTGTTTTATCAGCTTATTTTTCTGAGCCACCAGCTAGGATAATGTGCTTGAGGGAAAATTATACCCTACATCAGTGGTTTTGTTGCAGCATGTTGTACATTATTGGTAATTTGAATGCACCCAGCTAAAAATAGAAAGGTTAAGTAGTATTCCAAATGTTGCTGCTGTGAAGCAGAAAAAGAGTAGTGTCTGTACCATATATATTTTTGAGGGAAGAGTGGTTTTATTTTGTTCTTCCCCTTTCAAAACTGCTTGCTGAAATGAATGCTTTCCTTCAAGCTGCATGGCAAGAACAGAGTGGTTGTGCTATTTCTCTTCCTATGCTCTTTTTCTTCTTTCTGATGAATTTTTAGAATAAATGAGCCCTGGTATGAGGTGGCTTTTGTATATACATCTGCCTGGCTTCCCCTGGGATGGGTGGCATGGGCTGTGCCACTTGGAATTGCAATCAAATGGTGCTGGTTGCCCTCTCCCCAGTCTCTCACCTCTAATGCAGTCGCTTCAGTTCCTTTATTTTTAATTCCAGTGGTGTTAAACATGTCTGATCTTTCTCAGATTTTTCCAGTAGAAGGGGGTGATGCTGTTGTTGTGGTTGATGGATTCACACACCGAGGATCTGCGATTCCTGCAGAACTGTAGTTTTCTGATTTCTTTTCCAGAAGAGCTTCTTTCTTCTCTGTTTATGAGAACAATTTATGAAAGCAGCAAAAACTGTGTATTTTGCTAGAGCTGACTGATACACGGATACTTTTATTCCTTGCTGAATGCCCTATTTAAAACCTCCACAGAACATCACTGAATGTCTTTCAGATAATGCCCTCTGAGGTTTAAAACCTCCTTTTTGACTGCTCTCTTTCTTAAGAGTGACCTTGGCTGACAGTTTCTATTGTACAACTGAGTCCTGGGGGGCTTTCTTTTTTTCTCTCTCATCCTTTCACATGGATTTACGTGGTGCTGACTTTATCTCTCCAGTAGCTCTGCTTTTATTCCAGTGCAGTTAAGATGTTCATAGTTATAAATCACTTTGGAGAACATATGTTTGTATTTGATTTTCTTCTAGATTAAAAAAAATCATGGGAGATGTTAGATTTGCTGGTGTGTGAATGTTTTCCTTACCTTGCCCCTGATTGCAGGACACTCACATCTGGTTTTCATGGCAGGTGACAGGAATAAACCAGCTAATGACCTGCAGGCTGGAAGAGCTGGAGGGGATCTGAGCTTTTCTTTTGGGTTGGGAGTGGGCCAGGGGGTTCTTCATTCTCTTCCAGCTCTTCAAAACCTAAAAAATGGACTTTAACTAAATAATATTTTCAACTTGCTATTACCTGCAAAATCTGCCTGTGCTCACAGCTGAGATGTTTGCCTTTGAAGCTGGAATTCGGTGCTGTCAAGGTTTGGATCTATGTTCAGTAACAAAGAGGTAATTTCATCTTTTTAAAGAGAGTTTTTATAATGCTGGGTGTTTTGGTGTGACTGTAAAATTTTATTAGGTGGATTTTTTTCTGACCACAATACAAAGCCATGATTTTGAAGAAAGATTGCTTCGAGGTTCTACCACAGAACTCATCTTTTCTACAAAGCTAAAGGATTATTTTTCTTTTAGTTCCAGTCCTTGCATTATTGTGGCATAAAGGAGATGGAAACAGATGCACGTTTTGTAGGAACTTAATTCTAATGAGCATTCTGTTATCATTACTGGTAACTTCATTTTTCAGTAATGTGGAATCTCTTAAAGTTTGATTTTATTTTGTTGTACTTTTACAGGCTGCCTTTGAATTCTGAGTCATATATGGGATGTTCAGGCATGCCATGTAATATATAGGCTTGGCTTTTTATACATTTTGTTAACTGTTCTTTAGAGGTAGGCAAAGTGCTCATAGGATTTATTTTGACATAGCTCCTTTTGAGATGTAGAGGCTTGAAGGAAAAAAAATCCAGTGGTGTTGTCAGCAGTGGGACAGGAATTGCTGTGGATTTTCCTACGGATTGCTGTGAAAAGAGAGAGGAAATGTGTCTGGGAAGTGCTGGGGAAAGGCAAAGGGGAGTGAAAGAGGAGTGAAAAATCTCTCCTTGGAAGTGGAGAGGATCAAGAGAGGCTGTGGGCAGTGTGGCAGGGACAGTGTGTTCTCTGCAGGGAAGTGCTGGTCCCCTTGGGGAAGGGGAAGGGAGGCAGCAGCTGGGAAGTGAGAAATCCAGGATGCTGGTGGTGGTGGGAGTGTGAGGAGCAGAGAGGGAGGCATGGATTGCCTCACTGCAGGGACTGATGTAACTGGGCAGGAAGCAGAGGAATAGAAGAGCAATATCAGGGGAAGACAAAGCTTTTATATCTTGGGCAGCTTGAACAGGTCTGTGTGGTGCTGGGGGGGATGTGATGTGGTGTGGGGCTGGGGCTGGGCTGGAATCTGCTGGATTTCTGTGCCCTGCTGGGTGAGAACAGCTGTTTGCTTCCAACCCTGCCCAACAAAATGAAAATATTCAGGTGGCTGATGGCCTTGTACTGTGTATAACCATGCTTTGGCTCTATCCAAGCTAAGTGGAAATGGTCTCTTGCCTTGAAGCATGCAGGCAGCAAGACCAACAAAATCTGCTTTTGATGCTTTTTAATAGCATTGTTAATTACAATTGGGTCTCTTTGCTCTTGTTTTTGGGGAGCTGCATACTACCTCAAAAACAAAATAGCCTTACGTGAAAATTCTCTTTTTTTTTTTTTTAAGAAACACATGAAACAGTTCTTATTGTTAACAAAAAGAAAAAACATAGTCAGAAAAATAGATTCTAGCATCCAGTTTTCATTTGCAGCCATTATGGAAAATAGTGCATGTGAAAAATTTTCCATTTTCAATTTCAATTCTACTTGTATATCTTTCTATTAGATCATTAAATAACAATGTATTGTATTTTGTATTTTTTTTTAACCAGGCAATATTTTTTCACATTTTTTTCTTCATATTTCATAATTCTGCTTATGAAAGCTGGATTTTCTGAAGCTCATTAATAACCAACAGTGCTGCACTAGAAGCTTCAATATTTGTTTTTTTATCTTACTTGTAAAATCAGATACCTCTGATGGCAGGAGGCTGGGCTGCAAATGCAGACTGCAATTTAAGTTTGGTTTGGGTTGTTTTTTTTTTTCTTTATTTCCCTCTCCTCCCCGTGGCCCAGCTGTTTCTCATGGAGATTTGGATCATGCTCCAGCATTTCATCTGCTCAACAACCAACAGCTGAGTGACAACACAGATCTCTGACTGCAGCTGCAGCTGTGTTTGCTGCTTCTCCTGACTGCCTGGCCCAGTTGTGCCTTGAGTAACACCTGAAAAATATAAGGAGAGAGCATCTCCCCCTGCAAAAATGGGCTCCTGGCTCTCAGTTTTGAAGCCACTCTTAAGTAAAAGACACTGTTATGGATGTGAGTCTCAAATAGAGCATTTTTGGATAACTACAGCAATCTGCTTCCATTTGGGTTTGGCAGTGCTCTCCTGTCTTTTGTCTGAAGTTCTGTGAATATGCTCTGAATTTTCTTCTTACAAAGAGGGAGGTGGCCAGCAGTGCTCACCTCATCCTTTTTACTGCTAATGATTGGTGAGTTACATGGTAGGTGCTGGCAAAGGACAGAAAAACAAGCATAGCAAGCCCTGATTTTTCTTTTCTCTGAGTGGTTTCCCCTGGGTTGCTGTGTAGAGTCTGGAACTTTCTTAGGGATGTTGGTGTCAACACTGATCATTCCACCCTGGCTTGGAATTAGATGTTAAAAAAGGGGAAGGTCTTTTTTATTAAGAATGTTTGGATTTAATGTTGTCCATGATGTGGAGAAGTTGCAAAATATCTGGAAGAAACCATGATACTTCCTAAGTAATCATCCATACCAGGGAAGCTGCTGTTTAAACAGGTGCTTTTAGCAAAATCATCATCCACTGGGACTTTGATATGCTGGATGTAACTTCTGTCTTCTTTTTCCTTTAGGAATTGCTAACTTTTCATCAGATAGAAAACCCATCAACCTGTATGCCATGTTTGCTGACATGCATTTATTTTTTTACTCTGGTTTCCTTGCTGCAGTTTGACATAATGCAAAGAGAGATTCCAGCTGACCAAGGAATATTTGGTTTGGTCCTTTTACCTCTAGAATTCAGAACAGAACACAAGAAAATGTGTTTTGCTGCAGCTAGCAGGTTCTGGATCTCCTGCTTTTATTCCCTGTTATCCTACAGATCCATACTTAAAAAAGCATGACAACAGTCAACTTTTTAGTAAAATGAAACCATCAAAATTATAATTCATGTCATTTTGTGCTCTTCCACTGTGCTTCCTTGCAAGCATGGATGAGCTCTTCTTGCTTCCATCTAAATCAGGAAAAGGCTTCCATTTATCTCCAGCTCATTAAAAAAATATTAAAACTCTGGCCTCCTCACAGTATTTGAGACTCCTGTTCTGCCAAAATTTAACCAGTACTGGAAGTATTTCTGCTACCATTATCAGAACTCTCAAAATAGTTGATGGAACCCCCAAAGTGCTGGGTTTGAGGAGGGCAGATGTCAGGTAGATAGGATTTGCTTAATTAATCACAATTTTTAATATTAGAAGTTTCTGTGAAGCATTGTGGGGAAAAAAATATGTACCTAGCAGGAAAAATGGCTGTTTCTACCTTAGTATTATAACATTGTGCTTGTCTTAAGGTAGGAAGATAGAGAGGCTGCTTAATATTTCTATAATGAATCAGTTACTAATGGATTAAAAATAAATTAGGAACCAAATTCAGTGACCCTTCTCAACTGAGACTGAAAAAAAGTCAAATTTTGGAAGTGTGGGGTGGAGTTGGACTGTCAGCTATATTTAATCAGTCTCTCTCAAGCTGAAGATGCTCTTCTGGAATGAAGTTAGGTAACCTGTTTCTTTGAAGATATTCTGGAGAATTTGCTGATTAAAATGAGACATAATCAGATACCAGGCCCACAGACTATAAAAGCACAGACTTCTCAAAATCCCTAGAAATTGCATGCTTCAAGCTTGGATCTTCTGCATGCTGAAGCTCATGTGGTAATTCAGTTTCTAGACTGAAAAAATCCCTTCCAGCTTCAGCCAGTCTTATGATTTGCTTGTAATATAATATTTAGTATTTGCTTTTAATAATTTGCTTTTACAAAGCTGCTAAAAAACAAATATCTGAATTGAAGTCTGAATTTTATTTTTTTTTTTGTATACTGAGTTTTTGTCCTTGTCCCTTGGGTTAACAGTACTGTAATGGACAATGGTACAACTTTATTTTTGCCAAAAAAAAACCCCAAAACAAAACAGGGGGTGGGTGGAGACACAGAAAAGGCAGCTCAGCAGATCTCTGCCTGGATGTGCTCCGAGCTCCATCACTGCTGCAATAATCTCTGCTGGACCCTGCATCTTAGCTGATTTAGATTATTTTTTTTAGATTTAGATTATTTTTTCCCACATCTGTTTCACTTAATGATGTCTGAGTAGCTTTTTTTTTCCAGCTGTGTTTTTGATTAAATTGATCACACAGTTTGGGAGTTGGCCTTCCCTGTGCTGTGTGGGTGCCTCTCTGAAATCGTGGCAGCTACACCTGAATTTTCTGAAGCTCCTGTGCATGCAGAATGGGTCTTTAGAGGTTCAGTGCCAAAAATGCAGCCCTGAAGAACTGTGTTGGGATGGAGTGAATGAAAGAAACCAAATTTTGGTTCCTCTTTGCAGTTGAGAGCCGAGGGAGAATAAACCCCTAATGAAAAACAACTTTTCGTTATATCACTGAAGGCAAAACAAGATAAATCCTTGTTAGTAGTAGCAAGGAATGAGAGAGGGTTCTTAGCAGCTGGCAGGGAGGGTACTGGGAGCAGCTTTTCCAGCAGGAGCTCCCCTGCCCCTGGGGCTGATCCCGCCCGGATCCTTTCGTCCCGCAGCCGAGCGCTGAGCGGAATAAAGGGGTCGGGTTTCCTATGGCAGCCCCGCTCCGGGGAGCAGCGGTAAAGAGAGGGGAGCTGTGGTGTCAGAGGAGGAAGGATTTCATCTGCAGGGCCTGATGCTTCTTAGAAGCTGGCAGGGAGGGCACCGGGAGCAGCTTTTCCAGCAGGAGCTCCGCTGCCCCTGGGGCTGATCCCGCCCGGATCCTTTCGTCCCGCAGCCAAGCGCTGAGCGGAATAAAGGGGTCGGGTTTCCTATGGCAGCCCCGCTCCGGAGAGGGAGCTGTGGTGTCAGAGGAAGGATTTCGTCTGCAGGGCCTGATGCTTCTTAGAAGCTGGCAGGGAGGGCACCGGGAGCAGCTTTTCCAGCAGGAGCTCCCCTTGGGGCTGATCCCGCCCGGATCCTTTCGTCCCGCAGCCAAGCGCTGAGCCCCCGCTCCGGAGAGGGAGCTGTGGTGTCAGAGGAAGGATTTCATCTGCAGGGCCTGATCCGCTCCCCCAGAAGCCATCGGTGGAGTCGTTTCGCTGGCTTTAATGGGAGCGACTGGGTCCCTTTAATGGTGTTTTTGTTCCTGTCGGGAGTTGGTTTGTTTGGCTTGGCTGGGAGCACCTACAGGAGTAGCAGTGGGAAATAGACTCGGGATCAAGTTGTCTGCTAAGGACTGCCCGCTGCAACAGGGCACTGGAAGGGGTTTATTTCACTAGGGTTATTTTTGGGTTTCCCTCGGTGTGCTGGAAAAGGATTTCAGCCAATTTCTGAAGTTTCAGGCTGCTTGTTGAAAGTTGGAAGTAAAGAGGCTTGTTGCATAAGTGAAATTAATGATACCTTGTGCCTCTTTTAAGGAAGGTTTTTTTGTGACAGTGCCTTTTTTGCCTTCATGTAATCAACCCTATCTTAACAGGAGGCTTGGAATAATTTTTATTTATCCTGACTGATAACAAAACTGGTACAAGGCCAACCTGATTGGTGGCCTGATTACTGGAGTAATACTGAACAGATTGGGGAAAAAAATAAAGTTTCTTTAGAGGTTAGTTCCCTGTGATCTTATTTTCTTATTTTCTTTTTTTTTTTTTTAATTCTTTTAATTTTAAATTTTTTTTAAAATTATAATTTAACCTTATTGCCTTTGTTGTCATCTTATAAGGGGAAATATATTTCTCTCTAAGAGTGACAACTGAATGAAGCATCACAGAAGAAATTCTTATTTTTTTTGTAGGTGGGCTGTGCAAATGTCTCCCTCCTGTGTGCTCATCCTGAATAAATTATGCACAAGTTAAAATAATGCAATTTGAAATTCATTAAGAAATGAAGTGCTGAAGTCAGAATTATTTTCAGACAACACCAAGCTACAAAGTTCCATTTCTCTTTGTTCATCTTGGAGCCTTGGTATTAAATGAAAATTTCACACTTCTGAAGGTGCCAACCTCCTTTTATTCGGATGGTGTTTTTCCTTAGTGCCTTCTGTGTTCTCTGCATTCCTGATAATTAAACTTCAAAGTCAGTGTTTGTGTTAAGAGTGTGAGTTTGAGCATCTTTGGGTGTGTTAGATTAGCTTGGTTGCCTGCTTGGGTAGACAGTTCCCAAAAAATGTGTTCCCAAATGGATGGAGAGAACAAGGAATTGTGTAACGTGGTGCAGCTGGGCCACACTCAGTTTATTTCTTCCATCTGGAGACTTGTACAGAGCAGGTTATGGGGTTCTTTCTTGACTGCTTTCACCTTGCAAATGTCTGCCCTGAGTTTTTCATCCTCTGCAGGATGCTGTCAGCCTGTTGTTTCCCACTCCTCATGGCAGAGTTTGAGAAACTCAAAAAAAAACAAAAAACCCCATCTCTTGGATGATTTTGCTCAGGCCTAAGGGAAAGGTCCCTTCGATCTGCTTCCTGTCCCATTTAATCAAGGAATGGTAACAAATATAGATCCATCTGATTAAATACCTGCTACTCACTAAAATGTGATGCTTCCAGCACTATTTCCCTCCCTTAATTCTCTATAGGTCCCAAGAAACCAGCTACCATTATATCTACAGCCAAATAATAATCCCAGTGGAACAGTAATACTTCATACAGAAGGGTGGGAACTGCTCATTCCCTTAGGGGACTTAATTAATTAATTTTCCTCTGCTAATTCAGGGGGACCCAGATCTGTGTCCCTGTTTCTCAGTTGCCTGCTGAGGGAATGGTTCCTGGGAGCTGCTGCTCAGCCTCCTCCAACCCACTAAGAAGTTGCTCCCTTCTTGTCCTTCCTCCTACAAAGCAGGCAGATTCTGAGAGCAGAGTTATCATCATCTTAAGAGGAAACAGCAAAATTAGGAACATATCCTGAATTTTTGGAGTTGTTATTTGTCTGGACCTTTCAGGACCATGAAATGCAAGTCCCATGATTCTGATCTGGTGAAATCTGGTTTGTTACCTTGCTACAAATTTTTGTGCCAACAGAAGGGCAAATGGAATCAGGTGGCAGAATATATGGTGATGATACCTACTTAGAAACCATTCTAACACCCTGTGACAATATTTACAGGCTTCCAAGATGAGACTTTTCCTGATTAGGGAAATCAAAAAATAGTTTTCCCAGCAGGCCTGTGGTTAGCTCATCCAAAATGCTTGTGTTTTAGTTGGCAGGCATTTTCTTTAAGCAGCTAAATGAAAAATATTTGACTTGGGCTCTACAGCTCTACAGGAATGGAAGCCTGTTCCCCAGGACACAGCCACTCTGGAAAAAAACCAAGAAAAACCCTAAATGATTCAAGTTTGTAGTGCACTAGCATAAGGAAAATCCATGGGATCTTTAGGGAAAAAAAATAAAAAATTCCAGAGCAAGGTAAAGACTTACATTCTGACTTTTCATCAGAAAAATCAGGTTAATATTTTGCTTGGGTTTTTCTAGGATGTGAAGCCTTTGCTACCTGAAGTGAATCTAGGTAGGCCCCTCTTGTCTCTTGACCACATTATACTGCTTTTGTCAAACTTCACTTGTGGGAATTTATAACCCAAATTTCTGGCTACTAAAGCTTGTTTCAGAAGCATTGCTAAGAACAAATAAAAATAAATAACCTGCATTAAAAGCTTTTGTCTGGAAGGACGATAGGCTATTGTGTTTTTCAGTTACTGAAGTTCTTTATTTCTCTCTGCTGAAGATGCCTGTGGAGGACTTGTTCCTCCAGGAGTTGTCACTGGGAATGGTGAGACCAAATGTGCAGAACTTTGAGGGGTAAGTGATGGTCTCCTAGAGTGGTGTCAGAAGCTGTGCTCTGTGTGGCCTGGGAAGCATTTGGTTCTAAATCTACAGAGCACACTGTAGAGGATGCTCTTAAGTCTTAAAGAGCCTGAACAGACTTTGGGCTCAAGAGGTTGAGAAATTTTGGCATGGAGGGGACTCAGGGCTCCTCTGAAAAGAAGAGGGGAAGTCACAGAGTTCCCTGGTTATTTCCCTGCCCCGGTGCAGTGCACTTTCTGCTGCTGAAACTTGGATTTTGCTCAGCTGGTGGAAGCACATGGCATTTTTTTCACCTAATTTACACACCCATATTAGTTAGAGATCAGTCTCAAGTTTAGAAGTGCCTCTTCCTCTTCAGGCTGTGTCTGGATCTGCAGTTCCTAAGAGGCAAAAGAAGATTTGGTCTTGGAAGTGCTGAGGGCAGGGCAGGGGCACTGTACCTCAGTCATGGCAGTCAGTTTGGTTACAAACCTACAGCTTTTTTAAGATCAGGCTTTCTCAGTAGTTCCCACAGATGACATCCAAATATTGAACATATCAGTGGTTTGAATGGGTTTTATAAAACAATCCTTTCCCTAACCTTCTCCTCCCCAAACCCAGCCATCCACACCTGGTGAAATACTTGGATTTCTTGTAGAGGACACCCTGATTTCCACCCACTTCTCATCATCTGATCCATTTTGGAGATGGAAAACCTGGCCCCCCACTGTTAGGAACATATTGCCACGTGCCAGGCTCAGGTTTTCTGTTCCTCAGCACTTGTTGAAGGAACATGAAGCACTGGAGAAGGGTGAGGTTGTCATGTTTCAGTATCTAACCAGGTATGCAGGGATGCTGGGCTTCTCAAAAAAGAGGTTCAAGGAGTGAATGGAGCCAGAGGATGAGAGAGGTGCCTTCCCAGTGAAAAATGTTAGTGATGCTCTGTGCTTTCTGTATCTACCATCTGCCTTTCACAAACCTGAGGTGGTGTTTCCCAGGCACTGTAACATGGGGTGCATCGAGCCCAGCAGAAATTCTGAGTCATTTGTTTTAAAATCACTGAAGGAATCATAAAATTCATGTTTGTTGATTAATATTTAGTTGAAGGTGAAATAAAAAATTAAGCAGGCAAATGACTCAAGCATGCTAAATAGCAACAGCACTGTCTAGATGTGGCTGAAAAAGGACAATGAATTTCTAAGAATAGGAGTAAACACATTAATGTGTAGTGATGGCACAGTGAGGCAAAAGAGATGCTTTGCTTCAGTGTGGTGGACACATTCCACAGGAAAATCATGCAGAAAACATTTTTTATACTGAGTGTAGTACCTTTTGCATCACTAATGATTATATTAGTAGATGGCTCTCCTCAGAACATACTAGTAATTGCCTTTCTAGTGTGCTGTTATGAACAGTCTAAGAACAATTTTATTTTATTATAGAGGTGTTTTAAAAGCCCCCAGGACCAGCAGAGCCCTGTAAGTTAGGTGAATGGTGGTTTTTGGTTTTTTCCCTTTGTTTTCTAACATCATGTCTGTTTTAGTCATCCAGTGTCCAAGCCCTTGCAGAGTGCTTTCCTCAGAAATAGGTTCTTTTTTTTGCCCACTGGAAGTAAATAGCAGTCTGTCATTTTAACTGTTCACTATTATTACTGATGTCTCATTTTTCACAATATTTTTTTCTGGGTATTCTTTTTCGTGATCAAATCTGAGTCTGTGTTTTGATGTGGCTGTCAGCAGCAACTTCTCATAGATGAAGCCAGAGTCTGAACTGCTGAGTTTAGGAAAAGGGGGGCATAAAATCAGTGGAGGTTGTGGTGATTCAGTGCCTCTTGGGATAAAGTCTGTTTTACTGGACATCTGTGACATTTCTATCCTGCAATTTTTTTCAGAATAGTGCTACAGGCTGATGTTATTTTTATTCAGCATACTGATCCATCCTGTTTAAAAACTAAGCAATAGTGAGTAGGGTCTTTTCTGCAGCTATGCATAAGCAATTATTTAAAAGTGAATTGATATTGTGACCACTGTCCAGCATGCAGTCATGGAAAGTTTGAGTGGTTTTGACAGCAGAATAAATCTCCTCCCTGGCTATTGCTTGGCAAATAAATGCCCTTTTTCATAATGACTTCCAGTTTCTCTTTACTGTATGAAGCATTTTGTGCTGGAATTCTTCTGAGCTTGAAAAGCAGTATGTGAAATGAAGGTTGGCAGGAGGTCTTAGCACTGGAATGTGTCAATAAACAGGATGAGCAGAAGCAGAGTGTAGCAGCTGACTGCTGGTTTAATTGCATTCTCTTCATATTGTAGGGAAACTCTGGTACTACCTTTTTTTTCCCCTCCACAGAACTCAAAGGCACGTTGCTTTTCTATCTGTAAATGAGAGAAAAGAGAGAAATATCTGTAAATTTCTATCTGTTTGCCTACTTGAGGAAGGTAGAGTAGAGAGCTCCAAAGCAGGTAATGCCACTGTGGGTATTAGTGGGTGCAGTTTGCCTGGTCTTCCACGTGTTGGAGCAGTGGTAGTGCTCTCAGATCTGGGGAAATGCCAAACCTGGGTTTTTATGTTAAATACACATGGACAGGAGATGCAAATTGGTGCTGAGGTACAAAATTGATACTTGAAATTGTGCTTGTACTTAATTCCACTGTGTGTTGCTGTACCCAGACAGTACAAGATGTGCACTTTGGCTGCAGCAGGGTTGTCACTCTTCAGGCTGACAGTGGGATCAAAAGATCTTTTGTATTAGGAGAAACCTATTCTGAGACCTATAGATTAGGCAGTGTGCACACACTAACCCTCTTGAGGCAAAAAAAGAAACCTTTAATCTCTCTTAAAACTCTGCCAAATACAAGAGCTGGTTTCAGCAGTGCTTAAACCAGCTTCAGTAGAGTATGGGATGCAGAAACAGGTTTTAAAGGCTGGTTTTAGCTACTGTCTACCAGATGGTCCAAATGTGACTTATTCAACACTGCACATGGTGGAAAAAAAAAAAAGAAAAAGAAAATCAGAAAAATCCCAGCACCACACCCTGGTTGGTGTGTGTCTGCTCTGTGCCCACCACCTGCCTTGGAACAGGCATGGCTCTGCCTGGCCAAACCAACATCCACAAGTGTTGTGTGTCTTTTCTGGGCTGAGCTTCACTTTCACAGAAGGCAAGGCTGCAAGATGTAATGTATTTAAATGTATTCTGAATTGGTAATGGTAACTCGAGTTTTTTCTGCCAGTTTTACTGTCTTTGTGCTGAAAAACACAATTGTGCTTTAAGCCATTATGAAAACTGGTGGTGTTGAACTGATTTTTCTTACCTGGTAGCCTTTATGGGAGAGTCTTTGTTCCTGTCAGATGAAAGGCTGATGTGGCTGTATGAACCAGAGCACACACTGGAGGTGCATCCAGCATGCTGGACTAATCGCTTACTTATTAATATTCATGAGTCAGCTCATTTAGTGCCTGCTCTTGGGACTCGATTAGAGTAAGCAACACTGCTATTGGTGCTGTGGCTGTAGAGAGCTTTATCTAAGGCAGAGCCAGTGTTATCCTGGCTGCAGATGCTAGCTCTGACTACCTGCAGCATTTCACAGGACATCTGTAGTGTTTCTGCATAGCTGTTCCCAAATGGCAAGTCAGTCTGCAACGACGGAGAGAATAAATTTGAGATCACCTTGGTAAAGTGTTATTGCACACTCTTGTAATGAGTCCTTTCTGTTTTTTTCCCCAAAGGTCCAGAGGAAGAAATGACCATGTAGATTCTACAGCTTGGGTGCAGCATAATGGGCAGTGGTGAATGGAGTGGAGCTGGTCTGCAGCCCTGAAAGCAGCAGTTCAGCCAGGGACACCTTCCCCACCAGAGGCACTCTCCTCATCGCTCGCTGGACACACACTGGATTCTTTTTAATTCTTAGGTTGGGATTCAAGACTCCTTTCCTTCGATTTTTAAACAGTTTTAAGATTGTATCAACTCTTAAGGAGTGGAGCAATATAATCAGCAACAATGGGAGACATGACAAATAGCGATTTTTATTCCAAGAACCAAAGAAATGAGGCCAACCATGCAGGAGAGTTTGGGTGCACGCTGCAGGAACTGCGCTCCCTCATGGAACTTCGAGGAACAGAAGCAGTAGTAAAAATTAAAGAGACGTATGGGGAAACAGAGGGGCTCTGCAGACACCTGAAGACATCACCAACAGAAGGTAAGCAGATTGCCCTTTAGGTGAGTCAGGGGACTTTGCATAACAGCTCTCCAGGTAGTGAAAGAAAGAGGTCTTGTCTCAAACCTGGACACGATCCTTATGGTGCTGCCATGAATCTCAGCAATAATAAAACAAGAAGAGTCCTCAGAGACAGAAGATAAAACCAATCCATAGCTAAGACTAGCACGAGAGCAAGAGGTGCTGTTTATCCAAACAGCTAAATGCACTAATTATTCCTTAAAGGGCAGACAGAAAAACCCAGCACCTGTTTTATGGCATTATAAAGAGGCCTTAACACATATGTTCTTGGAGGTAAGAAAGTGCAGATTAGTTGCTTCAGAAAAAAATCCAGGTATTTAGACTTGAGACTGGAAAATGACCTTTTGAGATACACATTGTTACTTTGTAGATCTATGCATCAAATATGTATTTTGTGGTTAGTAATCTTGACTTGCTGTATTACCATAGGTAGTTTTGCTTGAATTGTAGCTACATATGACTGTCTCAACATTTTTACAATTTTGACTTCTTTATAAGATTATACTCCTTTCTTATGTTTAATAATGCCAATCATAACTCTTCAATATCTGTTCTTCTAAGTGTTTTTGGAGTTCTCTACCTGATCATCAGCCACTAGTCTGGTTTTCAACACTCCTTCCAAATATTTCCCCATAAAATACTGACAATGGTGGGACGATTACTTCTCCTCATGCAGTTTTCCTGTTCACCAATGCCTCCTCTTTTACTGCAAGTAAAATTCTATTTAATTCTAACAATTCTATTTTCACCACTGTATTTTCATCTCCAAGGCATGCTAACACTTTTGGAGGTTTTAGTCTTTGAGTTTGTACTATTTATCTTGTCTTGTAAAGTAGCCAAGATGCTAATTTTAAGTTAGAAGTGTTGGCTGTGTTCCATTCTCCCCTTTTAAAAACTTAAATCATTTGGTTACCTCCTCTGTTTCAATGCTTGAAAGTCTTGAATTATTGGTGTAATCATGAATACATCAATTGTGGCAACACAGAGAGTGATGCTTCAAATTGCACTACTTGAAGAGTCCCAAAGGAGCAGCTATCAATGCCTCATCTGAAATTAAAGTCACCGTGGTCCTACACTTAATCGTAGACAGTCTAAGTATTGTTATAAACATTGTAAACTATAAAGCTGTGAACACAACCTTTTCATCATAGGATTAATTGCCTAATTCTGTATTAAAATGAGCAGCAGTCTCAAACAGTGGTCCAGCACTCATGTGCAATCTTGCATTCTAACTAGTGGCAAAAGGAGTGTGGCTCCCATTTTCTAGTCTGGCCCAAACAGCTGATCCTTCAGGCAGGACCTGATCCTTCAGGCCCTTGTCTGGCCCAAATAGCTGATCCTTCGGGCAGGACCTCTCTTCATACCTGTCAGTTGCTCCCAGTAGGAATGCTGAGGTAAAAAAATGAGACCCTGCCACTTTTCTGGGATTTCTGGATGTCTGAGCCTTTCAGAGAGGGGCCCGATAGCTGCTGCATGAGAGAATCTGCAGTGGTTCTGACAAATCCCTGACACACCTGGGGAATTCCAGACAGAAGTGCAGGATCTCTGTGTTTACATGACAGAGGGAAAACTGATTTTTTAAATCTCTCCCTTAGCAGTTTGAATACCCCTCAGCAGTTTGTTGAGTGTCAAAGATGAAGGCTCAGTCTGGGTGAACCCAGATCACTTCAGTGACTTCTGTAAAGTTCTGCCAGCTCATTCTAGCGGTTACCTGGTCAACGTGAACTTCAAAGGAAATGCTAATTACATTATCTGCTCAGTTTATGACATCAGGGAAACTTAATTCCTCATATTGGAACAGGGTGTATGGATCCAACTCGTGTGGCATGCTGACTCCAGCAGTAACCTATATCTGATACTGCAGATAAGGTAACTTTCCTCTAAGGCTTACGTGCACTTCATCACTTGTGCATTAGGGAAAAACGTTTCCAGCTTCAAATGGCAATCAGCATAGCCTTGGAATCATGAGGACACTGCTGGGTTTTAAATTTAAAGGAGATGACATCATAGGAATTCCCGGGCATGCTAAGTTTTGGCCTTATTTTTAATTGTTTCGCTTGAAGGAATCATTTTAGGAAGGACTGTGTCTGCAGTATGTCAAACTCAGCAAGTTTTGTTTGAGAGAAAATACTCATGAGTTCAGCAGAAAAATATTAAAGGCTTATGTCAAATAGGAGCATAGGACTAGACATAAGTTTCTAGCCATTGCTTTTCTTGTATGCAAGCACAGCAAGGGAAGCTAAAGTATGGTGCAGAGGGTATTTTTGAAGATAGGACTATTCTTATAGAAAAGTCATATCGTGGTTTCCTATATGGAAATGGATTTTCAGCATCAAGTAGATGTGATTTACAGTAAAATATTAAAATATACTGTGGAGGACCCCCAAACAGTTTTATATTCTGGTATTTGCAGAAAACCATGAAATTATCTGTATGGAATCTCATAGAATTATGCCAATATGCATGAAAATAATTTTTCCAACCAGTCTCTCACAGTTGACTGAACTCCTGTTATTTTTTTTATAGTTTGGAGTCCTGCACATTTTACATAGTTTTATGAGGAATAACAATAAGCATTACTGGAGGGCACTTCTTTCTATAAACCAAATAAACTCTTGCTGAGCAAGAGTTCTGGGTCAATATGAAAGAAATATCAAGGAAGAATTTTGTTCTTCCCAGGCTTGTAAGCTCTTCCAGAATTTATTGTCATATAGTTTGTCATTCTGCAGGATATGGCCTAGGTAGCTACTGGAAGAGAGGAAAAAAAACATCATAGAAACAGGGACATTATAATTTGGTGTTCTAATCTGAATTTACTGGCTTAGTATTTAGAAAATAAGAGCTAACAATTAGCTCAGACTTCACTCAGCAATTAATTTATCATGTCAACATTTGATGTACCAACTGTGGACTCATGGAATCAATCACTTACCCTAGAAATGCCTTTTTGAAGCTCTGTTTTAAAGGTCTTGGAGGTGTGAGGTAAGCACATTTTATGCATAACTCAGATGTTATTGATACTGTTGTGAAGCTACACATACCAGTGTTTTCTGAACTTGCATATTAATCCATGTGGAGCTTTAAAAGTTGTTTGAGTGTTGAGTAAAATAGTATTTGAATTCTTTGAATGAATTCTTAACACTGTTATGAATTACAAGGGTTCAGTCCCTTTTTTATGTTTTCTTTGATCACTTTTCTAACTATAGATGCACTGTGGAACCCAGCTCTCAGTTATGCCCAAGGGATTTCCTGCATTCAAGTCATTATGTTGTAAAGAAAAGCTACCACTTAAGCACCTATAAAAAAAAAAAGCCTCCCTCAAATCTATGGAAATATTTTATATGAAAAACATAAACGTGTGTCCCGTTGAATTTTCTTTTAAAATATTTTTTATTCAGATTGGTTTCACTTTTATTATTCTAAAAGCAGAGGAAAAAAGCAGGGTCTAGCTGTCATTTTGCAAAGCAGCACTGAATCCCCCATTGGGCAGAGCTGTGATGACAGCTGAATAATTTTCTGTGCAGTGGGAGTCTCAGGGGCCCACTCAGGCATTAGTGATACCTTATAAAGGACAGCTGGCAAAATGTGATGAGGTAGTTGGATGAATGCCAAATGAGACTGGAATCCACTCTTCCCAACACTTAACTGGGTTTTACCCACAATTTTACATAGCATCCACCAGTTTCCTAAATTTTTCGTCTACATTCCCTTTGTATTACAAAAAATGTTTATTTCTTGTAAGGATGCATTATCAAATCATCCTGCTTGATTTCTTGCTGAGAATACTTCCATGCAGTAATTTCCAAGGAGCATGACAAGTGAAACTGTGCAAAATGATGATGCTTTCATTTTTTCATGCAGTTTTCCAGTGGTTGTATCTGTGTGATCAGGCCTGAAACAGCAGCTCCAAGATGTTACACTTAGGTGATAACATTACAGCACTTCAGGAGGAGTTTTTCTGCTCATGTTTAGTGGATACCCAATAGGCTGAGCTGCTGGAAATGGTCCTGTGAAGTGCAGGAACACCTCACGTGTGATGTTAAGTGAGCTGATGGAACTTTTAATATGAAAAATGAAAGTTTGGGGCTTTCTTCATCTGTAGTTCTCTTGGGATACTGTAAAAAGGGTTCATGGCGAGAGAAAGTATAAATTTAGCAGTAAAATGATAATATTTCTAGTGTAGAAGTTGACTTTTTAATCGTTGTAACTACCATGAGTTAAGATAGATGCAAGATAAGGTACTTTTTCTTTTCCAATGCATGTCTGTTGTACAGCAGAAATGTACTGAGCATCAATTAGACCAGTTGTGTAGGTGTTACTCATTTTTCATTATTGCCATTTAAAAAGCCTTTTATGATTTTAACTATGAGGTAAGAGTTGAAGAAAGACTGAATACAACAAAATTAACCAGTTGCTTTTAGTACTCATTAGCTTTGGTTCCTCAAGCTTGCTTCTATAAAAATACACTGTTACTAACTTGATGTTCTTTTTTGAAGCTAATCTTGCTGTTACATACTGAATTGGTGAGGTGCACCACTGTGTTGTTATATGTTAAATTAGCTACAGATATGTGAAGAGTTTAGAAATTGAGGAAGGAATGAAAGGTGCTTGATTCAGGCAAATATAAGTTAAAAATATAAAAGAATGGAATGACAGAGATTGAAGCTTGTACCACACTGTGAAAAATAGATCATGAAAATAGAGGAATTGATAACAGCATCACTTTGGCTGTTGTTAAAAGAATACACTTAATCATACATAAACCACCAAATAGTACCTGGAAGTTCAAGATTTTCTTAAATTATTTAAAATTCAAGGCTAGGATGAATATTATTTTCCTCATGAAATGATTTCTTTTTTTAAAGCTGTGTTGCCAGCTCTCTTTCAGTGAGTTTTAAGAACTTGGTTGTGAGGTTGAACTGAAGTACTCTGGAAATTGTTTCTTACAAGCTTTGTGAAAGACTCCCTGCCCATCCCTCAGATCACCCCACACCTGGGCCCTGGTCCTTGGTGGGGGTGTCAGAACACAGCCGTGCTTCAGGACATTTTGCCAGCACAGCCAGGCCAGAAGCCAGACTCCAAGTTCATGTCTTGACCTTCTTTGTCTGTGTTCTCTTCAGATGGAAGGATTGGTTTAGAGAAGCAAAAGGGCCTTTCCTGGGAAGAAAGCCGTCAGCTTTGTCAGGGCCAAGGCCTCGAAGCGCTGCGTTTCGTGGTGCTTTTTTTCCCTCCCCTACCCTCGCATGAGAGAAAAAAATCTGCCACCAAACTTTCAGCTCGTGTTTCACGTAGTTATTCGTGCAGCAGAAAGCCTGGCTGAGCTGAGGAGAGCTGGTGAGAACCCAGCATTTTCCTGTAGCCATGGGGTGAGGCTTGGCTGCCTCCTGAGGCCTCCCCGAAGGCCCTGCCGGGCCCAGCCCCAGGGAGCCACTCCAGGCGGGCTCCAGAAGCTCTTTGTCAAGCTGCTGTTGAATCCCTGACAGGTACCACAGACTGGGATTTGTGCTGCCTTTTTGCCCCCTCTACCCTTGCATGAACTCGTGTTTCCTGTAGTTATTCGTGCAGCAGAAAGCCTGGCTGAGCTGGTAAGAGCTGGTGAGAACCCAGCGTTTTCCTGTAGCCATGGGGTGAGGTTTGCAGCCCGTGATGGCTCCTGAGGCCTCCCCGAAGGCCCGGCCCTGGGGAGCAGCTCCAGGCAGGCTCCAGAAGCTCTTTCTCAAGCTCCTGTTGAATCCCTGACAGGTACCACAGATTGGGATTTGTGCTGCTTTTTTTCCCCCCTCTACCCTCGCATGAGAGAAAAAAATCTGCCACCAAATCTTTGAACTCGTGTTTCACGTAGTTATTCGTGCAGCAGGCAGCCTGGCTGAGCTGGTGAGAGCTGGTGAGAACCCATCGTTTTTCTGTAGCCATGGGGTGAGGCTTGGCTGCCTCCTGAGGCCTCCCCGAAGGCCCTGCCTGGCTCGTCCTGGGGAGCCACTCCAGGCGGGCTCCAGAGGCTCTTTCTCAAGCTCCTGTTGAATCCCTGACAGGTACCACAGACTGGGATTTGTACTGACTTTTTTCCCCCTCTACCCTTGCATGAACTCGTGTTTCACGTAGTTATTTGTGCAGCAGGAGGCCTGGCTGAGCTGGTAAGAGCTGGGGAGAACCCAGCATTTTCCTGTAGCCATGGGGTGAGGCTTGGCTGCCTCCTGAGGCCTCCCCGAAGGCCCTGCGTGGCTCGTCCTGGGGAGCAGCTCCAGGCAGGCTCCAGAAGCTCTTTCTCAAGCTCCTGTTGAATCCCTGACAGGTACCACAGATTGGGATTTGTGCTGCCTGGGGAAGCCCAAAAGCTGTGGTGAGGGACATAGGGTGGGTACCCAGGGCCTCCCCTTCAGCCCCTTCTCTGAGGGCAGAGGAAAAGCCTGAAGCAGTTCCTGGGTATCTGGCTCTTTGCAGCTCCATTCTGTGTGTGGAGAAACACTGGGTCTGACCCAAGTGCACATGAAACATGGCTATAGAAGAGCTTTTCAAGATTGTGAGCAGATGGAGGGGGAGGGAAATCTGGGCAAGATGGTTGTGAATTAATAACTCATGTGAGGGAAGGAGTTCTGCTTTGGCACACAGCGCTGCCTCAAAACCCTGGGTAATGTGCCTGTTCAAGCTGTGGTAGTTGGCCTTGGCCAGGCTGAGGTTGTGTCTGTGGCAGCTGAGGTGGTTCTGTGCCTTTGACGTTCCTGCTGTACGCAGCATGTGGTGCATCCAGAAAATAATCTCTGCCTGCTTAATGGTGGAGTGCATGGAGCATTCTTGGCAACTCCAGCTTTTTCCTTATCTAATATTTCCATTGTTTGTGTAATGGAACAGCAAACATTCATCCAAAGGTTACCTAAACACAAGCATCTCAAATGAATGGCTTAGATTCTTCTGAGTGATAAGTACAATTTCATTGCTCGTTTGTGTTTCTGGGTTTTGGCATGTCATGCCACTTGCTGATTTACTTTGGCTTTGTTCACTTACTTGTGGAAAACTAGAGAAATTTTGCATGCTGCATTTTCCCTGTGAAGCTCTTAAAATAAAAAAAACAGATGTCTGCTCCTTTGAGAATCCTAAATGGTTTTCAGAAAGCTTCTCTATGTGAAACCGACATGGCTATAAAGTAAGTTTGGGAAAGAAAAGCAAGTGAATGTTTTCTGCTTGTGGTATGAGGCTTCATCAGAGATTTTCTTAGGCCAGTGCTGATTTATTTATGTGATTACCCAGGAGGTCATCTTCCTTTCAATGATTATCTTACTTCAGCAGGTGAAATGCTTTCAGAAAGGAGGCTATTTTAACGCAAACTGGATTTCCCTTACCTTTAAGACATTAAATATATTCCAGTGGTGTTTGCTGACTAGAATCGTACATTCTGCTTTTGCATCTCAGATTTAGATTAACAGAATAATAAATGTGTGAAATTTGCACCTGTTTTGCACAGGTTCAACGTTTGTTCATTGTAATCAGCTCTATTACAACTACAATGTGTTGTAAGTCAAAAGAAAGTCTGGCTCAGCAACTTGAAGTAATTCTTTCCCTCTTTTTATAAAGGTTATTGTAGGTTAACATTTACCATAGTGTATTGTGCCTCAGGTTTCTCCTTGATCTCAGTGGAGTGATGCAATACAATTTGCCATTCCCTTTTCAGAAAATAATAAATGATGGAAAGTGTCTCCATTATAGAGTGCTGTTGATAGATGTCTAATCCAGTTCTTAGAAGTAGGGACTCGAGTGTGTAGGCATAACTAGCTTGTTTATTGCCTGAAAAAAGGACGAAGCCAGATCTTTCACATAATTGCAACAATGTACATAAGGAATGGGGGAAGTAATTTTGAGATTTCATAAAAGCTCTGGCTGTTAACGTCAGCCCCACTTGCGTTAGAGGTGCTCCCTCAGAGAAAGGCAATTACTCCTTTGCTTGGGGGATCAAAAAGGTGTTTTGGTGTGGCCACTTTCATGCAGATGTATCAAAGTGGCTTCTGCTCTGGGAAAGGAAAAGCTTTTCCTTTTATCAGGAATGGAGCAAGACCTGAAGGGTGGAGGGAAGCCGGGAGCTGCTGCTGAGCCGTGTTGCAGCCTTTCCTTTGCAAAGCATGCCTGGGTTCTGTGGAGCCTGCATGAGGGTAGCAGTACTGCAGAGAGAAAAAAAAACAACTGTGTAATGAATACCTTGCTTCTACTGTATTGCTGGGCTTAGAAATCCATATATATATGATGGGTCAGCCTTGAGTGAGAGCTGATTTATCTTCGTTTTATTCGTGTTTTGAGAAAGCTGCAGGAAGAAAGCAAAGTCCATTATGCCAAATGAAGAATCCAATCGATGTACCCAGTTTGCCCTTGATAAAATTAAACTTTGTCTTTGCAGTGTGTCAGGGAGAGTGAAGGGCTTGTTGTGTCCTATGAAAGAAAACATGCAGTGGTTTTATCCTTTTGTGGTTGGCTCTGCTAGAGGAAGCAGAAGAGCACAGCCCTTAATTGCTTGTTTCATCTGACACTTTCACCAGTGCAAAAAGTTCTCCCTTTAAAATGCCACCTTAATATTTAAATCAATCTCCTGGACCTTTGTTAAGCATTCCCAAACTTTTTGTCAGGTCTCACTGCTAGCAGTGATGCTGTTTAGAGCTGAGCCAACGGAAGTGGAAAACTTTGCTACCAAAATTTTTGTAAGGATCATCTGCAGATCAGAGAGATTATGACAGTGCTGATCCTTGCAATAATTAAAATTTTTAAATGTGTGGATTTTTTTTTTTTTCTTCAGCATTGCATCAATATTCTCTTCAGGAAAGACATTTGTGTTACTTGTTGGAAGAGAACAGGGCAGTTGCATAAAATACTGAAACATCTTACCACTGGGGCAGTGGCATTCAACATGGAAGTCTAAGTTCAGTAGCCTTCAGGTGGAATTAGCATGACTGAATAATTAATAATTTTTCTTTTGACAGTAACTAGTATGAACAGACCTGGGATAAGAATGATATCAGATGAAGTCATAATTTTTTGCCTTCTGTCCCCTTTTGCAATTGCTACTTATCCTTCAAATCCAGCCTGATCAAATTTGCAGTTTCCATCTGTTTTTCAAGAAGTCAAAGGTTGATGGGACTGGACATGTTTATTTATAAAGGTGAGATGGATGGGAAATAAAGCCAAAGATGAATTTTTGGCAGTAGTGTGCTTCCAAGGCAAATATAACTCTGTTTCCTCAGTATTGATTTCCTTTCATGTATTCAGTTACTGACTTGCCTTCTAAATTTCTACTTTTTCTACAGTAATGTTTTTCCCCATCTATCTAGGTGTTCTAGAAAACATGCTTACAGCTGCAGTTCCTGAAAGGTCTAAGGACCAAGAAGGTCTCTCCACACATCTTGAAAAATTTGTGTTCTTTTACTGGACATAAAGAAACTATTTTCACTGGTAATAGATGGCACAGTCTGCGTTAGCTTGCAGCATGGTATAGTAACTTCTAGCTTTAAAAAAAATAAATAAATCTCTTTCTGAATGCTCATTAGGAATCTCATTCCTTGCCCTTGCCTCAGAGCTGGTAAAACAATGCATTTTAATGTCCCTTACTGCCAGTCCAGGACTTGGCAATGCAACCACAGATTATGTTAAATGCAGAGTATTTCTGTTGCATAATAGAAATAGCTGGGTGTCTGTAGCTGCTATTTCTGTAACAATAGCATTTACTAGCCCTTGTTTCCTCTTTGCTTTCAAATGAAATTCTTTAGGGACTGCAGATACTTTTTTCTTGTGTCAATTGTGAGCTGAGTCAGTTCTGTTAAAAGACTCAAAACCCTCTGCTTCCATGGGCTGTGCTGCTCTCCTGATTATTCCTTTTGCATTTTGTGTCAGTCTCTCCTCCCTACCACTTCCCACAGAGGAGCTGCCTTTAGGTATGAGAGCAGTTTATGTGTAGTCCTCTGAGGTACAAAAAGACTGAAAAAAAAAAAAAAGAATAGGAGGAAGGAAAACGGAGCAAATTTATAGCACGGTTCAAAAGCTGTCATGATTTTTTTTTTCTGATTAGCATTGGAGATGAGGGAAAATAGGGACTAGCCCACTTCTTCACCAGTGTGCTTGAAAGGAGAGCTTGCCCTTGAAGTAGGTACAAAAGAAGAAGAGAGGACAATGTTCAAGCATTCAGAAAGCATCCTATTGACTGCAGCAGGTTTCCACTCTTGGTGAATGAGGACACAGCTCTCCAGCATTACTGCAGGAAGGTGAATGGATGGTAATGCTCTGAAATTGCAGTGCAACCATCAAGTTGCAACCTTAGCACTTTGCATAAGCATTATTTTAGACACCTTGGTTAGTTCTTAAGCAGTAGAGAAAAAAATCTGCTTGTGCTTTTTTTCCAATGTTTTTCTAGCACTTTCAAGTCGTTGCCCTAGTTTGGAAGTTCTGAGTGATGAATTGGAGCACCATGGAGTTCCTTGTGCTTTCCTCACTTTAGTCATGTCTTAGCCCCCACCCTTTCCCTGAATTTTGAAGGAATGATGATTCTTTTCTGAGCCACTGGTAGGTGGTTTTTGGGGGAAGGGTGTGGGGATTTTTGTTTGTGTGTTATTTTTGTTTGTTTGTTTGTTTTTTGATTACACTGAAGTGTTTTTTACATTCACTAAAACCCCCTACAGATGTAGAAAATTGCTTCATTACATCATCATTGCACTTTGCCAGCAGGGTCATGGCTGCTGTGTGGTTTTGCATGGATAGGGGAGGTCATCCTGCTTGACAGGTGTCATCTTGTGGTTCTGCACCCAAAACATCCCCCTTTTCTTGAGCTCTTGTCCCACAGTTGACAGCCCATGGAAGTCTTGGAGTACATAAAGATCATTGTCCTGGTGAAAATCACTGCCTGTTACTGAGTGATAATTGATGACAATCATAAAGCAGCAGCAAAGAGCCTGGCTGAAGTCAGAACTTTTTTTGCTTTATATAAGTTTAAATATATATTACATAATTAAATATATATGAACATATATAAGTATATGTAAATAATATATAATATATATTTATATGAAATATAATAATAAATATACATATTAAAAATATATTTGCTGTATATAAATTGTCTTGTTTTTGCTCAACAAAAAAACCACAGCAGACTCCAAAGCTGCCCATATTCCCTACTAAAGTAGGGTCTAAATTTGGAAAACTGTCCAAGTGTTGAGATGTGACATCTCACCTGGTGACATCTCAGGTGATGCTGGTGAGGGCCTTGGGCTTTTCCTTTGTTCTATTGTTTTCTCAAGCCAGTGAGTTTGTGCAGTTGCTGAGCAGGTTCAAGGGCAGGCTGACAGAGCTGACCCCAGCTCCTGCTTCATTGTTGTACATGGAGTAGATGTGGGACTGCCTGCAGAACAGGCTGCTGAGAGAACAATTGCTTTTTAGGCTTCAGAAAGAATACACTGAAGGAAACCATAGAAGTAAATTAGTGGTGATTACCAGTATTCTGTGCACATCAAACAGGAGCAATAATGTGCTGCTTGAGAGCTGAAGCTGGCCCTTGGAAGTTTAATTTGCTTATTTCTGGTGCTTTTCAGTCCTCAGTTCTTCAAAGCTAAAGGTGCTGAAGGGCTCTGCAAATAAATCTGAAAATTGACAAGATGGCTAAGGAGAAAGGTATAAATGTGTGTCTTTTGTTCTTTGGGTATAAATGTGTGTCTTTTATTCCACCTGCTACTCTGCCTGCTTCTAAACATGAAGGCTTATTTATTCCAACCCAAAGTGAAAGTTGTAACCTCTAACAGGCATCCAAACCCATCATGTGCACTGGATCATAGGATGGGTATGAATTGTGTGTTTTATTACCAGAGAAATTAAAACAGTTTTAGCTGAGTAAGTGTATTGGCTGTGCAAAAAATCAGTTCTGATTTCTTCAAGGTTTGTTTCCACTGGCTCATTTTTGTTTAGTGCTGTAGTTTAGGTGAAGTTATTTGTTTAAATATGAAATATCAGATGGCAGAAGTCATGAAGCCCAAATTGTCTTGCTGACTGTTTTAAAGTGACCTCTTGGTGTAGATGACAAAGGATACACCCAGTTTGTTGGTGTGAATGGACACTACAGCTCCAAACCACCATGCACAAGCTGAGAGTGAGTCTGTCTTCATTTTTGTGTTGAATGTTAAATGGATGTCTTGGAAGAAACAGGTTTTTTTTTTTGCCTGAAGAGTAAACATGGTAAAAGATCTGGAGAGCTTGATATTCTTTAAAAATGACTCCTCTAACAATAGTTATTTCAGCATTACCAATGTGCAAAAAACTCTTAAGGTGAAATCAGTGTTGCTTCCCCCCCAAAACCTATATGTTATTTTAAATTCCTGATGTTAATCCTATTTAACAAGGGTATCAGTGTGACATGTTTTTCCATGAGATGCTGGCAGTGCTGCCCTGCTTTTCCAGCAGTATTGATGCTGACATGAACATTTCTCAGCTAACTGCTTAAAATTATAGAGAAAAAGATAATAGTTCTTGCTCTGCAGTGGCAATCAATATAATTTCCTTGCGTGTAAGAACCTTTCCAGCTCTCCAGTCCTGCTCTTCTCTCCTATAAATCTCCCCATGCTCAGCAGCTGCTGCAATGTGCACCTCACCTTGCTGTGTGGACATGGAATGTCCCTCCAGGGGTGATGGGATGTCCCTCCAGGGATGATAGGATGTCCCTCCAGGGATGATGGGATGTCCCTCCAGGGATGATGCCAGCCCTGCTCTCATGAGTCACTTGCAGCCAGTGCAAGGGGGAGTGCTGGCACCCTGCCCTGGAGAATCAGCCCAGCACTTGTCATCTTTCTATCTAGTCATGTTCATGGAGTGACAGCAAACTGAGTTTTAAATCCTCTGAAATTAATGTCCTGAATCTGGGACCCAGTGTAGAACCCCTAGATTACTACTTTGGGTCACTATTTAATCACCATGGGTCACATGAGTTAGTGAGACCTCACTCCTCTGCTACTTCTGGTTTTCAGTTTTGCTTAGAAGTCCTGAACTTTATCTGGAGGACTTACTCAGTCTTAAGAGGTTCAGTTACATGAGGTTGTCATGATATTTTTAAGAAAAAAATTGTCCAGCTTCATTTGAATTTGGAAGACAAAAGGAGAGGAATAGAATTGGCACTGTTTTCATTTTGAAACATATAGAAAAAAATTGCTCTGTTGTTAAAAATAGATAGTATGTTTTTTTCTCCTTGGGACTGTCCATGAAAGCTTTTGTAGCCTCCTTGGATTACCAACTGACATCATACTGTGCTTCTCACTGATGTTGCATTGTAAGCAAAAAAATACAGGCAAGGTGACCTTTGACTGCTACCTTCTGTCTGCTGAGGGAACAGGTTTAAGCTCCAGTTGCTCAAGTTGTTGTCCCTCACACCAGAAGAATCCTCCTTCAGAAGGGAGCTTCCCAGTGTGCCAGCATTATGTCATTTAGGTCCTTAGTTAGGGAGTCTTTTTCCATTCACTGGGTATATGTTATAAAATAGCAATTAAATCTTAATTGCTTCTAGCCTGGTAGAAGTCAGGGGGAAAAAAAAAATAATTCTTGTATGGACAGAAGCTTTCTGATAAGTTACTTAGTTCTACTCCAGGAAGAGGGTCAGATCTTCCTGGGAAGGCTGGAAACCTTCTGAGGACAGCAAAAGAGACAGAGAGCAGAGCTTGAGGAAAAGCTGTTCATGGATCCTGGATTCTGAGGTCAACCCTTAGGAAAATGCAGGTTAGGAGAGATGGGAGCTCAGTTCAGCCCTGAGAGAACTGCACTCCAGCAGGTGGGAAGTAGCAAAGATGAAATATCTGCTCAGGTAAATGCAATCTTTAGGGGGCATTGATTATGTCAGAAAGAACCTGTTTTCTTGTGTCACTGGAGAATTGCAGAGGTTGGTGTGGGTGGTCAGTAAGGATAGAAGTGTTAAAATAAATAATCTTGTTACCCAAATGTGATTCTTTCAAGCTTGGAAGCAAATTTGGGTATCCATTAGTTTGCTCCATGCAAGTAGCAGCATTTATTCTGGGGGATCTCTAGTAAGTTATGGAGAGCTGGAAGGAGCTGTGAAGCATTGCTGTGTTCTGTAGTATGTAAGACTTAAATTGCTAAGCAAATAGATGGCCTGCTCTGAGCATCTGTATTTTCCATATTTAAGATTCAGTATATTGCTCACACTTGTGGACTTTTCCTTACTTGAGATTATCCATATGAACTGAAACAATTAATGCCAAAGTTCTGTTCTGTCATGGTTTCATCTCAAACTATTCTTAGTTCAAATTCCTTCATGTTCTTCCATCATCCTGTGACTACATCAGTTTTTTCCTGATCCAGATTTCTTTTATTGCTCATTTGCTTTTTGTTCTGTATCTGGTATTTTTTTTCCTTTTTCTATTTTACTTCTTCCTGGAGATCTTTCTCAAAGCTCTTTCCTTTTCAATTGGAGTGAAATCATCCTTGTGGCCTCAGGCAGTTCCTTTTATTAAAAGAGATACCTCTTCAACCCAGAGTCTTTAGGGAAGCCTCTGTGCTTCCTGATGGTGCTCAGGTCGTGTGTTGGGCATTTGTCCTCTTTGAACTTGGGCCTTTTGGCAGAACTGATTCCTCTTTATCTGCTGGGGCCTGGTTGAACTTGGGCCTCCCGGTGCTGAACTAAATCTTTTTATTTTATTTACTTGCTCTACAGAATAGTGGTGAGCAGTTGGATATTGTACAACTAGTTGATTAACACTGCATTAGGCATTAAATCTTGGCAGCAGATGTAATGTTGACCATGAAAGGCAAATACTTCAGCATGACTCTGAGGAAGTGTACTTGAGATATTAAATAGAGTTGATGCCATTGAGCTAGGTGTATCCAGTGAGCAACTGGGTGCTCTTCTGTAAAAGTGGGTACCAGGTGCCAGCTGGAACTGTTGGGAAATAACAAACTTCTTGCTGGGAGGGCTTTCAAGAAAAATATTGTTGCAGAAAATGTACTTTCAAAACTTCTGCATTAGGCAACTCATGCTAAAGCTTCTAGGCTGAAGTTCAGTTCTCTAAATGATGGGCTACTTGTTTTCATGTTTTCAGGCAGACAAGAATTGGGTTTTTTTTAAGTTCTTAAGCCTTATTTTATTGAAGTCTGTGTTGAAATTTCTGTTTATTCCTTAAGCAAGATACTTTAAATTTTGATTTTTGACATATCACAAGAATTGTTGAAATTTGTTTATTCCTTAAGCAAGATAATTTAAATTTTGATTCTTGACATATCACAAGAATTTTAAGTGTCTTGTAGCATAGATATTAATTTGGCATTGAATATATTTATGACAAAGAAATTTTAACTGGTAAAATGTCATAGTATTGTTAAAGTAAGTTGATTCTGATGCTCTGACTTGTTAATGTGCACTAAAAATTATACCTTTAAGAAATCAAGGTGTAATTAAATTTTTGTAATAATTTTGGAAAGATTTGACTATGCTGCTTGGTTTTGATAGGAAAAGGTTGAAGGTGGTAAGGTAGAATGCTACGAGGAGGTACTTTTCTACTTAAAATATCTCTGCTTAAGGTCAACTGCTTGCTACATAAGGCTTCATCAAAATTCTGAAAAGTGCTCAAGATAATTTTGGTTTTGGGCACCAGGAAGAACTCTGGAAGAGTGATTTTTAGAGCTGTAATTAAGTGTCCTGGGTTCAGTGTGTAAGGCTCAGCAAGCCAGGCAGCACTGCTGGTGCCCAGCAGCCTCACTCAGAGGAGTTCTGTTGTTTCTGCCTGGACAGCACTGCTCTTGCTTTGCCACTCAGTGCCCAGAAAGGACTCATCACATGTAATCCTCAAACATCTATAGGCATAAAATTAAAGGACAAAATAGTAGCTTTAGGGTAGATGAATGTATTTTAAAAAATCCCAGGCTGTGCTCCATTGGACATGCTTTAAAGACTGGGAAACTAGAGAAGAAAGTTTTAGGTACAGCAGTTTTAGGTACAGAGTTTTAGGTACAAACCCTCAAGTTTGTTGGTGATCTAAGGACTCCAACACATTCCTATAGATTTCCATGAAGTGCCTGAGCTTTTGTAGCACGTGTTGGCCAGAGTAAAGACCAGGTTATAGTCTAGCAATGAAGTGTTAAGTTAGTACTAAGTAACCTCACTGAAAAGTCAAATGCTGGTTTGTTCAATAATCCAACAACTTGAAGGGAGCTGGGAAGCAAAGCTAATTAATAAGCATGTCCATAGCTTTTCAGAGGTGAACACCTGCATATTGATTGAGTCAGTGTGGGGAAGTAAGGTGAGCTGGCAGGCAAAATTAATTAGTACATTCATTTAGTTTATCACAGGCTGCAGCCTTAGGTAGCTGGTGCTGGGCTGGGAGCTGTTTAACAGGAAAAGTGGTGGCAAACTTTATGCTGCAGCAGTTTTTGGCTGTTATTTTGCTCAGTTGATGCTAGAACAGTCCACTATTAGCATGATCTTCTTTATACTAAGTGTCATTAATATAAGAAAAATTGCTTGTGTTTGGGGGGGGGGTTGTTTTTTTTTTAACCCTCTAAGACAAAATTGCATTCCCAGTTCACTAAGCTGATGGAACTAGCAGTGGATTTGATAGCAGGGTCCTTCACACTCTGTAGACTTCCTGGAACAAGTCATGATCCAGTACTAAATGCTCTTCCTAATAGCCACTGGTATTGCCCAGTATTTTTTCAGATCAAATCTGCTGTACAACAGGGCTGGATCCAAGGTGTCAGTGGCTCACCTGAGAGAAGAGAGAGAGATGCTTTTCCAAAAAGGTTTATCTGTCAAATAGGAAGATGCAATACAAACAACTGTGTTTACCATCAGAACACACAACACTGTTTGAAGTTGCTATCCAGAGTGAGAGCACTTGGATCTACTGTTCAGCTGGGAATCTGTTGCAATTTTCTGCTTGAATCTGCTGTTCATACTCATCCTTCTGAGCAGTGTACTCGAGTTTTACTCTAATCCTTTTGGGATGAGGGAAAATGCAGAAGCTTCAGTCTGCAGAAACAGCAGTTTGAGTATTCTGTAAGCCTGAAGCTGATAGCTTGCTGCCTTGAGATTACCTGCAGGAGCTGACAGCTTTTTTTCAATCATTCTAATAAAAGAATCCTAAATGGTCATCACCTAACGAAAGCACTAATAATGTTAGGCTAGCAGACTTTGAGGAAAATCTTTAGCTTTGGGGAAATGGTATCAAAAGATGGCTGGTAGTGGTAAAATGGATCTTCTTCTGTGCCACATATACTTAGTTTTGTGTACTCAGTGCAGTTTCCTAGGGTATCAAACATCCTCACCAATCTTACTTGCAGTTTGCCTTCTGATGTCCCAGGATAAATACCCTTTTTTTTTTTTCCTTCAGTTGAGGTGTGTATATTTAGAGGTCCATATTTAGATTTTATGAAAATTTATTCCTTCTTTCACAATATCTTATGTAAATACTGATGCTACTAATGAATTTGTATATATGGTGTTGCTACAGTGTCTGGCTCTGAAAAGCATCATTTTAGAGTATGACCACAGTTGCTCTTCTCTTGCCCTCCATCAGTTGGCAAACCCCAGAATCTTTGTAAGCAGCAATAATGCTCTTGCAAAATAAAATTACTGAAATGCTTAAGAGTCTTAGGAGCTTCTGGGAACCAAAATTGAAAAGAAATTTTATTAAAACATACATTAAAAAGAAAGCAAGGTAAACAGTAGAAAACAGACCGTTTCCACTTAACTAAAACCCTGGAAGTGATTTTATTCCAAAACTTGCAGAAGAAGGAGAAACAGACAGAACCTGTGAAGGACAGGCTGGGTTCCCAGAGTGTTTTCTTCAATGCTTAACATGGACCCCAGCTCTTCTGAAGGAAATGGGATATTTAGAAGAGACTTAATAAAATTATCTGTGCTTGTGGAATACCAGATTTGAAGGAACTGTCTACAAAAGTACAAATTTGCAAAGAAACAGGTAGATTTCAACTTAATTTTAAATCTTACTGTGCTCAGTGCTGGCAGTGAATTTGGTTTTGGGTACTGCAGTGCTATGTCTGCCTAAATGGAGATTTCAAACAGGAAGAAGATTGGCCTGATTTTATAGGGTAGCAGAAGTACTACTTTTTCATAAGCTCTATCTTCTTTATACAGAAAGCAAAATATTTTACTGTGGCTCTTACATTTTTCAGTTTGACAGAATGCAGGTTCCTTGAACAAGGTTCTGAGTGAGCTTTTCTCTCTGGAAATACTGGGAAGTGTTCCTGCAATTCAAAATAGGCTGAAGGGAATTAAAACAAGAGTTGGAGATCTTGTAACAGATAGGAAAACAAAACCTGAAACAGCTGTAAGTTTGAAGAGAGTTAAACCAACATCTGGAAACCCCCTAGCAAAAACTGCAAGATGACTTGCAGGCAAAGCTAATATTCAGTTAACTATGAAGTGTTTGGACAGAAAAGTTGAGCTGAGTCAGTGAAGTTATCAGCAGCCTTAACAAGCAAGCCTTGAGGAGAAGACTGAAATGAAATGAAATGGGCAGTGTGCTTTGAAGCACAATATCAACATCCCTGCTCTAGCTCTGAGCTTGCTGCTGTGGGTGTTAGAAACAGCTGATTCTGGTTTAGGTCAGAAAAATGGTAGTGCTGTCTTATTGCTGAGTGAAGAGCCCCTTCCTCCAGCCTGGGCACAGCAGAGATTCTGGGCAGCACAGCAGAGCCTGGAGTGAGGGTTCTGGTTCATCCACTAAACCAGTGAGGCAAGGGGAGGGTTTGGAGAGTGTCTCACCCTGGCATCAGCAAATCCATGACATATATTCCATATCAGAGCAGTGGGTAACACTTGGATAGTGATGTGAAATATGGTTTATTTAAAATAGAAGTAATGCAGTGTTTAATCTGTACCTTTTCCACTGCTGTGGGATCTGTTTTTTTAACATATATAAACCTGCATCAGCCACTAGATCAAAACATGAGTGTCAAGGTAAGAAAGAATTCTGAATGTGAGCTGAGAATTAGATCAATTAGTTCAAACTTTTGAACCATGATTTTCCATATCTACATTTCAGAGCTCTGGCTAAGACAGAGTGTAGTGACATAAATTCTGAAAGGATTTTTTGAGAAAGATCAAGTAGAGGTATTGTATAGATGTGTGATGGATGGGAGCTGTCCTGCATTTCTGAGCAACCTAATGATGGGTGTCTGGGATGGCTTTATTTTCATGTGCACTTTTATTGACCTGTAAACTGGAAGTTAGCCTCACAAAATCCATAGCAGTCCAGATTTACTCTGCTCTAAATTGCAGAGCAACATGGATCTTTGAGATGGGCCCAGGTCTCAAACCAATGCTGCTTGGGGTAGTGTTTGGCTTTGATGGGTAGGAACAAGCATAGATCTAGGTATGGATATTTATTCTGATTCTAGGCAGAAAAAAGGGACCATCTGCCATTCAGAGATCAGATTTTCAACACATGGGATCAGTAGGGACAGGTGAGTTGTATTGGTAAGGTCTGCAAAAAGACACTTCAAGTATGGGCCTTCAGAAAGGCTTTTTTTAGTGAGTTTTTAGAAGTCACACCAGCTGTCTAGTACGAGGTTAAATGCATTGTATGTGAAATGGCTTCAAAGGAAAAATGATCAAATTTGGTATCTGCCCAATCACGTGGTGTTAGGTTTCCAAGATGATGTCATTTTTACTTTGTGGTTTTATAGGGAATAAGAAAAGTGCTGGAAAACTCTGTAGTTTCCCATCTTTCATAGATGCTGATTGTTACAAGGAGCAAACTCAGTGATGTGGTGATTTGGAATTACTCTCAAGAGATTTTCCTAGAAAAGAATCTTACATTGTGACTGTTTTGTCCAGAGCATGTTGGAAACAATATTTTTCATTTGTTATTTTGAAAATTAAAGCAGTTTTACTTGCTTCTTCATTCCAAATAACTGTTTACTTGCTGTGCACTCAGAATTACAAATTTACAAAGGGAACTCTTTGTGAGTTTCAGGAACTGTACATTTAAATGTACTCTTTTTCTGGCCATCAGCTGCCTCTGCTTACCCAAAATTGCACATAATGTGCTGCCCTCAACATCCTGTCCATTACCTTGCCTGTACAAAGGCTGTATAAGGCCTGGTTTTCACTGTAAATGTTCAGTCAGCTGAAATTCTGACTGGTGAATTACAGATAAATGCACCTGAGAGGGCCGAGGTGACTGTTCCCAGAATTTTATGATGAAAAAGGTGCCTGAAGAAAATTGTGCCTTTAACAATTTAGAAGCTTGGGTTTGGTGTGAGGTGTCCTTTACATTCATACCATCAATATTACTGCTTTGTGTCAGACAGTCTGTGACAATTTCAACTTGAATACACCTGAGGAAGCTGCAGTACTCATCTGGAAAAAGACAAAAACTGGTTTTCTGTATTCTGTTCAAAATATTCACCTATTGCAGCCTATTTGTTCTTGAAACTGGAGAGAGAGGATACACAGTGTGTGACCCAACTGAGATTGCTCTTGACTTGGGTACTGCAGTGTTAAACAGTAGAACAGTTTCAGTGCCACTCAAGATTATCCATAGCTCTTTTGTTTGAGCATTTTGTTAGTCAAGTAGTGAGTAGTTATATTTCTCCAATAACATTTAATTTGGGGAGATCAGAGCAGACAAATGTATATATTATGTTCTTGCCTTAAACTCAGGCATTGGGTTGGGTTGAAGGGACAGCACACACATCCTATTTTCCATTAAAGCAGTAATGCCTTTCATCTCAAGTTTAAATAAATGTTGCTTTCTTTCACACAGACCTTGAAGTCATTCAGTTAGAAGAGAAAAATCATAGGTATACGTTTTACTACCAAATGTAAAAGAATTTTTCAGAAACAAGTAAGGAGTGTATGATGGTTCACCCCTGTGCATTATTTGTGTATGGTATGGCACCAGCAGCAAAGGTGAAACCTTTTAACCTTCCCTGTTCAGCATCATCATAGCTACCAGCAGCTTACCAGAGCATTACAGACAGAATCAGATGCAGGTACTGCTCCTGTTCTTGCCATGGAACTCACTCCAGATGGCTTAGTTCTGCACATATTTGTAAGACACAATTCTTCTTTGTTTTGTGTTGTATTCCAAAGTTCTAGTTATAGGGAGGAGGCAAAGCAATACACCAGCAATGTGCTGGATATAGTTAAAAACTCCAGTGCATTACATGGACACTTGTGTTTTCTACACTTCATAATAAAAAAGTTTATTTCTTTAATTCATTTCCAAGATCAACTTACTATTATTCTACCCTTAGCCTCAGATTGTGTGCAGAATTCCTGCTGAAAGGCTTCTGTGTGGAAAAATAATTCATCTTTGTGTATCAGAATTTTAAAGACATTTGATAAAAATGTCTCTTAATTTCCTGGCACCTTTTGATTTATAGCCCTCATTAAATCCTCATTTTAAAGCAACCTATGATCTTAAGTATTTCAGGTGTTCCAATACTGATAGTAAAATATGGGATAAAATAATGGAAAATTACCATTGTAAACCTGAATCATAGGAAATGGAAATTTTCAGTATCAAATGTGCAGCACAACATTTGCTGAGGATTTTTTGCAGGCTTTTAATATTCTAGGGCTGTATAATTGTTCTTTCCTTTCAGTACTTTTGTGTTTAGATGGAAAAGCAATCTTCAGAACAAGTGAGAGGTTTCAGGCCAAGACCCATCCAGTTCAGATTCTTCTCTTCCTTGTGTGGGGTGTTTAGGGCAGCAGCTGGAGAGGGTGAATTTAATCTTGCACAAGACCTGAGACTCCCATCACCAGCTACAAAAGAAGTACTTGGGGTCTGCTCTCATGCCATGCTGCTAGAAATACCTGAGCTGCTTAAAGAAAGGCAGCTGGGGCTGCTCTAAATACTGATGTACTCAGAAGTGTTTAAGAGGTGGAAGAAAGTGAGTGAGTGTCTTCATGAAGAGAAAAAATTATGTGTTGCTAGTGTAGTCTTTGTCTGGAATAGCTTGGTACTGATGCTCAGGTGTTACAGAACAATTCAGGTTTGGATGCAAAATGAACACCACAAATGCAGAGTCCCCAGAAGGCAACAGAAGTCCAGGTGAGCACAGAGAAGTCCTGGCCAAGAGGCTGAAAACAGCTGTGGGGAGAGGTTCCTGCACGTGTTGAGAGCATCTGGTGGGAAGCAGCCCCTCACTGTGCTGGTTTGGGAGTACTCGTGAAGGGAAAATGGGGGTAGGGTTGGGCCTCAAAGAGGAGCTGTTTGCATGGGGATTGAATTAAGTGTTGTAAAATGGTGAAGGAGGTAGTTTTTCTCACTGGAGTTTTCTTGTTGGTTATGTAGGGAAGAATAACTGTCTAGAAAGCTGGCCAATATTTTAAATTTGACTGCTTCAGCTGTTTGCAGCATTCAAAGCATTTTCTGCAAGAGCTGCAGGGAAACCAGTTTGACTTCACTTTCCCCAGATCTTACCAATAGAGGAGGAAGTATTGGAAACTCCTTAAAGCAGAGCTTGGGATCCTTATAAAACTAATAAAATAAGGAAGGGGGAAAGTGATACTTACATTTATTCCTTTTAGCAACAGCTGTTACTGTATGGTAACATTACGTGCACTCTGGAAATCCTATGTCAGTTAACTTTGATTCAACACATGCAGAGCTCTTCTAGACATATCCTCTTCTGGATCTTTCAAGGAGGAGGCTTTGGCAACTCTTACTTCTCCCTCCTCCTGTCTTCTTGCCATTTGGATTTTTAGGGCAGAGTACACCATCTATTTCACAGGTCTTTTTTTGCCACCACTTGGCTTCACAGAGGCAACATCACAAACATTAATACAGCTGTAATTAAAATACCCTAAGGCTGTGAGTAGTGAGTAGACTTCTGAAAACAAAGGCCCAAGAGAGTGAGAAATAAGATCTGACTTGCAAAAATTAAAACTATTGACTGCACTGCTTGTCCTGAGTGTATTTTACCTTTCCCCATAATGTAACTAACCAAACACCCAGAGAAATAAGCTTGAATGTCATCCTGACTCTTTACCAAATTTCTTCTCACCAGCAAGGGAAAATCCTGTGCCTCAGGTCAAAGCTTGCTTGTTGTCATGAGTTAACAGTTAACTGGTAAAAGAACATTGGGATATTTAGAAATCATGCTAAATTTAGAATTCATCCAGTGCAGTGGCAAGGTCAGTGCCTTGTTCCCTGTTCTGCATCCAGAATGCAGAAGGGCCCAAGTGTTTTACCATAGGTCCCAGGTGCAGGTGTTCAGGAAGATACAGGCCTTGTGAATTGAGCTGGTTTTCTGAGTAGGAAAGAGAAGCTATGTGTAAAAGTTCTTTCCAAGCTCTCTAGGGAAAACGTTTGCATAGTTATTCAGATAGAAGCTTCAGATTATCTGATTTAGAAAACCAAACAAATGAATAAAGAACCCCAGAAAACCCACAGCACCAACCAGGATAAAAAGAAACAAAAAGAGGCACTGTTTTAAGAGGGATACTTGTGCCTAGAAATGTTGGGACATGCTTTGCCTCCTCTTTGGAACTCCTCATAGGGCATCTATGTTTTCCCTTAGAATCTGATTATTCCAGAGTCCAAAGCAAGGCACTGTGTCAGGAATTATCAGAACAACCAGACAATTTGTCTGTGTAAATGCTGGCATTTTTAAAAAATCACTGAAGTTTTGTGGGTGTGTCCATCTTAAAGATGGACTTTTTGGAGAAGCATACCATGTATCCACATGGAGACTGCTGTTAAGAATATGTTGGCTAAAACTTTAAGCACTTTTTTTTTTATCCTTCTTTTTTAGCAGCTTCACAACTTGAAGTGCAATTAAAAATTCACGGTAGAGTGAAATGTGTTCACTCAAATTTGCATTGGGACATTCTTTAGCATCTATCTTATTTATGTTAATGAATAATCAGTGTGAAACAATATTCTTAACTGATTCAAAATTTTCTGTCATGGAATAAAATTCTGATTGTCCACAGTACAGAACAAATCTGGGAGCAGACATTATGTTATGACCTGTAGGATATGAAAAGATTGCTGTGCAAGTTTTATGAATTCTTTTCATATTAGCAAAGATTAATATGGAACATCTGTGTATTTCATAAAGATAAAAATAAGTGAATAATCCTTCTTCTACCCTGTCTTTTTGCACTTTATTTCTTCAGCATTTTCATCCTAAAGTGTACTGCAACATACTTCTGAATTCACTTGCTAATCTGGCAATCTTAATTTTGAAATGAATGCATCTTAATATAATCCCTAAGAGCTAGAATGTTAAAAATGAAGTAGAGAACAAATGGATTTCTGAAGTAAAAATCTGTCTTTTTTTACAAGTTACTGAACAGAGACATAACTCTGTGAGTTAGGAATTCTTGTTGACCTCATGTCTTAACACTGCTACTACAGGTATCCTTGCATATATTGAATGTAATATTTGTGCCTTTGTCATCAATAACTTGCTAGTTCCTGACTGAGAATTATTAAGGCAACAAGTTTAAAAAAGGAAACAGCCTACTTATTAGATATCATCCCAACAGTTGTTTTAATGAAATAATGATGCTAACAGCCCCAGGGAGCCATGCCAGTCCTGGGGAGTGGCTTTGTTCTGCCAAAACCAAGGACCTTGAGGTAAAAAGATGGATCCATTTTCCCAAGAGTGCTCTTTTTAATGGAAGGCAAGAAAAATCAGATGCTGTGAGCAAGACACAGGCTGAGAATTTTTCTTCTAATGACCCAGACACCTGTAAACTGTTAAGGTGCTGAAATGCACCTGACTGATCAGGTTTAAAGACAATTAATTATTTTGTCATTCACATTATGCTTTAACTTCTGATTTGGTAAAATAGACCAAAGTTAAGAGTGTGGAGTCAGTAGCCCAGCACCTGCAGAGCTTTCAAAGCAGCAATATTGTCTGATAGTTATTTGCAATACTGAGTTTATAAAATGGGGCTTCACCTCACATTGCCCTAACAGGACAAAGCTTGACACTGAATGACTCTTCTGAGATTTCATAAATTTTATTCTCTGAAGGTTACACTTTTATTGGTGAAAGTGAATTCAGAAAGTCCCTTGTGAGCAGTTGACTTATAAATAAAACATAGGCAGAGAGCACAGGCCTGGCAAGCATGTTACATAAACTAAAAGGCAGAAGGACTTACTTATTTTTTTTCTGTTTGCTTATTTTGGTGAGAACTTGTTGCAGAATAACAGTTCCTCTAAATATCTGGTAGAAAAAGCAAAATTTGATTTAAATTGTTTTACTTGCCAGCATAATGGGCTCATGCTCTTACAGCTGCCTGCTCATGAATCTCTCCAAAAAGCACAGCATATAAATGGTTGTGAACAAATGGATTTCTGAAGTAAAAATCTGTCTTTTTTTACAAGTTCCTGAACAGAGACAAACTCTGAACAGAGACATTGCTCTTCAGTGCAATTTACATGCCCAGTGTTGGATGTGGAGTTGGCTACACAGAACTGTCTCCATCCTAGGGCAGAGCTGGTAGAGCTCTGAGCAAAGCCCTGGGGGGTTCTGGAGTCTCCTTTGCCTCCTGTCCCCACCTCCCAGTTTGTTCCTGGTCCAAGGCTCTGTGGTCAGCCCAAACACCAAACAGAGCCATGGAACCTTTTCAAAGTTGTGGCTGCTGTTCTAGATATTTCTGAGATCTCTAAAATTGTACTGGGCAGAGCACAAACCTGGGCAGAGTCTAGGAAGTTTAGCAGGTCCTGTATGTGGTTTGCATTAGGCAAACCTTGTCAGACCTTCAGAAAGTTTGTGGGCATTTGTCTAATTTAAAGCATAAAGTATGCTCAAGTAATGTAATTTGGAATTGAGTTATCTATATACAGAGCTAAACTGGGTGTTAAGTAAAAAGAAGGCTGCATGTTAACTGGCTCTGCTCTGGAAAAGAATTAATTAGAGCCTAAGAAATGTTTCATCTGCCATTGTTTTGGTAAAGCCCTGTGTGCTCTGTGGTACTGGCAGGGACATAAAAATCAAGATTCTGTTCATCCTGCTCTGTTACATGGGGACATTGCTTAGCATATAGGGAGTTTGCTATTTGCTGTGACTGCAGCAAATGAGGACTCCAGAGCCTTCCTGGCAAGCTGTTTGAAGGGCATATACCTTTAAAGCTAGGATTAGGAGTATTTCAGAAAAAAACAACTCTGCATTTTTTGTTCGAGATCTGAAACCGTGAAAATCAAGCTGCGCATGCAAAAGGCAGTGGGAGTCAGAATTTTGTGGGGTTCCAGTAATCTCTTGTGTTTCAGATGTGAGCCATTAAGATTATACTCTTTGCACTTTCTTCAAATCTATAAACAAAATGTTACACCCCAAAACATCATTAAGAAAAAGTAAAATGATAATTTAGTAGGTTATTCTTTGGTAACATGCCATTTGTTAGAAATTTGGTGTTGCACTGAAAGTTACTGTTCTAATTTTGTCATCTTGATTTAACTTTCTATCCTGTATCTGCAATTGGTGGTAAAGGTTACACCTTAGAAGACACTCCAGGTTCCTGAAATCACATTAGTGATGAGTTATTTAATCAACAGCACTGTTTTAAGGTGTTTTAAATCAATGTGCCACTACATTTGTGAGAGTTGGTAAGAGGTGTTAAAGACATTGTGCAGTAGAATAGTTATTAAAAAAAAGCTGTAAGTTTAAAAAGGGCAGTGGGATGCTAACAGTGTAGAAAGATGGAAATCAAAGAAAGTCACTGGCTGGCTGGTGCCTTTCCCTGGGGCAGGTACAGGTGGCTCTGATGTTAATTGTGGCCACAGACCTTCTGCTGCTCAGTCCCAGACTTTTCCATCCATCCAGGTTCTGCACAGTCAGCTGCTGCTTTGCTGACTGCTGGGTGTGTCCACCCCTTCTGTGTGTTGATGTTTTAGTAGGAAATTCCCACTAAATTTCCACTGCCCAGTAGGAAATTCCCAGCTGTAAGATTTATGTTAAAACCCAGAAATGACTGTGATAACCTTCAGCATGTTCTTGGCTTTTTATCTGCTCTTTGAGCATATGAAGCTTCTTGGAATGTGCCAATGGCCCTGACTGCTGCAGCCCAGGAACAGAGGGCATCCTAGCAGCAAAGAAGTTTGATGTTGGTTGCTCAGATCTTAATTATCCTTCCTAGTATTCTACACCCATGTGAGAACAGAACCTTCTTAATTTTTCATTAGTGCCATTTTGTGTGTGTAGAACATGGGAATAGCTGGGAAATAGTGATAGTACTGATAGAGCTGCCTGGGCAGCTGGAGCCTTCTGGGAGGTTCTTGTGAAGAGCCCTTAATGTTATCTTTGCAAAATGGTGAGTGAGCTTTCTACTCTGCATTGCTAGAGGTACATTGACCACTTTCAGAACCAGTGAAAACCCTGGCCCGGATGCTTTCAAGAGCATTTGATAACTGAATAAGTATTCCACTTCCATGTGGTGCTTCATGTATTTGTTGTTTGTCTGTCTCCTGACCTTATTTGTGGGACAAAGGTGGCAGTGAACATGGAAATTATGGTAAATACTGTGTATGCTTGAATGGGAAGAGCAAATGAATGGCAGTAGATAGCAATGTTTATTGTGTCAAGTCTTTGGGATGTCATTTATATGTAACTACTTCTAATTAGTGCCATTCAAACCAACTCAAATGACTCCAAAGCAGATGCCAGTTGTTGCAAGGGATGTGCCTGGATACTTGTCATTTTGTACAGTCAACTGGCACTTGCAGTGCTGACAGCAGTTTGATGTTAGATAGAGGAAAGGTTTCAGTACTGGTGCCCAGTGGTTTTTACCAGGGAAGGTTTCTCTTAACAGACTGCAATGAGGAAACTGGTACTTCTCAGCTGAGGGTTACCATTCCCTGGCTCTTGGTTACTCCTGATGAGCTGTAGCAGCTCACATTCCTGCTTCCATGTCTCTAGAAAATGGGCACCCCCTGCTTCATCCTCACCATGAGCAATGTGAGAGGATGAGGGAACATCAGGGATTGGTCTAAGGAGGAAGGACTCCTGTGCTTAAGATGTTGGGATTTGCTTTTCCTTAGAGCATGCTGAAAAAGAACACAACTTAAAGGCTATCTCAGGCTCAGCTCTGCTGGTGTCCAAGGTTAAGAGCAGCTCTCAGCAATAATTCTGCTTTTGGTTTGAATGGAACTTTTAAGGATGGGGCTTTGAGCAGCCTGGTCTAGTGAAATGTATAACCCATGGCAGCTGAAACCAGCTCATCTTCAAGGTCCCTTTCAACCCAAACCATTCAATGATTCTATGAACAGAATCAAAGAGCACTATAGCTTTATGCAAATTGTCATCCAGCTAGTAAGGCTTCACTCCCTTCACCCTCTAAAGTTGCCTTTTATTTAATTAAGGCTCCCCAGGAGTCTGATACTTTTCTGTGGCTGAAACAGTAGCTGTATTGTGGTGATGAACCTCAGACAAAGCTTAGCATCTCTGACTGCTGTGAATCTTGGCAGAACAATGGAAAAGATCCTCTTGGTATTGCTAAAAAAATACCTTTCTAGCTTTTATAGCAATTTTCTCAGTGATCACCATAATATTCTGCAGCAGGGTTTTTGATTTTAAAACTGGTTTTGAATGTTTCCCTAATGTAATTTGACTTGCTCTTTTTCACAGAGGTATTTAAATTCCCATTCAGAGTCTACATTTGCCAAGATAGTGATGAGAATAGCCTAAATAAGATTTAAACTTTACATACTTGCTATTATTAAGCAAACTCTAGGTATTGTGGGGACAGACTAGGTGCAGGTGCCAGGCTGTGATCCCAGAGGCCCAAGGGATCAACCTCCCTGCCTCATCTCTTCTCTCTCTTGCTTATTAAGTTGCAGTGGTGGCAATTTCCATGGATCCTGGTGTCCCACAGGCTGGCTTCCCATTAATTTGTCTGTGCTGCAGTCTCCTTACATTCACATTGAAGGAAGGAATCTTGGAAAAAAACATGTTGATGTCATAACATTAATAGCACTGAGAAGTACAGATTTATTAAGAATTATTTCCACAAGAGGAGGTGGGGTAACTGAGGTATTAACATTTCAGAAGATGTTAATATGAAGCCTTTGCTTTGTGTCAAGGAAGTTTCCTTGGTTTCAGGAGAGCTTTGCCATTTCTCCAGTTCTCTTTCCAAAGAGTCACAGCTTGTTGCAGTTTGCTCTCAGGTGCTTTTCTCATCTTCTTTGGCCATTCCAGAAATAAATTTCTGTTTAAGATGCTTATGTGAAACAGAGGTTACTGGAAAGGAAAAGACTAATTAAAAAAGAACAAAGATTTACCTTTAGTATATATGTATATAGTATATATATAGTGTTGAGTAGTTACATGATGTATTCCTGAATTTCTAGACAGATTGCTTAGGAAAGCTCAAAACAAGATTCAGTGGCAAAGTGATGTCTTGATTAAGAGGTTCAGGGCAATGTGCACAAAGTGTGCTGCTAGAAAGCTGCAGGAGTTTGGAGACATCATCTCCTTAACCTGTGGGACCTTCAGTGCTCAGGCACTGATGGATCACTTAGCTTGCTGCTAGCTTGGGTCTTAGTGTGGCTGTTTTCTCATTTGTAGTGGTAGCAATTACTGCTTTGAGTAAAAATACAAAAAAAACCCAGAGAAAATTAATAGAGAAAATAGAGAAATTAATATGTGACATTCTGTAACCACTGTGTATAACATAGTCTGTAGGGAACTTGGATAATAGTGGTGTTTTAAAGAGGAAAAATTGCAGAATCCATGCAGTAGATGAAAATTTTTCTGGGATGCTTTTTCAAAAGTAGCTCTGTTGGGTTAAATGTAGCCAGTGGAGACTTTTTGTGATAGTCATGGTAGACTGAGACAAGAGGATTGTGTGTTCCTGCTCTTGCATGGAATTGGAACGCTGTAGGAAGGTCTCAGGTAGACAGGAATAAGCTGTTTATGTAGCATAACATCCTTAGGTCCTCTGGGCTGAAGTCAGTGCTCCCTGCAAAGGGTCAGGTAATGATCCAGTGGTGGATAAACAAAAAATTCTGTGCATTTTAAAGCATAGGAGTGTGCAAGAGTAGTCATTTATAAAACCAGAGTGCAACATGATTTTCCTAAGAGGCAATAAATCTTCACAGCTCAGATCATAGACCTATTTCTATTTAATGAGGAAAAACTCACTCTGGGTTTAACTCCACTGAAGTTAATTTCTCTGACAATAAATTTGGCCCAAAATGTCAATACAAATGTAACTCACTTGTGTTCTTAGAGATTAACTCAACAGCATCTTATGTATGCCCAGAATAATTAGTTTACTGTCTCTTGAGGTTTATTTAATTAATTTAGAATGCTTTCCATTGAGAAGATAGTTACTGCAGAACCAGGGCTGTTGCAGAGAAGAGAAACTCTTCCCTCAATCTTGTGCTTGACTTGTTGCAAAGAAAGTACCTGGAGCAGAGAGAGTCACCTCATTCTCTTAAAGCTGCTCTCTCTGAGACTTTTTTTTTTTTTTTTTTTAAGAAATCCAGCAACTTGGAATGGTTTGGTGCCTTAAAATAATATTCAAATAAATATTTTTTTCATTTCAATAGTACTATGCTTTTTCTGATCAGCTAAGAACCATTGTAATACTTTTTGGAACTTGTTGCAGCTTCAGAGAAGATAACTTATTCATAGGGAAGGGCTTTAGATCTGCAGTCAGACACTGAATTTTTAAAGGGAGGGTATGTGTCAGAAGCTAAATAATTAAGATCCATGCCTTCTCAGCATTTTATATCAAATATTAAATATTACTTAAGAGATTTTTCTCTGTGGAAATCAAGCCTTTAAAGTGGTGCAGACCTGGCCAGAAAAATCACTGTATTGAGCAGTTATATCGATACATCCTGAATCTGATGAGTAGTTCAAAAAAGTTATGAAAATATTTCAGCATTGCCTATACTGGTTTAAATTGCCTCTGTATAGCAGTGTGACAGTATGTTGTGATTTTGACATAAAGTCACTTTCTGAAGTCACTGCTTTTTCTGAAGCTGCAAGTCAATTTTAGGTAAACTTGGGGTTTACCATACTTTGCTCCCATCAAACCTGGGAAAGGTCAACTTCTGCACTGCCCACCCAGGGATGGAGACAGAACTTGCCAGGTGAAATGTTGTAAACCACTGTCCTCCACTGGAAGGAATTAAAACTGCACAAATTCTTCTCAAGACCTGTACTGCAGACACAAGTGGGAGTCCTCTGCTTGGGGAGCAGTGTGCTCTGGCCCTGCAGCTTGCACCATCATCTTGCTTCATGTGCTCCCAAAGCCACCCGAAGCTTTGAATACTTAACACAGAGTTTTGTAAACTTTGGCTGGAATTTGAAGCATTAAACCTCAGTGACACAGTGCCTCAGAAAAGAGCAGTGCCACTTCTCTTCCCTAGCAAAAGCTGTCCCGTTCAAGGAGCCAGCAGGAATTTCCACAGAGCTCAGGTTCCAGTCCTGTCTATGTTTACCAGCTCTGGAGCCCAGCTGTAATGGGAGCTGACTGCTCATTGCAAGCTTATCACACACTGCTCCCAGCCCCTGCCTCCTGCCATCAGAACTGCAGAGTTTCTTACCTGCTTGCCACTTTCTCCTCAGTAAAAGATGTAATCTCTGTAATGTAATTTTCCCTGAGAAATGATGGGGGGAGTCCATGGGTGGCTGGGATAGAGGCTGGAGCTGGTGATGTTCTCCACTGACAGTGACCTCCTTGAACTCCTGCAGGCTGCCTGTGGGCTCCAGCTGCTATCTCAGTAGGATGGAAAACTGGGGCATCGGGTTCAGCTGATGAATTACTTCCACTCCAAACTGTCCCTATCTTTTTGCATCCTTTCCAAAGGGATGGGATGTGTTTGAATGGAGTTGGTGTCTGACTCTGAGCTGCTTTCCTGCTTCCACCTCCCAGCTCAGGCTGTGGTTCTCTCCCATCCCACACAGCTACTGAGCTCCCTAGTGGTCCTCTGAGACTTCCACAGGTTTTGGCATGCGTTGCTAGAGCTCTAACCTGGAAATTCAGCCCCACGTTCAGTACATAAGCACTTTAAGCTGACCTGTCAGTGCTGTATGGGATGTACATACTCCTGATGGGTTTACATTTCCTCCCCAGTCTATGTTTGTAGGAATATAAATGGATGTGCAGAGAAAGATCATGTTCACATCACTTGAAATCCTCCTTCTGGTGTGGGATTTTGGTTTTGAAACTCAATGTATGTGTGTGTATACACATATGTGTGTGCTTTGTGTGGTTACTTGCCAGGTTTCACCTCACATGGCAGTTCTGAGAGCAATGAAGTGTTGTTGACAAGCTGCTTCTTGTTATTTGCAAGTTACTTATCACTAATTAAAGGCAACAGAGATGAAATGATTGCTTGACAGTGTATCAAGATTGATGCCAAGCAAGTCCCAGAGAGCTTTAATGTTGTTCTCTAGTGTATGGGCACACTGTTGTTCTTGACTGAGGCCAATCCTACACTATTTGTTTGAACTGTCCATCATTCCCTTCTCTTGAGGGAAGGGAGTATTGGGTTTACATCCAGGGGAACGGGGTGGTGTATGAGAGGGATCTTGGTAGTAGGAGGAATCTATTTTTCAGCACACTCAGGATTATGAAACATTGAAGGAACTTGCATGAACTATGACAAGGTGTTGATAACAGCCTCTGCCTGCTCTGCAGAGGCTGGAGCAGCTTTGCAGAGTGTTTCTGTCATGGGAAGCAGGTGTAACTTACCTGCTTGGATATTCAGGGATCAATTTCCACCCTTCCATCAGCTCTTCGGGGGTTGAATGAAGGGGAATACCTTTAACAATGGTGAAAGCTTTGGAAGTGCAGGTTCTTTGGGGTTTTCTGGGACTGAGGAGTCAGCTCTGTCACTTCAGAGCACGGTAGTTCAGTCCCAGCTTCCATAGGGCCCCTTGTCATTGCTGCTCTTGCTGGGAGCCTGAGCAGCACAGGATGTGGGGTCCCACCCACACGGGGCCCTGAAGCCCAGCAGATGTGCCTCTCACCTGCAGCACATCCCTGGGGCTCTATTTCTTATTCCAAGAAAGACATGGAGGTGCTGGAGGGTGTCCAGAGAAGGGCCAGGAGGATGCTCAGAGGGCTGGAGCAGCTCTGCTGGGAAGACACTGAGAGAATTGGGGTTGTGCAGTCTGGAGAGGAGAAGGCTCCAAGGAGACCTCATTGGAGCCTTCCAGGATCTGAAGGAGCTACAAGAAAGCTGGGAAGGAATTTTTAGGATGTCTGGAAGTGATAGGACATAGGGGGATGGATTCAGACTAGAGGAGGGGACATTAAACTTCTTCCCCATGAGGGTGGTGAGACCCTGTCACAGATTGTCCAGAGAGGTGCTGGAAGCCCCATCCTTGCAAGTTTTTAAGACCAGTTTGGACAGGACTCTGAGCAACCTGATTTAGTGGGAGGTGTCCCTGCCCATGGCAGGGGGGTTGGAATTGGATGATCTTAAAGGTCCTGGAATTGGATGATCTTAAAGGTCCCTTCCAGCCCTGACAATTCTGTGATTTTCTACAAGGGTTTCAGTCTGGTCTGTCAGGTGCTGTGCCCCAGACCTGCCCCTCCAGTTACACATGGTTCCCTCTTCCTGTCCTGACATCTCAGAGTGCTTTCTGACCTTATCTCCTCAGCACTGCTACCTCTTCGTGCCTGTTTGCTTCATCTCTAGGTTTGTAAATCTAAGTGTATCAGTAAATTTCTTATCTTGCATGTTTAATGGAAATGTTGAACTTGAATGATAAAACACCATCTATAAATAACATCTGTATGGGAACTTATGAACTCAAGCCTGTTATAGTGCATTACTTTTCCCTATAAATAATGTCTTTTTATTTCTTCATTTATATTTCCTTTATATTTCATTTATCCCAGCTGTCTACTCCAAGGAACCCAAATGCATTATAAGCAGAAATATTTGCTTTTTGCTGTTTTGCTACATCTTGTGTAGCTAGGAGATTTTGTGGCAGTAACAGCTGGTGTCAGGTAGTGCCAGAATTTTAACACACACACACACACACCCCATTTCAAGACTACTGAAAGGTTTATGAGTGTTCAGGTGCTGCAGAATTTGGCCTTTTTTGAAACCTTCAAGATGTGATTCCCACAGTTAGTGCTGTGAAGCCAAATAAAAGCCAATATCAACCTGAGTTTAGACAAAAATATTTCAAATCCTGTTCATTGGCTGGAATGGTGAATGAGCCAAACAGAAGTACTTGGTGTTTCACAATTTTATTTTAAATTTGCTGTGTATTTATGGCAAGAGGAGCTGGGTGAGAATTGGTTTATTTACTCAAAGTTTGCAGTGATTGTGTGTTGGTTGTTTGAATGCATCAGAGTCTCAGCTGCTGAACTCTACATCCTCATTTTTAGGGCATTCTAGATTTTACTGTTATGCTAGTTTGTAAAATCTTAGGAAATGAGATTTTTGCCAGAGCTTCCAGCTTTTAAAACCCTCTGCAGTAGAATTTGAAATGTCTTACAAATGTATCTCCAGATATTGTGGTCAAAACTGAATGGTAAGAAATGTTTAAAAAGAACTTTACGCTGCAGATCTTGAAAAGCAAAAGTGTTTTTCTTACACAAGCCATTTGTATGATTTAATTTTTATTAGCAGGCAATTAGAATAGATTGATAATTTCCTTGGCTTGTTGCAGCATGTGTGTATATATATATATATATACACACACACACAAAACTGTATAATTTCCTTTACTGAAAAAGAAAATAATATTTATGGCTTAGAAGCCAGCTTAGTCATGCAGGACAGTTGAGTAACTTGTAAGTGCATCCTGTATTTTCCAAAGTTATTTTTACTGGATTCTGTAAGGATATAATTGAAATAGCACTGAAGTATCCCTGAGGTGGTTCACTTCAAGGTAGAATTGTTGCTCCATGTCTTGTTCCTACTGCTGATGATACTTGGATTCCCCAAATTATTAGTGGAGTTTATTCTCTAATTGTAACAGTGTGGAGGCTTTCACTCATTCAGGTAAGAATTTGGAATCTGCTCTGATTTTAATGATTTGCTTTTTAATGATTTTTTTATTTTTTATTTTTTTTTGTTTAATAATAATTTTAATGATCTGCTCTGATTCATAATGATTTGGAGATACAGAAACCCCACAAAGAATTATGACAACTTTGCCTAGTTTGACATTTCTGTGAAGGCTTTGGATGGGACAGCCTGGGCTGTTCTTGCTCAGTTTGTGTTGAGCTCAGGCTTTGTCAAAGCAATGCCTGAAGCTCCTACTGGAAATCTGAGGCAACACTTCTCCAGTACTTGCTTCCTGTTGGTGTCTGGGGTCCATCTTAGGTCCATGTCCACTCGAGCAAGGAGCCAATCTTTCTATCTTGGCATAAGCTGTGTGTTTGGCAAAATTTGTATTTGGACTCCTCTGAAACTCTGTCCAGGAAGAGAGACACTACAGCCTGTCTGGTACTTCAAGTTCTGATTAAACTGCTTAAAACTGAACATAAAAACATCAGCATGTAATAGTTAACTAAAAGGGAAAAAAATTATCACAAGAAACAACGTTCAAAAACATCTTGGGGAAAAAATATCTGGGGGAACACATTAAGCATGTTTGCTTGCTCAGGCTTGATACCATACTGGTTTTTCTTTTGTAGAGAAGTATTTAAATCTAAATACAATCATCCCCGTGGTACCTTTTTTACGTTGCAGATTGCCCAGAATGCTTGGGATTTGTACATTGTATTAGTTGGATAATAAAAAAAAATATTTGGGAGGCCAGGTCGCTTGCAGCATTTCAACCCAAAGAAATACTGCCACTTGATTCTGAAAGATTTTGCTTCCTGGCATAGAATTTTTATCTGTTGTAGAAGGGAGTGGGAGCAAGAGCAATCAATCTGCTAAATAGCAGAATCATGAGAAATCTGCATTAGAACTGAAATAGGAATTACCCTGAGATATAAATTAATGCAAAACCCCTACAACATGTAAAATAGTTCCCCAATTACTTAAAGCCCTCTCTTCACCCATGTTACTTTTTCATCTTCTGTTCTCAGTCAGTGGTTATTTTCTGACAGTATGTAAAGATAATGGCTTTGTACTTATCATTCCTAGAGGTCTCTCGTTTTTTCCAGATCAGATGATTTATGTCATGAAGAGATCTAGAATAAAAGACCTTTAATGCCATCTCTCAGCTGTGTGTAATTTTAGAAATCACTGGAAGGTAGATCTCATTTAATGTTCTGAAAGTTTCAGAAGCAGTTACATCCTTTCTGTCCAACAAACCATCACCAACAGAAATGCCAAGCTGAATTCAACATGTCCATGAAATAGTATCTTTACTCATCCTTGATTTTATGTTGTTGCATGTTAGAAATGAAAGCCTTAAAAATCATGCAGGCACATCCTTCTCCTCCTAATCCATTAATTCTGGCTGGACTCCATTAGTGTTCTGTGTTACATCAGTTTGCTGACAGTGAGCCACAGAAGTTGGAAAAAAGTGATTTCTACCATCATAAGCCATGTAGGGCTATTCCATTCTCTGGGGCTGTGCTTTTACCAGAGTCTGGTCCTTTGCTGTAAAGTTCACCTCAAGTCCTGTGTCCAGTTCTGGGCTCCTCAGCTCAGGAAGGAGATTGAGGTGCTGGAGCAGGTCCAGGGAAGAGCAAGGAGGCTGTGAAGGGATCCAGCACAAGTCCTGTGAGGAAGGGCTGAGGGAGCTGGGGGTGTTGAGGCTGGAGAAGAGGAGGCTCAGGGGAGACCTCATCACTCTCTCCAACTCCCTGAAAGGAGGTTGGAGCCGGGGGGGGTCAGGCAGATATCAGTAGGATAAGAGGGCACAGACTAAAGAATTCTTTCCTAATATCCAACCTAAACCTCCCCTGGCAGAGCTTCAGCTCTGCCAGGGGAGGTTTAGGTTGGATATTAGGAAAGGATTCTTTGCAGAGAGGGTGCTCAGCCATTGGAATGGGCTGCCCAGGGAAGGGGTGGATTCTCCATCCCTGGAGATATTTCAAAAGAGCCTGGATGTGGCACTCAGTGCCATGGGCTGGGAACCACGGGGGGAGAGGATCAAGGGTTGGACTTGATGAGCTCTGAGGTCCCTTCCAACCCAGCCAATTCTAGGATTCTGTGATCATTAGATTTTTGTGTAAGTATAAATGAAAAAAGAAAGACCCAACTTAAATGCACTTCAGTGGGTTTTACCACATGGCAACACAACCTGTGAGTCTAAAGCAAAGCTCCTCATTCTCAGCTTTATGTTTCATGCTACTCCTGACATTTATCATTTGCACATCCCCTTGCACCATCACTGTGGTGCCCCTGACATCTTTTCTACACTTGTGTATATTCTTCCTGTCTCTGTGTACATAAAAGTGTAATGATGTGAAAGATAGATGTGAGTTAAGCAAGAATAAACACTTTTGATCTATGTTATGACATATGTTGTACAAACTCTTTGTAATCCACATAGATTGGTTGGTTTTTTTTTTTTGGTTTTTTTTTTTACAGAAATAAAACTTCCCGAGATTGGTGAAAATCCAACATTTGAACTACATAGGCATGTAAGGGTCAAGAAGTATTCTGCTGTTCATGGCTGGATCATTATGTTATGCAAACATTAGGACTGTAGAAGCAAAAATGTGTGGCTGCTTTTGCTGCGAGGATAAACAATCCTTGCTGTGAGGATAAACAGAACCTTTTGGCCATCCCTGGGTTTTTGTGCAGGCCACTGACATGTCAACCTATGGCTGCCACAGGACTGCTGCAAATTGGTACTTTTAATTGCAGTAATTTTCTAGCACTGAGATAGAAGCTTGTAAGCATACAGTATTTCAAGACTTTGATGTTAAAGTATCATTTCCCAGTTTAGATGTTTTAAGCTGTGCTATTGCCACCCAGTTCCCAGCAATTTGTTGCCACTGCTTTTGGGCTGGGAAATGGACCTGGGAAAATGTCTGGCTTGGTTAGGAGCTGACTGTAGGATGGGCAGGGGAAAAAAGGTGTTTTATACTTGGCTTTTGTACCACCGTTGCATGTGAATTTTATGGAAACAAATGAACTCAGGCATCCATAATGTGTCTGTAGCATGAGATGTGCCACAGTGAGGTATCTTGATGGTTTTCTGTTATAATTCAAATCCCCACTTTGCCAGGTAGTGGACTAATCTCTAGTCAAAATTTATAAACACTGAGTGGGCATAGGAGAGGGGGGAGAAGGAGAAGCTTGGATATCTCACAGATTATTAGCATTTATTGGGCAGTAAACAGCCTAAGGACTCCACATGGTTTTCAGGTAGATAAATAGGTTCCATGAAGCATCCTGTGTTATCCTTCCTGGAATTACAGCTTTTCAACATCTTGCTTAATTTTTCTGAAGGCAAATTGCAGAGAGTTTTACAATTGAAACAAATCCTTGTGGCCTACTGTGGCACAAGAAGATGAGTTCCTTTATTTTTTACCACTGGGATGATTATATCCCAAAGTTTCCAGAAAAATACAATGCAGTACTAAAGGGGTTTGTTTCTGATGAGCAGATACCCAGTCAGTTACTTACCAGTGATGATGTGGTGGTGTGTGAAGAGCAAAGCAGAGCTTCATAACCTGCCTGTTTGCAATTTGTTATTTTCTCCTAATAGTTGTATGATTCCAGTTCTTCTTGCTGCACATTTTTCCCCCTCCAGGTGGTTGCTGGTGAGGTGGAAGCTTGATTCTTTTTTCCTATGCATAAAGGAGACTGTGAATTGAGAAAGTGCTTTTTTTTAAAAGCCATGAAAAATGGATTGTAGGTGCCACTTTATTTGGTTTTTAAACAGCAAGAATGTCCCTTCTTCCTGCTCCAGGAGTCTCCCTGTTGTCCCTCAGAGGGTGACATCCCCCATGATTAACTCTCTGTCACTCGGCTCTGTTCTGACAGCCAAGGGAGTGCTGTAGCAGAGTGAGTCATGGCTGCAGAGAGCTGCTTCAAGGACAAGCCAAGGGTGTTGGAGGCTGCAGTCTGATGAAGCCAGGATTCAGGAGCAGTTCAGCTGTTTTCAGCCTGAAGGAATTCGACTTTTGAGAAGCTGGGGCCTCAGTAGTGAAGCCAGACCTTCTTAAAATCAAGAAAAGCAAAATCTTTAGATGCAGTTCCCTGCTGGAATTTTGCATGTAGGTCCTGCGACACTGCACAAAGCAGTGTTACATAAAGCACAGCAGATGCAGTCTGGATTCAGGGGCAGAGGGAAGGGATGTAATGAAAACCCACGGGGAGTGCTATAGCAGAGGAAAACATCTTAAAAATACATTGTAAGGAAAAAGGATTTCCAAGCGAGGGGCTGATGTGGAATCTTAGTAACTGCCTCTGCCTGGCATTGACTCTTTCTGGTTTTCATGTTCAGTAGGATTTTAAATAATACTTAGAGCTTGCCACTTGCCACCTGGATGCTGCAGTGTATGGGTCCTATAGCAAGTGCTGTGTCAGGAGGATGGCTCTGTGCCTCACCCACACGGGGCTGGGGCACTGGCAGCCAAAAACCATGGCAGGAGCCAGCACTGGGCAGTGTGCTTGTGCTCTGAGCCCCCAGCTGACCCCTGCAGAACCTCAGAAGTGGAACCAGCCTCTAATGAAGTGCTTACAAAGTAAAGCAGTCCTGCAAAAATCAGCATTTTCACTGCAGCTGGAAATGTGGTGACAGCTGGATCCAGCTTGGATTCTCTGCTGGTTAACCAGAGGTGCCAGCACTGGTTACCTGCCTGTGCCAGCACATATGGAATCCTGCTGGTGGCTTTACCATCACTTGTGAGGTTGCAAGAACTGGCTGAGTTTGGTGCTGCTGGGACCTCTGTGTGTGTGTGGGCAGCTGGAGGCATCAAGGGCTGATGCTGCAGCCAGGCAGAGGGAAGGCCCTTCTGGGGAGGGAGGTGGTGAATCCAACAGGTACACTGTCAGGCACCATTTTTTAAGGAAGTTGGTCTGTGTTAGTCCTGGTGAGATGTTGATTGCATTTGTTGCTGTGTTTTGGTTTGTGATGTAATGTTATTTAATAATTTTGAATTCATAAGGAACATATTAGGAATGAAGCTTGCTGGCTTTGCATCAGGTAGTAGTATCACCTGTCTTCTGCAACCTCTCACATTCCTGAAATATTCTGCATTTTACAGCTGTAGTGTTTTGATAGAGATGAGGAGGAGAGGATAAATAAGCTCAGTGAAGTGTCCTCGTGCATGTTTTCCTCAGTGTAGCTGAGTCTTTGTGTGGCTCATCCTGCCTGTGTGTAAACAAGTCCAGCAGGTACAAACCTGTAGGTGAAGAGCCAGCATTTTTATAGCATTAAAACTCTAGCAAATGAAAAAAAGTGGGCGAATTACAGATAATTTTCAAGGCCCAGAACCTTTCATCTCAGGTCAGTGGGATCAAATTCAGCTTGACTCAGGATTACCATTTCATGGTAAATCAGGCCAGTCCAGAAGTAGGGGGAAAGGTGAGGGGATCAAGCATAATTGGTACCCTTGCTGAATGAATTGCTCAGATATCAAGATCTGAATGAAATTGTAATACCTTCTCACTTTTACCAGGCAGGTCTAATAGGTCAGAGTTTGGTGGGTCAGTGTAAAGGGAGCTTGAATTACCCATCCTGAGCTGTATCAGTCCTCTGAGCCTTGGCAGGCAGTGAACTTCATGTGCACTAAGCTTAATTGCAAATAAAGGCTGTGACACAAACAGAGCTCAGGAATTTAAAAGATTAATACTGTTGAAGTATTTTTGTGTTATGCAAGCCTGTTTCCATAATAAGAGGAATTGTTCATTTTCCCAGGAAGTTCTCAAATCTTGAGGGTACAAGTTGAAAGTGGTATTGGTATTTGGTATGAATAATCTCACTTAATGCTTTCTGAAGTTTTTTATTGGCTGCTGGTTTTCATAATCATTAAAGAAATACATTTTTTTCCTCAAGGTTTTTGAAGTCTTGCAACATGAACAATATTTTGTTTTCTTAAAAGGGCTTTTCTTCACTGTCATTCACAAGCCTGCAAAGTAGATGGTATTTTATGGCCATCTTTGAAGACATAATTCTGACAGTAAATGGATATTGCCACATGCTGATTTCCTGCAGTTTTACTTACTTCATGCTTCTCTTTTAAAAAACCAAGCAAGCACCACCCTGACATTCCAACACCCCCCCAGAAAGTGTAAGGTTAAATAGCAGCTGTGAAATCAGGGGACAGACAATTTCCCTGAAGTGATTAGGAAGTTTCAAGGAGAGGCTGGGGACTATGCTGAGCAGGAGAAGCTCAGAAGGAAAAGCTGATATTTATCAGCAACATTGGTTTCTTTGAGATTAAATGAAGGGGAAAATAAGGAATATGGAAAAGGATATTTAGAGAAGAAGGAAGATATGTAGCACACAGGAAGACAGGGAAAAATCTGTTTAACAGAAGGGATAGCAGAATTAGAGCAACACTAAAAAAAAAAAAAAAAGAAAAAGTGCCTGCCTTTTAGCATCCTGAACACTTCAGCATGTCCATTTGGTTCATCTCTGCTTCTTGTTTACGTAACCTGTAGAAAACAAATGCAGGCTCAAGATGTCTGCCTGGAAGCTATGGCTTCATCCTCAGCCCTGGTATTTCAAGGTGCTCACACTTTCTGTATTAATCAAAGTTATTTCACAATATAATATGTTATCAGTGCTATTTAAACTGAGTATGTTCTTTAAATATTGCTAGGGCATACACTGAAAGTATCTGATTTTCCTGTCTCTAGTTTAGTGTTGATGTGTGTCATGCTTAAGGGATGGATTAATGAACCTTTTTTTTTATTTTATTTTTAATCTTGCAATGACAATCCTCTAGGCCCAGTCTCTTCATTAATGAATAATGATGGAACAGAGTAGGCACTTGGGTCATTTTATCCTTTAAGTGCAATGAAGAGTCCTGAACAGAGTGCTGCATTGCAGCTATAAGCAAAATGGTTGCACAGATGACAAAATACTTTTGAATCATAGACTGCATTTCTGGAACACTCTGGTTTTTTAGGAAGATTGCCAGCTTCCCAAAGCATTTTTTTCTTAGGAAAGGAATCTTCCTTTGCTATTTAAGAAAGGTTTATTTCAGTGGGTTCTATGAGCTTGGAAACCTGAGCCTCACTAAAAACATAAGGTCACTTAGCATGCTGTGTTCATCAGGCATTGAAAAGGACTTGGGAAGGCTTCTGTTCCATAATATTTGTCTAGCAGTTGGCTAGTAGTAACATGCATAAAATTTTGGATATCCCATGAGTATGTTCTGAGTTTTCCCAAAAGAGTTTGTGCCAGGCAGGAACTGCACAGGAAAAGGCAGCTGAAGGAGCTCTGCAGTGAAAAACCTGCTCTGCTACCTAAAGCAAAGCATCTGGAAATCAAAATGAGGTTCCCAGTTACTAATGGGGCAAAGTGAAGGCTCCAGACTAACTCATGTAGATGTTTTAAATGCTCCTTTTCTTGGGGTGAGCATACCAGGGATAACTCAATTTTCCCATCTCTTTCAGTGTAAGGAATGAAATAAAGTTGTTAGGTAGTGATTATCTAAATCTAAGCCCCTGTGTTAGGTGAGGAAAGGTGCCTAGAATTCTGCTCCATTTTCATACAATAATGAAGCTGGCTTAGTTGCTTTTCTTTGATAGCTTTTTGCTACTTTTTTTGTTTCTTCAGCTTTTTGTTTCTCTCCTTGGAACATTTTGTTTCTGATTTGACAAGTACATTGTTCTGTTCTCTTGTTCCATGTGCTGGGGCTCCAGCTCCAGACATCAGCAGTGCTGTAGCAGGGGGATGGGATGGGGATGCAGCCATCTCCAGCCCCAGCTTTGGGAAGCTGAGGTGAAAGTGATCTGAATCAGACTTGATCTAAGGGATTTACCTATTCTCAGCCTATGGATTTATTCTGGGACATCCATTCCTGTCTAAGCAGAATGGATTAACTCTTTGTATGGATGTTCTTCTTTTGGATGGAGTGTCTCTTGCCAGTTGAGCTGGATTAAGCAAAGCAATGAATTAATGGGTGGGAAGTAAAATGAAATAGCACAATATAAATGTAGGTTACTGCTGAGCAAGGGAAATGGTTGAGCCATAAACTTATTAAATGACTTCTGATTTGAGAGCTCATTTAAAATAAAAACTTAAGCTTCCGTGTGCATAGTGAAGGTTAATTAATAACTGCAGGAGGGTTGGTTTTTTTGGGGGGGTGGGCACTAAGAAAATGAGATTTTTGTTTACAGCTGAAGCTGTCCAAGGATGGTTTTTGATCTGAATTTGATGCTTACATTATGGTACAATGAAACATTGTGATTTCTACTGATGTGTCTTAACACAGACCTGTAAAGAAATGAAAGTGAGCATCCTTCTGCTAGAGCTGTGATGCAGAACTGCTCTGTTGCAGTGTCCTGAACGTGCATGTGCCAAAAGACAGGCAAGTTTTCAGCTTCTTCATCTGTAGACCACAAAGTTGGTAAGGTGGAAGTCATTCTTAACAAAAGAGAACCTATTTTATAACCAAAATATCTTTCCTACTTTTGTTTATTTTCCTACAAAACAAACAAACAAACAAAAAAAAATCTTTCCTACTTCTGCCATTTTTGGGTCATTTTTTTGCCAATTTTGGGTCTGAAGCCTCCTCCTCTTAGGGTGTCCTCCTGCACACCCTTGGTTGTTCTGTGTGGTGGTTGCCCCTGCAAACTCACAGGTTTGAGCTCCCCAAGGACAGTAGCTGTAGTGATTTGGATGTCCCTACCTGACTGAAACTATTTCCACTTACCCCAGTGATAAAGTACAAGGTGAGGTGCAAGTCAGAGTCTTGAGTTTTTGACAGAATATCCTATGGAAGCTATGTACTTAATAGAGTAATAAATGAGCTAATTCAGTGCCCTTTTCATCTGTGGAGAAAACTTCAAGGCAAGCTTTGGCTGAGTCTTACATGTTCTAGGAGGTTTCTATTAAGATCTGATTTTAAGTTGTGGGACCAGTTCAGTGTGTATGGTGTCCCTAAGCATTTCTACCCACTCTTACTACAAGCTGGTGACTAGGAACACCTTCCTTGGAGGTGCTTGCTGTGTAATATAATTTAGTATTTGATTTGCACTGGAAAAGGGTGTGGAGAACTTCAGTGGTGCATCCAGCTGCATTCAGACTAGGTTAGTTACTTTGAGGTCTAATCAAGGTGATTGACAGTATGTGCCTCATCTGAGAGAGAGTCTATTCTTCTGGGCTTTTTAGAGTTCTAAAATAGGATATATCAGTGGGTGTTGTGTTCCTAATGGAGTTCTGCTGCATGTGGATATAAGAATAAAATAATACTGTATGCCACAGTACATGTTTGGATTGCTTTGGCTGCAGGTTATACTTTCTAATGATTACAAACTAACACAGGTGTCAAGAAAATGTTGCTTTACACAGTATTAAAAAAAAGGCATCTGGCATCTCTTGGTATTATCCTATTTTTATGATGCTTTATATTAGAGGAATAACATTACATCTGGTGCAAGAGTGACATCATCCCAGCTGAAACACTGCTACTGGTCTGCTCTGCTGTTCTTTTATACCTGGGCACCTTTTGTGGACTGACTTGAAAGTCTTCAGACTCTTTGCTGTCCTCTTCATTTACCCAGAAAACAGGGCAACAGGGAACTTGTTTGAGTAGCTAAATTACCAGGCCCCAGTGACTCTGAACTTGTACTATATATCTGTGCTAGTTATGAGACACTCTCTGTAATGACACTCATGTTGGCACCTTTTGATTCAATTTCACAGCTTCTTCCACTTTTACTCTCCTGATACTTCCTTAGGTCTACAGGAAAGGCAGATGGTGTTTAAATGATGGGTCCCACTTGTTTATGAAGAGTTGGAGCAAATGGCTGATGCTGAGTGCAGCAGTGCTGTGCAGGTAACAGTGAGCACAACAGCCCATGTGCTGGGCTTCAGGTTTCAGTGCTCTGGTTCTGCTCTGCTTTTATGCTCCTCAGCGCTGTCTCTGCACAAGCTGGGCATTGTGGGCTTGAGGGACATCACTGTCACCTGCAGAAACAATGGTGGCATTTCATGGTGCTTGCAGATGGCATCATGATCATAGTGCTTTGTTTTCCTCAGTGCTCTCAGATTTATTTTTTCTTTAGATACCTTGAATATTCTCCAGCACAGACAGCAGCATCAGCTGTGCTGTAGCAAATGCTCTGCCTCTTGCAAAGGCATCACTTGGTGTGAGCACACTTGCTGTGTAGCTGACAGGCTGACATTACTCACAGGAAAAGCAGATGACACTGACAAAGATAGCAATGAAATTAAGAAGAGTTGCCAAGTAGCAGCACTTGGAGGTGACACCTCAGAAAAATGCAGCTCATTGCTATCTGGTTTATTTGTTGTTTTTTCTTAAGTCAGAGTGGAAGAGAACCGAGAATTGAGGCAAACTGGGTTTAGGTTTTTTCATTTGGACTCCTACATGCATCACAAAAATGTTTCTCTTCAGAACATGAGGTTTCTTCTGTTATTTATTTTAATGTAAAAATTTAAAACATCTGCATGAGGAATTAACTACCTTACCCAAAAAAGTCCTGGCCTCATCTAGAAAAAACCCACCTCCTCTCCACACTGTTAGTAGAGCACATGTTGTTGTGCTGTGTTACTTTTAATCTTCCCAGTGGGCTTCATCAACTAAATATGAGACCCTTGGAACTGCTTATACTAAGGGACCTATGGTGGCTGCAGTGACACATAATAATGATAGTAAAGATCTTCCTTACAAAAAGAGGTACATGGGACTTTCAGGATACTGTGTAAAAGCCTCGTGCTGTACTGACTTAGAAGTCAGTCTCATGTGTCTTCAGTGCCATAATGTCTTCATCTCTCAGATGTGCTTTTATTCCCTGGGCATTTGCTTTCTCAGGTTGCTGGGACTGTCATGCTGAGTGGATGGCTGGGGCTCTGTGGAACTGAACAGAAAGTCATGACAATTCTTCAGCAAGCCAAGGCCACATCAACCTAAAAGTAGATTATAGTGTGGAGAAGCTGAGGCTCTCCCTAGTGTCTGTATTTCAGTCCAATGGGCTCAGCTTTGGGGACATTTCATTGAAATAAATGTTTGTCCTTCCAACATAATGGTTACTTCCAAACATTAAGTAGCATGAAGTTGCATTGGGATAAGAAATGGGGCAAATGGAAGTTGCAGGCTTTGTGTCATTGTGACCAGTAGACAGCCTAGCAGCTATTTTGCTAATTGTGGGTTTCTTTGTTGTGGTGTCACTCAGCAGCAGGAGTCCCCAGGCTCAGTGTCACCACCAGTCCCTCTCCCTTGCTACTGACTGTGTGTGGAGGTGGAAGGGGTGGCTCCCTCCTTTTTTTTTTCTCTCTCTCTCTTGACAGGGGAGGATCCTGTGCATAACATGCATGGTCTCAAGTTGTGCCAGGGGAGGTTTAGGTTGGACATTAGAAAGAATTTCTTTCTGGAGAGGGTGCTCAGCCATTGGAATGGGCTGCCCAGGGAAGGGGTGGATTCTCCATCCCTGGAGATATTTCAAAAGAGCCTGGATGTGGCACTCAGTGCCATGGGCTGGGAACCACGGGGGGAGTGGAGCAAGGGTTGGACTTGATGAGCTCTGAGGTCCCTTCCAACCCAGCCAATTCTAGGATTCTATAAACCCAGTGCTATTCCCTGCCCACTGCAAGCTCTGGTCCTGCTGGGGTAGATGATGGTTACCTGTTTGCCTGCACTTAGTCCTCTGGAGTGTGACTGGTGGGAATGGTTCTGCTGGGGCACTTGCATTTCCCCAGGCTGTGCTGAAGCCACACAGGCAGCAGCTGCCTCTGCAGCAGCCAGAGTGGTTTGCTTGTCAGCACTGCTCCCCAAACTGTGTTTTGGGACCAGAAAATTGCAGATTGATGTCAGGGCCTCTTTACCCTTCTGCCCCCTGTGGATGCCATTAGCAATACATATGAAGTGGTGAATTTCTTTGCAGGGTCCAGTGAGAGTGATGGTAAGTGGTTATGGAGGTGTGTTAATTAAGGAATGCTTTCCAATTTGGCTTTATTATATGCTCGTTTAATCCTTGCTCTTTTTATTGGCTGAGACCTTGGATCTCCTCCATTACACTTCTGTGGCTGCTGTTACCTGATTCCTGAGTAAGTTCTTAGCAAGCCTTCTCCTTCCTACAGGGCATCCAGCAAGTGTGTCTTATCCTGTAGTCAGAGAAGCTTGATATGATTTCAAAATTGAAGCCAAGAAAAAGCTTACAAATTATGTGGAACAGTCATAACTTGGCACTGTAACAGCACAGGTTTTATAACGTTTCCACTCCATCATCTCTGTTGAAATGGACTCATCTAAGATGTCAGTGTTCAGCAGGAGTTTGGTGGGTGATAGGTAAGGCTGCACACTGGGCAGTCTACTCTAAATTGTAACATTACCTTCAGTGGGAGTGAAATTCTAGCTTTGTTTAAATACCCAAAAAAAAAAAAAAAGAAGTTTGGAGAAACTGTCTCCAGGTTCTGATTACCTGGAAAGAAGAGATGTGGGGAAAAAAACCCCACTATGTTCCCCTGTTCCCTCTCCATCTCTTTGAAAAGCCCCAATATCAGGCAGCTGCTGAGGGTCTGTGGTGCTCATCAAACCCATGGTACCAGCATCTCTGGGGTGCCCCATGGCTTGGGCTTGGTGTGCTCAGCTGCAGGAAAAGACCTTCTGTAACTTCTGGGTTAACTGAATGGTAGTGCCAGGTGAAGGTCTGTGCTGTTGTTTGTACATAAATTAACAAGGAATTTTCAATTACTTCATTATTATCTGGTTGGTAGTGACTGGGAGCTGGATAGTGGATGAACATACCAGGGTATTAATATTTATTGGTGCCCTGAATCACTAATGGTTTTATTGTATGTGATACCACATCAAGACAGAGCAAAAGAAAAGCATCTCCAGGAGCCTGTGGTACACATGATGAGACATAAGTATATGGTGTAGCAATTATTTTGTGGAGTCAGAGCTGACAAAATGATTTCTGGTGGGATGATTATCTTCCCTCTCAATAGCTGCACCCCCACTGAGAGCAGAACACTTTCAGAAAAGAAATCCTCATTCTTTTTTTTTTCATTCTGGGTCTTTGGCTCTCATTGAATGCTTTGTTGCCAGCCTTTGCAGAAAGGTTTTTGTTTTCTATTTAGACAAGAAAAATATCAGTCAGTTATCTGTTACAATGCATATCTTACCTTTAATATTTTGATGTTTCATCTGTTGCTTTGATGCTGGCTCCTGGCTGTACACTGCACATAAATCCAGTCATTAGAGTGCAAGGAAATTGGAGCATGTCTTTCAGGTGTAGCATGTGGGGTTTTTGGGTTTGTTTTTTTTTGGGCTATGTCATGGCCACTATCAGGATATCAGGATCTGGTTCTGCTGTTATCAGTCCTGTTATGCAAATGAATTGTTTCCTGGTAAATAGCTTCTTTTCAAAGACATTTTATTTCAAAAAGAAATGAGGAGAAGGTAGAAGAACTAAAACCAAAATGACTTAGATGGTGGAAGGAAAGAAATGTTGTGAACCTGCAGGGTATCTCACAGGCAAATGTAAATCAGGAATCCCAGGAGATGTGAATTTAGTCCTCTGAACTGCCACCAAATGGTCTGGGGCAGGGATGTCAGCCTCTGCTGCCTCATAAAATTGAGATAAAGTTGGTGGTGCATTTCTACAGCTACAGAGAGAATGAGAGATTTGCTGTGTATCTGTTCCTAACATGTACATTAGATGCATCAGTCTAAAGAAAGAATTTTAAGCTCTTTGGTTACTTTTTTTTTTTATGAAAAGTAATGGATTTAGAGATGTATTTATGTACTTTGCATGACTGCAGAGTGATTGTTTTGATTGTAGCCTAGAACAGGGAAGGTTTATGTAAGGGTTTCTGTACTCAGCTTGATGCTTTCTGATGCTGAAGGGTGATCCCAGTCCAGGGGGAGAGCAGGACATGGGGGCTTGGCCAGTTCTTGCTGTCAGACCTGATGAGGGAGGATGATTAATGAGGAAATAGATGGAGAGTAAATTAATTTCCTTGCCACTTGTGTGCTCCTCTTTCTCTAAGTTGGTTGTAAAGGTCCAGCTGAGAAGCATTTGGGTCAGGGGGCTGTTGACAGCACTGCCAGAGAGACTCAAAAGTAGCAGCACCAGCAGAGTAAAGCTTCCAGGACTTATACTGGATGATTTGTAATTCTAAAGGCTTTTAATTTTTGGACAAACATCTTAAAATTTATGTAAACAAATTTAAGCAAGTGATAAAAAAAAGAAATCTGGTAATGATATTCATTACACTTCACAGACAGCTTTGTTGTTCTGAGATTAGAAGAAAATCATTTTTCTTTGAGGTGCATTCACTAGTGAAATTCAGATTCAGCTTGCTGAAAGTAGCAAATCCTCTCATTAAATACTCCCCAACTGGTCTCTCAACTGTTTTTTATTTTCATATGACCTAAGCAGAATTTCATTGTACTGAATCTAGAAATTGTTCATGAAACATGATAAAACTGAAAGGTTTTATCTAGACATGAATGTTTGAACTTTGCTGTACACATCACATCTTCGGTGTGTGTCTTTCTGGAAAAAATCTTTTGTCAATAAAACAGGGACTTTAATCCAATGTATATTTTGTGGCTTACCTGCTGCCAAAGCACAGATGTTTTACCCTTTAACTCCATGACCTACTAAAGGCTGATGCTGGATTACATCATAGTGTGCTTGATGACATCATGAGGGACAATACAGCCCTTGCTCAGTATTAGATCAAAACCATAGGAGCAATCACAGCTTATTGTGTGTGTTTCCTTGCATTCCTCAGTTTCTTGAGGAACAGTTTCCTAAGGCACATCTCAGAAATTAAATCTTGTAACTCCTTGCTATTAATTTGAATTGGAAATTTGACTTTTTTCAGCTCTTTCCCTCAATAAGGAGGTAGTACCACTTAGATTAAAGTGCAAGAAAAAAGGCTACTTTAGTTCTGCTAAAGCTTTATGTAGCAGTAGGAAGGGCAGGTTTTGTTTCATAGTTAAGTGTGAAATAAACAGGATTAGTGAAAGAAAGCAAAGAAGATGAAATAATTGTCAGGGTGATACTTGGTGGGTTTTTTAGTTTCTGTGAAGACCTCGGGAATGTGATGCCAGGAATGCTCATTATTCAGGGAGTTTGAAACTGGAGTGATAGCAGCTCATGGGATCAAATACAGATCTGTGTTCTCATGGGAAGAATTCATATCAAAATGTCTTTAGAGCTGACTGACCAAAATATGTGTTACCTCTATGTGTTAATTTTGATAGTGGTTCAGCATGACTGAGAAGCCTTTACTGCCCTTGTTGAATAAGGCTTTTTGCTTTTGAAGCTCTATAGGCTGGAATTTTTAAATTACATTGGTTACAGTGTTTGCTACTTGAGATTTTAATCTGCCTTTCGGGATACACCAGAAAATGTACAGAAGAAAATAAGTGAATAATTGATTTTCACAATTTGTGCAAATGAAAGGTCTTCGTTCTTCATCTCACATAAGCAGATGTGAAACATTCCTTAAAAAGTTGTACTGCCTTTTTTTTTTTTTTTTTTAAATTGTTGTTTTAATAGTGATGTGCTTTTGTTATTTTTGCAGCATCAAAATCATTGTCTGTCATGCTCTGTTTGGCTGCAGTAGGGATGACTGTCAGAGAAAGACCATTTTCCAGGAAACATTAATTGAAATGATGGTTTTATATTCAGCAGATACAGATAAGGAACAGAGAACATTATTTAGGTGTCATTTCTCTGGTTTTAAAATTCTTTTCTCTCTCTAAACAATTAAAAGAATTTCTGTATAAAGAATTATATCAGAATTCTTAAGAATCCAGATTAAATCAGAAACGCATTTACTGTACTCCAGTGCATTGTATAAAATGTTTTCTATTCAATCATGTTCGTTCTCCCACAAGCTTCTACTAAATTTTGGGGAGAAGTTTTGGAAACTGAAATCTTAATAACTTATTCAATTGCTTGGAAGTGTCAGTGATAAATTTCCCAAACCACTGTATACTGCTTGTGTAGAAATTTAACCCAGATCTCATTCATCATCATTCCAAATCACTCGGGCCAAGCAAAGAAGTGCATTGCAAGGCTTCAGCATAGAAAAGCACTTAAAAATAATAAATATTCCTGCTTATGTGGACATGTGAACACAAAACCAGCCACTCTGTGGCTTCTTGTCACACACAACAGAAGTTGGGAAGCTGCTTCTTTTGCCAGCAATGTATGAAGTCTGACATCACGCTGCACTGATACTTCCATTCATTTATTTTTTTTTGTCCCCACTCATTCCTTCTCACTTCCTCAGGCATTTTATACGTTCATCAAGAAATGATCTTTCAAGTTTTATTTCCAGTGCTCTTTTGTTCTTCCCACAGACCTCAGCACTAAAGGGACGAGCGAGAAACCCGAATGATAGTCAGGAGCAGTCATGAAGCCAGCATGTGTAATACAAAAAGCCCACAAAAAAAAAGCCTAGCAGAAGGGAAGCCATCTCCTGGTTAAAAGCACTGGTGAGGACAGATGTCCTCTCCCAGATCTTGCTGTGCTAGCTGACATTTTTACCATCTGCACTGCCCCTCAGCAGGCTCAGCCTGGGCAGCAGCGTCCCGCAGCGCTGCCACGGAAAGCACCACCGACCTCTTCAAGCAGCTCTCTTAGGCTTGCTCAAAACACCTCTGGGACTATTTAAAATGCTGTTTCTGAATAAAGCTGATGATTAGAAAAAGAAAAGGAGCATCCCTACGATGCCTTCTGCTATCAGTAGGACAGAGAATTGATGGAAGCTTTTGCACAGTGCAGATCTGAACGTTGCCTCGGGTTCTCAGTCACGTTGCTCTGGGCTGGAGCTCTTTGGGTAACTTTGCCTCTTTCTGACTTCAGTAATGCTTAGGACTTTTATGATGAGGTTTCATCATCTGGGCTGTAGATTTTTTCATTTTCATTTTTTCATTTTTTCAGCCTTTCCTTTCTCTATCTCTAAATAGAGAAGATTTCTTAGTTTCAGTGGGATAGAAGAAACACCATAAAATTTTGTTGAATGTTTTTTTGGGTTCTCTTGGTTTGAGCTGAACATTGAGTTTCATTTTCCAGTACTTCTAAATGATTTACAGGAAAATTTCATAATTAAAGATGAATATGCTATCTTTTTTTTTCTTTCCTTTTTTTTAGGTTGAGACTGTCTTCTTGGTGAATAATTTCACCAAGACACATAGATTTATAGATAAGAATAAAATCACACGTGATGTTACTTGTTTCTCTTTCTGTATCTTAAGGAGGAGAATATTTATTTTGAAAAATTAAATGATACAATTAAATATGTCAAAATTCCAGTGAAAGTTATTTAGACTGTAGTCTGGAATATAATGGTGACTGTAAATGCTTTAAACTCAGGCTAGTCCTCAGACTTATGGTGTCTAAATTTCTGTGATTTCTAAATGAACAGTTTTTTATGCTTAGTTTTTTATGCTCTTTATGCATCTCTTTGAGTTCCAGCATCTCACTTTGCTCTGGAATCTCCTCAATATGTACCTGTATTTAGATGTGCATCATGATCAGTAACATAAGGCAGGATACATGGACTTTTTATGGCCTCCTGACAGTAGATAGTGTAATTTCAAAGTGGTGAGTTCATCACAACTAGGTAAATATAATCAGGGGTGTTGAGAAACACTCCTGCTATTTCCTGTGCTGCTTTGGCCATCCCTGTTGAGCTGCTCCCCTGCTGGCCCTGACCCACCACATGGGCTGTGTCAGACAGCATCTGTGGTTCAGGTATCTCCTCCTTCCATTTCCCAATGTGCTTTTGAGGTTTTTTTCTGTTTCAGAGTTTCATGTTCTTGCTTGTAGATGCATTTTGTAAATGCCTCTGCCCTGAATCCTCACCACTGCCAATGCTGTCCTTGTACTTTCCCCTTGTGTATGAAGTCTCTGCTGTATTGGGTCTGGGGGCCTCGTGCACATTTTGTGTGCCATTTTCAGTGCAAATCCATCCTTGTACTGAAGGGCTTTGCAGCCCTCTGCAAACAAATCAAAATGCAGTTGTGTGGTCTCTGCTAAAGGCTTTTCCTTGTGTCAGATCCCATCAGGGACCACTGACTCCCTCATCTCTCAGGTTGTCCTAACTCCTGTCATCTCTGTTGATTCACAGAAGGGCTCCTGGCCTGCAATCCATACTTCATAGGGAAGTGTTCCCCTCCCAGTGGAATCTGGGAGCTGCTGGAGGGGCAGGGAGGTGTGAGAAGCTTTTGGCTGAGTGATGGAGATGAACGTAGACACATTTCATAATAGCTGGAACCTGTCACAGTGTCACTGAGCACTAGGTACTGAAAATTAAATGAAGTGAGGTAATAATAACTACAGCATGCCTTTATCTGGGAGGGCAGGATAGTGTTTCTTAGAAGCTGAAGGTGAAATAAAAGTTTGATGAGTTAACCAAGAGCCAGAAGCTACACAACAGCTGTAATCAGATAGCTGAAGTGAAAGGTGAGTCCCCATCTTCACCTGCACCGTGGCAGGATTGCTGTGGTCAGAAAAGCTTCACTTTCATCAGGAGGAAAGTACCCTGGGGCCTGGTGGTGACTTTCTGGTGGGGGACACAGGCTCCTGGGAACAGCTGCACCAGTCCTGAATGAGGGGGTGGTCAGGCTGAGCATCCTTAATACTTGAGGATCCTGCTCTGATTTGCTTGACACCCTGGTGCCATCAGTAGGGCTTCCCCTTCCTGCTGTACCCCTGGGGTTGGTAACCTCTGGAGGAGGCAGGGGCTTGCTCTAAACTGTGTGAGAAGAGGACTCACACAGTCCTCTTCTTCCTGATCACAGGATCAAGCAGTTCCTTTTGCAGTCCCCTTTGTGTTCCTCCAAGGTCAGCTCTTAATTCAAGTATTTTTGGTGTGAATAACTTCACTGCTGATCACACTCAAACCCCACAGTTTTTAAGTGTATAACTGAGTGTATAAGCTGATAGGGAGTATTACTTGGCAGATGTGTGTATGCTGCTGAGAGTGGTATATGGGCACAGTTATTCTACCCTTATAGTTGCAATTTTGGGTTTTTTTTTACCCAAAAAGGATAAGAAAGCTGACAGGGAGTATTACGTGGCAGATGTGTGTAAGCTCTTGTCTTACTGCTTTATGCTGCTGAGAGTGGTATATGGGCAGTTATTCTACCCTTATACTTGCAATTTTTGTTTTGTTTTGTTTTTTACCCAAAAAGGGTGCTGGACATGCATCCACTAAAAAAACAAATGAACAAACAAAAGAAAAAAAAAGGGGGGAAAAAAGCACCTAAAGGTGCAACCACACATTCTTAAGTTGAAGCATGATGCAAAATAAATTATTTTCTCTGTCTAAGGAACTATATACTTTCCTTTTCAATTTCTTTGCATAAAAACCTGTCACTTTGGCTGTCTCTTTTCTTAGCACAAATTTGATGTGGTTCATTGCAGAGGGTGTATGTGCAGCAGCAGAGATTGGTTGAAGTAGAACAGGACAGGGTTTATTGATTTATACCTTGAGATCATGGACCTGAGGTCAGAGCATGGATATGTCTGCTACATCTATGGTGTTGCTGAAAGCTGCCAACAGCCATTCCAGTGTCACTCCAAATATACTTTATTTGTGCTTTATGATCTATTTTCAGAAGTCACTGTGCATGTTATGTATATCCAAGTATACATAGATCGTGTTAAATTAATTTTAAAACTATTTTCTGATTAAAACTGGCAGGAATTAGTATTAAATAGAGTCCATAAGGAATGTATTCAGAAGGTAAGGACAAGTCACCTTACAAAAGCAAAATTTAAATGGAATATCTGCCTATTTGTTAATGTGCCAGAGGTGGTACAGCTTGTAGTTGCTCTAGAAGAAATAATTTGTCAGAATTGCCAGTACAAGTGAGTATTTTCTCTTTCATTGCAATTTCATATAATTTTATTTTTGTTTTATTTTATTTACAGGATTAGCTGGCACTGCTGCAGACCTAGAAAAAAGAAAGCTTATTTTTGGAAAAAATTTTATACCTCCAAAGAAGCCAAAAACATTCATACAGCTAGTCTGGGAAGCCTTGCAGGACGTGACTCTTATAATCTTGGAAATTGCAGCCATCATATCTTTGGGGCTTTCATTTTATCAGCCACCTGGAGAAGGGAATGAAGGTAAAAACTTTTTATAAAAGTCATTTGTATAAGTTTAAGTAAAACCAGTCTTGTATCTCAAATTGATTTTATCTCTACCTTCCAGAAGGTTGCAAACAGGAAATTTGAATGTGGTTTGTTCCAATTACCATCACATGTGGTACTGACATATTTTTTGTTATGTTTGACATTTCCTTATGCAAATATCTGAACCCTGGGACATATGCTGAATGAGTTAAAGAAAAACTTATTTTTCTTATAAAATGGGTGTAATTTTATTTCTGTTTTCACCTTTGAGCTTGTACTTGGTGTTTGTTTATTAACCTTAGCTGGTTGTTTACTGCATTGTAGAGGAGAAATACATAATTGCTTGTGTAAATTCTCTCCTGTCTACATGGACAAATCTTCAGCTGGTTTGTACTAGGTGGAGACTTGGGGAAATTCATGGATTTAAGTATTTTTAGTGCTCTATTTAGGACTAGTGAGCCTTGCTCAAAATGGAGTGTGAGAGGCCAGGTCGTGTTGCTTATATCCTGCAGAATCCCTCTGTGATTGCTGTGAAAAGTTCTCCACCTTTGGAAAGTGCTCTTGGATTCACATGCTTAAAATATTTGTTCCTCTACAGAAATGCAAGATTTCCATTTCTGGCAACTGATCCAGATTGTTTTTGTTTTTTTTTTCTTCTCCCCTGTCCTCTCATAAAGCTGGATAAAACATGCTGTGTGAAATGACGTGCATAGCTTGGCAAATGTATGAAGAATGTCTTCCTCTAAATATAGCCTTGAAATGCCTTTTACATTCAGTTTCCTTTGGCTACTTTCCTTGAAGACCCTTCCTTTTCCATTCACAAGCACGTAGCTATGCAGAGCTCTTTATCATAGTTATGATTCTTTAATCTTTTTATACAGGAATCTTTTGTTGCTTTCTCACTGCGTTGTTAATACATGGCTCTTGGTTTGGCAGGTGTCTGATTTAGGAATGAAAAAATGTAAAGAATTATTTGGGTTTTAACTGAAGAAAATGTTATTTATTGTTATTTCCTCCTAAAGAGCTGGACATAGCAGAATACCTTGGGGGCTTTGTGAACCGTGGATGGATGCTTTATAAAATCAGAATTTGGTTCTGCAGTTTTTTCATGAGCATAAATGTGCAGACTACCCTCTTATTTTTTAGTTGGTTTGGTAGGAATGGATTTTGAAACCAGTATTTTTACTCCCCTTAAGAAGAGAGGAGATGTGTCATAATTTTATTATTTTTAAAATTATTATTCTCGTTCTTTTCATACAGCCTTAAAACTGTTTCTTTTCCCATGTGAAGGTATGACACATCTGAGATTCTGAGGCACTCTGAAAAACTCAGCAACACAGCCTGGGAAAAAGTGGTTGTGTTTTCCCACAGCATGGTATTTTAATCCAGGGTCACATTTTCATCCATGTTTTTAGAATTGTTTTCAAGAAGGGTTTTGCCAGGTTTTATACTTTTTGAAAACATTGTGATAGTTCTTTGAGGTTTTTTAAAGTCTTCCTTGGAGCAGTTGTTTAAATGTGAGAGATTCTTTCTTTTTAAAATTAGCATGTTGTAAACTACTGCTAAGTACAGTTTATTGGTAGGTGTTGATTTTGAAGAATCCTAAAAAAAAAAAAAAGTGGGCTGTAGGCATACTTGGAATTGATGATTTTACATAACCTTTGGTAACCAATTGTGAAATGAAATTATATGTATATTAAAAAGTTGAGTAAAAGTCAAATGAAGTCTATGAGAAAACAAAATATTCTGTTTTGCTTAAACTTAAGCCAGTTCATTGAACACTTGAATGTATTTCTTGATTGTGAACCCAGATTCAGAGCAAACATGGGCCAGTCTGAGGAGACTGTAGTTCTTGGAAAGGGCAACAACCTATATTCTATCTTGTGAAATACCTGTGAAATGTCTAAATCTCATATTCCTTATACACTGCTTTAGATGGGTCCATCTGTGCCTTGCTGTTGTCACAGAGAATATGGAAAAAAATATCCTGTAATACAGTAACATCCTCCCAGCAGGCAGACTGCAGGGTGCCTGAGGTGTGGGGTAATGCTGCCTATGGGATGTCCTGGGGTATCCCTACCCAGGGACTGGGCTGTGACAAATGCTCCTTTGGGAAGCCTGAAAACCTGTATTTTCATTTTCTGGCTCTTCCCAGAATGAAAATTACTCATTGAAATGTGCATTTATTTGCAAGTTTTATGTATTTTCTTGAAAAAAGTCTGTTTTCTTCTGAAAAGAGAGCAAACAGCTGGGAAGGAGAACTTGACATTCCTTGCTAACTAACTGGATCAACTTCCCCAGCTTCTCCACACCTACTTGAAATGTTTCTCAGGTTCTGGATGAAGTTAGTAGTGAACCTTGGTCCATAGGCTGGCTAGCTAATGGTCAGCTTAGATTTTCTTTCTAGATGATGCATTCTTAATTTTTTTTTTTAATTTTGTTGTTGTTGCTCTTTTTGTTTTTTTTTTCCCTGGCTGTGAAAGCTTTTGTTTGATTTTGCTGGTTGATGATAATGTTGAAATACATTAATAATGTTTAATTATTAATACATTAATAATGTTGAAATGCATCAAGCTTGTGAGAGTCAAGCTTGCTTACAGCTCACCAAGAAGCCTCCTTGTGTAACAGGACCCTACTTTTTTTGGTGTAAATCATATATGACAGCCTCCTCCTTTGAATTTGAATTTTTCTTCTTGCTTTCTTCAAGCTGAAATTTGTTTTCATTTTGAATATGAATCAGCAAGACTGTTCTCCTTCCCATGCTGATTTGCCCAGCTGTCACTGCTAATTATCTGACCTCCTCAACTTAATAGCATCCATTTCAGGGTTTAAAACATATGGAAATATAAATTCAATACTGTTGCACTGTAAAAGACATAATGTTTTCCCATTTTTATATTTCCTTTACGAGCAGACTGGTGTTGAGATTCTGTAAGTGGGATGGCAGGGGGAGAGGATTGAGAACAGCCAATTTCCACCCAGTGACACTGAGTTTTTCTTGACTTCAGTGAAGTTTGTACTGGAATTGGCCTCACGTTGCTCAGGGTAATTGTGCTGACTCTTTGGTCACAGCTAGAAGCACTTGTGATCAGCCTGTGCTTCTTGATGCATTTAAGATCAGGCCAGGATGGAGAACAGAGCCTTTCTCTTGGAGACAGAAGCATGAGAAGTGGATGTTTCCACAGAAATAACTTTGCCAAAGGTGGAAGCAGCAGCCTGATGCTTTTTTTTTCCCCCTTTGCACAGAAAGACCTTGGTCTGTCTTGAGGAGCAACTTCAGTTGGGTCTTGTAGCTGAAGAAATAAAAGATGATATGTTTTGGGAGATGCTAAAAAAGGGTTTGGACAAGAGCTGGGTGTCTTACTGTTTTTGTCAAATACACAGAGACCTGAGTAAGGGATGACAGTGATGTAGAGCTGAGCCAGGGGTGTCCCTCTGCCCTGCAGCAGTTTTCTCATGCTGGACATTCTGATCTTCAGCATGTAAAAAAAAAAACAAACCAAACCAAACTAAATTTTCATGAAATCTCAATTGAGAAAAGGATAATGGAAGTTAAGTTTCACAGAAATTTAGAACTGGCTGGTTTCCTTTCTGCATTTTTGACTGACAAGAAATTTCCTTGGAGTCTTTTGTTTGCTTAGGGTTTGGGACTAAGTCAAAAAGCTGTGACCATCTGAAGGTGACAGCCTTTCTTTGGAGGAATAAGTGATAACATCAGAATAAGGGACTTTAAGACACAGTGTCAGGGAAGCACCACCTGATCTATTTTTTAAATTGAATGTATTTATTCACTGCCTTTATATCTAATATATTTATATCTGCCCTTTTAAATATACTAAACCTTTATCTACCAATGGCCTTATTAATATAAGTTAAGTTGAAATCATCTTTTTTTTATATAAAAAAAGAAATGATATAACTCTTTTTGGACACTTGAAACCTACTTGAATTTTTTAAACTGTATCAGAATTAGCATTTAACTGGTTTCCACACTTTTAAGTGCAAAATATTTGCCTCTTGAAGCTTTTGAAGGAGGAATGCATGATAAAACCCACACAGCCAAAAGATGTCAGAGTGCATTAATTGCTTCAGAAACCTTGTCTGAGGGTATAGCCTAATGTGTGTATATGGTAGGGCATTTTGCTGTTAGTTACAAGCTTGAAAATTCATTTTCTAGATTATCATTTCCCATTTTAAGTTATGAATGTTGCTACCTTGCCAAGTTAAGTCCTTTGTAGCATAACTGCATTTCTAAACATCTGTGAGACAGTTTGGTATTATCTTGATAAAAGTAAATAGCTGATTGTTTCCTGAGATGCCTTCAGTCTGTGCTGCTGGAAGGAGTTCTGCAGTTCTGAAGGATCAGTAGTGACATTCCTCAACCAATCTTAACTGGAAGAGGCAGTGATCTGGTTTTGTTAGTACACAAAGTTTTTGTTCTGCTACAGTTCATTTAAGATAGGGGTGAATCTTGGAAAACATTTCATTTTCTGCTGCAATCACAAAATCAGATCTACAGGAATAACTACATAATTGTGTTGTTTTCTTGTACTCCTCCAAAAGCCACTTCAGTACAGAATTTTCATATTTCTTTGCAAGAGTGAAAGTTTCAAGAGTTTTGTTCTCAGAAGCTATGCAAAGTTGTTCCTATGATCTGCTTTGCATTCCTTTTTACCATCTGACAGGCCATTAGGAGCAATTGAGAACTTCTGCATAAATTATTGTCAGCCCCGTGGCAATTACTGCTCTCATTACTAATCCACACAGAATCATTTTTCCACTCTTTCAAAAAAAGTGCAAAACTGCTGCTGCATTTCAGAAAATACATTTTGAGAGAAAATTCCTGGTGCAGATGTAGCCTTAACTACAGTGATGATCACTGGGGTGAGACACAGGCAAGACAGAATTACTTTGATCCTCAGAACAAAGTATTTCTACATAAAAATTCCTCCTTCTGTGCCCAGGGTTGATACAGATTCTGTTCCCTGAGAAAACAGAACTGTGAACCTGTGATATCCAAAGAGGATTTAATGATTATGTGGCATCCTGGCTTAATTTTTGTTGTGTAGATTATAGTTAGTTCAGGACCAAATTTGAAACGTTTGTCTTGGGTGAAATAATTTTTGTATATGGTTTGTAAAGAAATATCAAGTGTCTTGTTTTATCCTCCAGGAACAGAAGGATTCCTAAGATCCAGTACCTGGATTGTCATGGCAAACCATTGCATTGCTTGGGGAAATGAAGCATCCTTTGGGAAACAGGGCTTAGACTCAGAAACCCACCAAGGGAAGCAGAAATGGCAGTGCTTATCTCAGTCACTAACAGATCTCTGTCTCATTTGGGCTGTAAATCTGCAGGAATCTCCCACTTGGGTTTTGCTTTGGAGGTTTTTCTCTCTCCCCCCTTAGATCTCTGCAGTCAATGCTGCAGGAGGAGCAGAATTCTTCATAGTCTGCCCTGGAGCTCAGAGCAAATGAGCAGCACTGCCCAGGTACATCCCCCATCTAAATCCTTGTTAAAAATGTTCAAGTCTTCTGCTAACACCATCACTTGCAATTTCTGAGCCTTCTGGAATCCTCCCCCTTGTTATTATCTCCAGGCCTTGTATCCCACATAGCTCTTGTTACCCTCTTGCAAAGAGCACTGGTGTCAACACCTGACAGTCATTTACTGCTCACATCAATGTACCAAACTGCTAACTTTCCTCCCCCAAATTCTCTTTCCTTCTGTAGATTACAGAGGTGGAGAGAAGTAGCTTGAAGAAGATGCCTTAGCATCCCTGTGCTCAGTGTGAAGCTGCAGGAATGGTGTCTCTGTTCAGGTGTTGCAGTTCTTTCCACTATTGGGGGAGGCAAAAAGGAAAAGTGGTTTTGGTTGCTGTGGCTTCTGCTAAAATTCCCAAGGCAAAATTCCATGCAGGAAACCAAGTTAAATGGTCAGTTTTATGGCTTATTACTGCTCAGCTGAGGCTTGGGTGAGTCAGCCTTCCCCTTACTCATGCAACAAGTTACTGAACAGGAGATAAGAGAGAAACAGGGCATGGTCCCCCAAAATCTGGTTCTCCCATGCCACTTGCTTTAGGCTGTTTGGGGCTGTGGCTGGGGGGCCTGTGCACCTCTGATGAGTTTCCTCACTAGAGACTATTTCCTGGGGTTCCCCACTCAGTTATTTCCTTATTATTTCTCTATTGACCACATTGGAGGTTTAAATCTCAGAGGGGGACCCTATAGCTGGAGAGAAGGTAGAGCTGCTCCACAGCTCCTGGGAGGGCAATTCCTTACCTTGCTCCTGTGCAGAGTGTCCCTGTTGAGGCAGATTTTCTGTATATCCAGCAGATCTTTGCTTTTTTTGACAATTTCTTCACTTTATTGGGATGCAAGAGATGTGTTTCCTTGGAAGGAGAGCCTTGTGCATCACTCTCTGGCTGAATGCTGGGGCTCACAGGGGGAGCTGGGCAGTCTCTGTAATTCAGGCAAGGTGGGGACAAAAAGGAAAAAGACCCTTTTTGTGTTGCCATGCATAACAGGACTTTAAATTTGATAAAATTAATCTCTTTTGCTCAGTTTGGAATCTGTTTTCTGCTCTGTTGTTTACCACTAGTTGTGAAAAAACATTAATTTTAGTGTTTTAAGGTAGCTGATGTCTCTCGCTCCTTCAATATCCAATTTGTAACAATTTTCTTCCCACTCTCAATGAAGTGTTTTTCTTTTTTAGAGTTATTCCTACATTCTCTTTCCAGGTAGTGTAATGTCTCAGTAGACCAATCTGTTTTTCACAAGGGATTCAAGAAATCTTACACTTTTTCCTGCTGAAATCAGCTTATTCATAAATTGTATAAAGAGGCAATAATTATACAATTCAAGAACATACAAATATACAAAATGCCTGCTGGGAAAACCTGGAAATAGATTCTTGTGTACGTAAACACACCGGGGGAGGAGAAACACACAGGTGTCATTTGGGCAGGAAGCAAATGTTGGCTCTACAAGGAAAAGCAGGATTAGCTCTGCAGGAGCACTGCCACCTCCTCTGGCCTCAGAAAGTGCACTTGGTGGTAGGAAATTCTGTGCTAGAGTCCAGTCACTTCCTGCCAAATGTAAACAGACTGTGTTTATGGTTTTTAACCTTTTGATATTGGTCATTTGTGTTACTTTAATAGTAGAAAGGAGCAGCAGCAAGTCTACACATGGCTCAAGATTTTGTTTGATCCAGAAGCACTTCTGTGCCCCTTAAATGACCCTGGGGTTAAGCAGTTGTTTCCAAAAAAAAAAGGTAAGGAAAGCAACAGCACTAATTACTGAGAAACTTTAACCAAATTTTATTCAACTTATTTAGAAGTAGCCTAACATAAATAATGGCATGACATTTTGAGCCATCCTCTGAAAAATTTCCTTCCTGGTGAGATGCAATGAATATAAACTCAGTGTTTCAGTGCAGCACTTGCCTGTTCTTTACCCATACACTCCAGATCCAGGATCTCATTATACATTTTCCTTAGCATTTTGATTTGTGGGACTCCTTACATGGTTAATGAAGCACATCAATTTTTTTTAAGTCTTTTGCCAGACTTCAACATTATGGAAGTCTTGCAGGGCCAATTTGAGATCCTAGGACACAGATTACCAGAGTGTTGCATATGTCTCAGTGTCTGTAAAAATCTGTCTCCCTGAATTTCATTAGTATTCACTTAATATATTTGATGAGTGAGTGTAAGAATCAGAAATGTCAAAAATGAGTCAACTGAACAAAGGTAATTCTCTATTCTTTGTGACAGTTTTAGATCTTTCTGGTTTTTGGGTTTTTTTTAAAAAAGCATTTTACATCTCATAACATAGATTGCATTAGAAATTGATAAATTTAGGCAGCATAAATATCCAGTTTGTAAGACCAACATTAGTGTTATTTTACAAACTTCCTAAAATCATGGCAGTATATCATAATAAACTGTAAGTCCTTTGCCAGCTCTCCCAGTTATGAAGCCAACATTAGGATGAAAAACTGATTCCACAACATATGTGTGTGCTCTTTATATGTAAAAAAGTCACCAAGTAGTACTCCTGGTACACTGAAAATCAACTGTTATCTTTACATCCTTTCCATAATGCAAAATGTATTGTAGGAAATGTGAAGCCTTATTTTAAAATAAAATGAGTTAAGTGTCATTCCTTTTAATACTTGGCAGTGATTTGAGTCTTAACTTCCCATGAATCTTCCCTTGAAACTTAATTTGGATCTTAACACCCTGCTTCACGAAGGTCCCTAAAAAACCAACCCAGCCCAGCAGCCCTGAACAGTCTTCAAATATTTTCAGAATTTTGATGCAGATGCTGAAAACAGCAATAATTGGCAAACATCTTCAAATCTCCTGTGTGCTGCAAAAGGTCAAGGGAACAGCTGAACTGTCTTGTAATCCTCACTGTCAGTGTCAACTAATCACCCCTTGGCACGACAGGGAAATGTAGCTGCAGCTTCTCTTTATCTGTGCTATTTGCAGGCTCTAAGAGCTGATTTGAATTTTGCAGGACTGTCAGCCAGGATGACAAAACCTGGTACCACACCAGGCACTGCTTCAGAGGATTTTGCTTCTAACAGAATTTCACTTTAGCCTTCAATTAGGAGAGGTTTGGAATTCCACACACACCCCCAGCTGTCTCGGGGCGTTTTGAAATGACTTTGTTTTGACTGTGAAAACCTCTATAAAATGTGTGTATTATTCTGTAAGTCTCTAAAGAGCATGTTACATAAGGCTCTGCTGGCATAGGGAATCAATGGAAAAACAGGTCGTCTAAAAGAGGGTATAAGGACCCTAAAAGCTGATATTTCCTAACAGGAATCCTTTATCTGCTAAACAAACAACACCCATCCAGCTGTCACAGCACGAGGGGTGCTTAGCATCCTCTCTGAGGAGGAGAATTTGCAAGAGATGCTGAGAAACTGGAAATGCAGCAATTAGAAAACACAATTTTTATGTAAAATAGTTTAATCTCAAAGTATAGGTTAAGTCCTCAGTTAGGAAAACTTTGGGGTTGCTGTGTTGCAGGGTGTTGTTGCAGAAACTCAAATGCTCCTATGTCCTCATAAAAATGAAACCATGAGATTCCCAAAGGATTTTTAAAACCAGTCTTAGCCACCTGTCAGCACAAGACACGAAGCAGTTGGCATCCTAGAAAATAGGAGAAAAAAAATAGGAGAAATGGAAGTATTTTCCCTCTTAAAAACAGCTTGTTCTGCCAGAATCCCACCATTTAACCTCCTTCCTCCCAAAGGATGGGATGAGGTGAAGCAACATATGGCTTCTAGTGACAGTAGCCCAATCTGTTTTGTAAAATAAATTAAGTTCTTTTAAGAATTCACTTAAGAAAGCATATTACTTTTTAGTTCCTGCCCTAAATCATACTTCAATAAAAGGACTAAAAATAGGAGAGCAAGTAACAGAAGAGGTTGGAGTGTCCAGGTCCTCACCTGAGGATTGTCCCCTCCTCCTGGGCAGGATCAGGACAGTGAGCAGACCAGAGAGAACAGCCCTTGCTGGCCTGGCTTTCACCCTGTGCAGAGCAGAGTTGGGTTTGCTGTAAGCTCCCTGGCACTCCCAGTTTTCAGCCCCTGCTGCTCAGCTGCTTGCTGGGTCTATACCTGAGGTCTTGTCCTCACCCCACAGCCTGGTGACACCATCCAGGGGCAAACAACAAGAGGCAAAATATGAGGAAATCTACTTGAAGGGGTCTTGGAGGCCATTCAGTCTTTCCCTGTCCTCAAAAGCCCTATCAGCAGTACTTAAGCCATTCTTGACACCAATTTATCATATACTTACTTCTAAAAGGTTCTGGTGATGGAAATTGTGTCTTTCCTATATTATTTGTCTTAAGTGTCCATGCAGAGAGACAGCTGTTCCTGATATATATCCTGAATGTCTCTTGGAAGCATTTAAATACATCAATTCCTTGTTATATTTTTACTGTGAAGACCAATTTGTCATTATATTTGCAGCCATATTCTCTCTACTTGAAGACAACTTGATGGTAAAGACACTTGTATTGCTTCTTCTGGTAACTTACCCTGCTTTATCAGTAGAAATTTAAAATCTGAACAACATTTCAGTAATGCAGAGGAGTGCAAGTACTGCACTGACCCTGAGGAAGTGAGTCAAAATATTACCTTAAATGATTTACCTGATGTATTAAAAAAAAAAAAAAATCAAAATTTTCCCAAGCCAATGAAAAGCCAAAAGGTCTGAAAACCTCTATATTCTACAAATTCAACGTCAATAGCTTATGCAGTAAAACAATATGAAATGTAGGAATACTGATTGTTGATTGTAAATTGAAAAATCAGTTCTAGTTTAGCAGCTTTAAATTCTCGAGTATTTTTCAGATTTGCAAAACCTGTGTATTATGTGACATTATGAAATTCAAAATATTTTTTGATCAAGGTATAAGGTTATTTTACAGTTCCAAAGGAGGGCTCTGATTGCCAGCCAGACTGCATCAATTCAAACAACTGTATAAAAAAACCCCAAAGTCCACGTGTGCTTCTGCTTTGTGTCTGCTGGTGCGTTGGCATTAGAATGGGGAATTCTTATCTGGAAAAAAATTTTAAGCACAGATGAGGGACACAAGCTAGATACTTCCTTTTTGAACACCAAAACTGTGATGACAAGGCAGATGTATAGCCCTTTGCTGCCTTTGTTGGGTTTTGTTTTATTTTCTGAGAGATCAGTAAGGATAAAACAGGCGTTTGAGACAAAATATCTGCAAGTCAGCAGAATATCTACTTGTGTAAGTAAGCTGGTATTGAGTTGGGACCTGGCAAAAAGAATCTTAAATTCTCTCTACTTCAAATCTGTGTAGATGCAATTGAAGGTTTGGTTTTTTAGAATTTAATCAGACAGAGACTAGAACAAGCTGCCACCTTGCTGAGCTCAGGAATAAGGCATGGCCAAGTAAGTGGTTGGTGTTACAGCCCCATCTACCACAGCTGATAGTAGTTAACACTTAGGTGTAATGGCACTATGTTACACTGCTCTTTAAGTATGTGCACATGTACATTTGTGTGTTTTAATATATCTAGGTGCATATTTCTATGTGTGTAAATCCATATATGTTTATCTACTATGGAAAAAGTGACAATTCAAACTTTATATTCTGATCTATGTCTCTCATTGCCTGACTTCTGCCTTTTCTCTCCGTGCCCTCATCCTGCACAGGTATGCATAAACTCTTGAGAATCTTAACTACATGAGTTTAAACCAAAATTAACATGCAGAATATGGGAAATGCATGTGCTGATGAGAGGTTATCCTAAGGACAGAAAACTTTGCATGTATCTGCACTGACATTTTAGTTTGGATCCAGGGATCACACCTCTGGTTTGTCCCCAGTCAGCATGCTGTGGTTCACATTGTTGGGTGGTATCAGTGAGTGCACAAACTGGGATCTGCTGAGATGGGATCTCATCTCATCCTTTGGGATGAAACTAAACTAATAACCTGTTTCCTTAGCACACAGATTTGCACAGTAAAACTACTTGTCTGGGGCCATACTGTTTGCTAACGTAGATAAAACTTTTTAATGCCTTCTGGTGGAAGATGTTATGATATAATGTTTAAGCTTTTAGTGCTATAATTTTCATCTCTTAAAGCTTTATAACAGAAAATGATGCAGATGAGAAATGTAATGAAAGTAATAAACATTGCAGTTTATGACCTGGTTTTTGTGTCTGAGGTCCTTAAACCCTTCTGTATCTTTCTCAACCTGTTTTTCTTGCTCTCATGAATGTGACAGATGAGTGAGGGAGTAACAGCATCTCAAGAAGGTGAAGTGTTTCAAGAACTGGCTCTAGAGGACACTGCCATGACCTGAGCTCAAAAGAGCACTGGTTTCATTTTCTGGTTTTGTAGTATCCTGGCTGTGCTGTGGTGCTGGTGGTACTCGAGTTGTGAAGTTTCTAAATCTGGCTTTTGAAGAGCTCTCATAAAATCAGTTCCATGTTCTTAGTAGTTCCTTCTGCAGGGCCTGTAGGGTGGGTGAAGCTGACAAAAAACTCTTTGAATGGTTTCCATGTATGAAGTGCATCAGGCACTTTTGTCCACATCAGTCCACTTTGATGTTTTTTACAAGCTCCAATGAAATGTCTCTAAAAATTTCCAGACAAAGTCAACTTTTTTCACTATCCTTGCAAATTCTTGTTAGTATTTCTTCTAAATACAACCTTTTGCTAAAATCATCTCGGTTGGAATTTCTTGTTTTAAAGTCTATATATAAAAAAAAAGGGAGTATTTTTGGAAGTAAGAAAATTTTGTTTATATTAGAACACGGAGGGTGATGGAGCAGTACAAGCATCCATTACTTAGTGAGGTACCACCCTAAAAACCTTCCTTAATGGTTTGCTCTTCTGATTATTCTCCTTCAGACAGAGAATGAGCTTTGTAAGTTTTTAGTAGATGAAGCCTAAGCAGGAAGGACACCTCTCAATCTGATGAAGTCTGGTGGTATCTTATGATAAAATACTTGCTGCTCTATATTAATGTTCAGTGGTTTTTTTAGTTCTGTTTGAAGTCAACTGCTGTGATGATAGTCACTTTCCTCTTAAGGATTTATTTATTTTCATGGGCTTCTGTGTTTCCAGGTGCTTTCAGTGACCTTGGGAATGGGAGGTGAGGAAATACACAAATCCTTCTCCCCACCCAGCTGTATTTAGGGATTGCAACATCAGAACTGGGAGCATTCTTCCTCTTTTTAGGAACTAACTTAAATAAATGCAGCTTTAGCTTCCCAGCATCTGTGTACAGAGTGCCTGGATAGTTGGGGCTGTAGATACCCTTTATTTTCTTGAGATTGTGTGGGTTTTTTCCTTCATCCATATGTTTAGGACCTAAGTGGGCCATTTGTGTGTAGAAGGCTCCTAAGCAAAACCCAGGAGCTGCAGTGTTTCCTGTGGAGGATTTTTTTTTTTTAATAGCAAAGTTAGAAGTCTAATCCAAACTTAATTAAACTTAGCCAAGAGAAAAAACATCAACATATGGACTAATACCAAGCTCACAGAAATTCTCATTTCTTCCTATCAGTTTGATTTGCAGTGTTTTGTTTGCACTGACACAGCAGCCTATTCCAAGTGTGTTCTTGTAATATCTGACAGTGAAAAAGCCATTCCTTTTCCTCATTGTTCTATTCTGATCAGCCAGTCCCATTTGTATTAGGGCTCCAGGTAAGTGATTCAAAACTTAGGCAGTTCTCTGGGATCACAGCCTCCTACATTGTTAATTCCATTTAGTACATAGATCTTTCAGACTGACTTTGTGTTTTACATTCAGTTCTGTCATAGTTATTACTTTTAAATAACACCATGTTTGTGCTTTGTTGTCTGCATTGCTGGGAGTTGGTTTTCCCTGAACTCGATGCAACCTCAACTTAAATACTTCTCTGGTGTAGTCAGATCAGTTGAGTTATCCTCAAAAACCCCAACTGGAGGTATCAAGGCTGGCCAATAAAACAAATTTTACTGCCAAGTATTGATACTTATTTCTGTTCTGGACTGGAACTCTACCAAAGTCTTTCAGTTTGGGTTTGGGGTTGTTTTTTTTTAATTTAAAGCCCAGAGAAAAGAGCCTAAACTTGAATGACTGAGCAAGAGCATTGAAGATCAGGCACACCTGGTCTTGTATTCTTAGAACAGAGAATTAAGTTTGGAGAGTTTTGTAGAAATATTTTTGTATGTCCTGAAGTAATAAATAAAAACATTTTGTCTTAACCAGAATATTCAGTATTTGTGCTGAAATCAAAAGTTACATCAGAAACCGTTTTGCTTTGTTGGACAAATATAAGTATTTTTTACTTTTGGTATAATTTTTTTCAATCTCTCTATGGAGATAGTTAAATAATAATTCTGTCTCTTCATGGAACAGTATAGGTTGCACTACCAGCTTTGCAAGGTGTTTGTAAATGCTGTCATTGCTGGAGAGTGTTCATTTATCCCAGCACAGGAAAAGCTCTATGGAATATACAGTGCTGCCTGGGAACCTGACTTTTTGACTCAGTCTTTACTTCTCTCAGTTAACTCTTAAATAATGAATTACTCAAGAGAAGACTGATTTACAAAAGGGGCAAAATAATGAAGTAATTTTTATTGTCTCATACATTTAGTAATGTCTGTGAAGCTGATTGTTTATTATTATTGGGTAAGTGGTTTTGGTGATGTGTGAAAACACTTTTTTTTGCAGATTCTTACAGGGTTGTACAAAAACCATTCACTGAGAAGATAATTAAGAGATTTAACTATTCTTTAATTAGTGTTTTGATGGAAATATATTGCATTGTGGATTAGAGTATGCTATCCTGTTTTTTGCATTATTCTGAAACGCTTAAAGTGGGCTATTTCTAGATTGTTCAAGGCTGCATTCAATTTTATTTAGTAGATGTTGTCTTTTCTGAGGCTTCCCTATGTCAGACTTCCTGTACATATATTTCCTACTTGTGACAGTCTGTGTGTCTGTCTGACCCTTGCTTCCCCTGATTTCTTTTGAACCCATCATGAAATGGAACGAGTGAGGTTCTGCTCATCCAGTAGTGATTGGTTTGTTTTTTTGTTACTTGATATTTTTATTGCAGTCTGGAAATACTGTACATTTGGTGTCTTTGTAAGAAGCAACAAGAAAGAAAATAGTGTTTTATTCACAGATTCTCTGAGTCAGCAAGGAAAGCCCAATTAGGTAGCACTCTAGAAGAGGTAACTCTTGAAGAATTGAGAAAATGAAACTATGTGCATCGTGGACTCAGAGAAAAACCTGGCTCACTTCTAAATTACAGATGTGATGAGGTGGTATCTCAGTTTGAGGGAGCCAAGCATTTTCCCCAAGCATAGTTTCCCTCTGGTTTTGCTGACCTGTATCAAAACAGTCAATGTCAGCCTGTTCACCAGCACAGAGGGTGCTTAGGGAGCAGCTTCATTAGTGGATGTCAGTGATACAGATAAATGGCATCAGTTAAAGACTTGAGCTGGCTTCAGAAACAACACATTAAGAACTTGTAAAGTGCAAAATGTGCAAATTGTGTCGTGTGGGACCTGCAAATTAAATAATTGTTTCATACTGTTAAGTGACCTACATCTGGTTTCTTCTACAAATCTGTGTTGGATTGCAAAAAATGAAGTCCCATGCATACCTTCCCTTCATTAGAGGTGTGTAGATCATCAGCAAAACTGGGTTGCTTTTAGGTGTTGCTCATTAGAGAGATTTCCATGTTGCCAAGCACAGCTCTCAGCTGGGGACATGAGGTAATGAGATTGAGAGCCACGTGATGAAAAATAAAATCTCTCAGATTTTCCAGGAAGAGGTTCTCCAGAAGCATGAATCCTGTAAGTAGAACTCAGCCTTCTGGCCTTGCAAGAGTTGTTGAGTAGCTGCATTCAAACCCTTGCTGATCCAGAGAACAGCTTTCAAAGTCTGATTTCTGAATTTGGAAATTGTGGATGTCAAAGTTCTCCCTTGCAATCCCTAAGAACAGGATTTGGGGTTAAAATTCCCATGTTGGCCATTCTCTGTTTTCTCTAAGTGTCAACAAAAGGAAACAAAGCAGAATATAAATGTTATGGAAACCATTGTATGGACCTGTTCCTTTCCATTGCTGCTGATGGAGTTAGGGCCTCATCCTTGTGACTGATACTTACAAATTACATTTCCTTGGAGGTGCAAATCAGAAGAATCTTGCCTGATGTACTGCATCTCTTGAAGCTGAGCCAGTATTTTAATTAACATTTCTCTGCCCACAAATGTTTGTGATCAGGCTGAGGAATGGGTGAATATATATGCTTTCAGGGCTTACAGTTTTGTTTTCTTGCATGAACATGTTGAAAGTGTGTAAATATTTAATATTGCAGGCTAAAGTTGACAGTTACATAACTAACCTACAGGGACCATTCTGGTTTTTCCTTTCTTTTTTTTTCTCCCTCCCCTCCCACCCCCTCCTGGAGTCCTTATATAACAAAGCAAAGAATTCTAATATTGCTTTAAAAGAAGTACCCAGAATCCACTTTTAGTGGAAGACAAGCACCCTACACCTGGAATGTGCATGGTACAATACCTCAGGTTAGTAAATGTGGCTGCTCTGGAGAACAGGGCCTGACTTGCTACAAGTACCTAGGAGATGTTATTCACCACTGAATAATCCTTGTAGAGTCTGAGAGAAAGACAGGAACCTCCAGTTTTGAAATTTTGGTGATCTCTACCCCCTTGCACTGCCCTGTGCTGTGTCCTTGTTGGAAGAAATTCAGCATCTGGGGATGCAGCATCACATGGAGGTTTCAGGAAGGAATCTTGGTACTTCAGTACCTGGCAGTCGCCCTATGGACTGATTTTATAGCAACTGATGCACAAGAAATTTGTAGAAAAAAATATTACAGTGTCTGTTGCACCTTAAAAATCTTGTTGAGTGGTTTATGACATTTATTGCAGAATTTTTTGTTGCTTTTCCTTTTCCTGCCCTACTGATTAAGTTTGATAAAATAAGTAATATCACTTGATGTTAGTAACAAGAGCCCAGCTCTGCTACTGCAAAAGCTGTGGCTTAGAGCTGCTCAGTTTGCTTTAATATCAGGGCTCAAGTCCCAGCAAAGGAAAAATGTCTCTAGAGAAAGCAGTTAAATAAAAAGTTCTTATCATGGGAACTGTTGTCTTTCTGATGACAAAACCAGTTTGACTGACTGAAAAAATTACCTCTGGGGGCGTTATGAGATTTTCCTAGGGAATTTAAATGCCACAAGGTATTCTCAGCTTAAAAATAGAAATGTGTAGGTTGAAATGAGTAGCTTAGAGGTGTATGTGCTGTAGGTTGGGACTGAGGAATACAGATGTTCACAGATTTTTAAAAATACACTTTTTTTGATATAAAAATTGCCATGCTGCAGCTTAAGACTATATGGTTTGTAATTATAATCGTTTAAGAATCTCCTCATAACTCTTTGAACTCTTAAACAGATATTCTTTTGGGCTGCCCAGTCCTTGTATGCTTCATTTATTTCCCCAAATTTGGTTGATATTATGAGAAACATTCTGAAAAGGTGTCTGTGACCTTAAAATTATTCCAGTTTCCAACAAGGACATGAGCCTGGTCCCCTGTCAGATGAAGCTGTCTGGCTCTTTGTGGCCTTTTCCTTTTTTTCTTTTTCTCCCCCTTTCTGGCTTTCACCAAACCCTAATGATTAGTACCATCAACCAGATGATTTTCTCCTGACAGCAAAGTTCCTTGCTTACTGTCATCCTGAAATGCTTCAAGCTGCTGTTGTACATTCCACTCTTCATCCTCCTCTTCTGGCATTAATGTTTTAAGGCCTTTTCTGTCATACATTTCCATTCCCTTTTAATGTCTTAGGCCTTACTTTATTTTTTTCTTTCTAAAACATTTGATATAATTAAAATACTGCTAATTTTGAAATTACTAGTAATGAATTCAAGTGCTTAAAAGGGTCCAGCACAGGCTGAGTACCCAGGTCTTTGCTCAGCTTTCCAGGTTCCTGATCAGGTTCTGTAGCCCAGAGCTCTTGGGCCCAAGTTGCCTGCAGTCTGATGAGATGGAAGCCCAGGTTGCTGGGACTCCATGTGCTGCTTTGAATTACTTTCCTACTCCTTTTTTTTCCTGAATACTCTTTGAGTTCCATCCTCCTTTCATCTCCATTCTATAGAAAACTTCAACAGTCTCTGAAGACCTATTTCTGGTCAAATTCTAAGCTTCTAAAATTCTCTCCCACAAGTTTTTGGTGATGTACTTTTGAGATATTTTGTGCAGGACACATTTTATGTTGGTCTCCTTTGTATTTCCAAATGTTCTTTGAGGCTGCTCTATCAGGTCCTTCCACTGCTCTGGGGGGGTTGGCTCCACCTGTATGTTCCTGCTTGCTCTTCTTGAATAATCTCATCCATTTTATGACTCCAGCTGCTTTTTCTATGCCAAAGGAGTCACAGCCCTTTACATTCTTGACTTGCAGTCAAATCTTTATAATCTTGGATCCAAATTGAATACACATTTTCTGCCTCACGAGGATGGGACTCTGGGGAATGACACAGACACAGCATATGTTAGTAATTATGGTAGAAAATAGCTTCATATTAAAAACTTGCTTACTTTTTTGAAATTGAGTTTTCTGACAGATAGGACCTGTGTTAAATGTAATTTTAAATTAGTACTTCACAATTCACTGTCTTGGAATAAAACCTTACCACAAATCACATATGCGTTTTGAAAATTATTTTGTGATGCTTTCAGTCTGTGCCTCTCAGTAAAATCTCTGGCATATTTTTCAGTAACATTGGGAACCAAATGCTGTCTTGTGAAAGCATAACAGCAATCTTAGACGATAACACAATTTTTAAAAGCTTACATGAGCATTTCTAATAAACATTAGATGCTTTAAACTGTACTTTGCTACTTAGACATATTATTATTACATCTTTTGTGTGTCTTATTTATATTCCTTATGTTTCCCCTATCTCTAAAATCAACTCTGCAGCAAGGAGGGCAGAGAGTACAAGTGTATAGTTAAAAATTTATGGTTTTCTCCTATAAATGCATACAGGTTCTTTCTCTATATTCATTTAAATCCTTTCAGAATTTCTAGAAAATCCTGAGACAATGGCAAAGGAAAAAGGAAATTATTTTCTTTAAGTATATAATAAAGTATTCTGCAAAATGATACCAGTGGAGATGCAAGCCCTTTTTCTTTTTTTCTTTTCCTCTCTACTAAAAGGGAATACTTCTAGAATAGTTTTGAAGCACTAATGCAACATAATTGAAGAAAATGTTTCCTGATAGATAGGTCATCTATTGAAGGGCAGGTTGCCTTTTAAATGCTGCTAGTCTGTAAATCTGTTTTAAAAGAATCTGTTCTGAAATCTTACTATTTTAACAACTGTAAATTGGTAGAGTTTATTCCTCTCATGGGAATGACCTGCACCTTTTGTTTGAATTTATCAAGCACTTTTATCCCATTCCATTTCTGTAGGAATGTAAAAAGCAGACAGAATTCTGGGAAAGTCTGCCTCTCAGCTTGGTTAACCATTTAAAGAGCCTGGGTTTACTTAGGTTTGATCCAGAAAAAGAGCAGTTTAATTTCTGAACTGTTGTTATAGGTGTCTACCTGCAAATCCTGAAGATCCCAGGAGCCTTGCTCGGCTGCTGCTTGAACTCGGAGATACTTGTCCTTTCTGCCCAGATTCCTCATGTACCTCAAATTCTGCTTCCTCTTAATGTGAAACACACTGATAGTGAAGCATTTTTTTCTTCTGATGGCACCATTCATCTGTGGGATTAAATGAGGAAATTGCTAGAGTTCATGATGGTTAGGAGAGGACGTGGTTAGCCAGCCTGCAGGGTGGTGAGAAAGGTTCCCCTTGTGTAACACCAACCCTTTTGTGGGGTTTGAAATTGTGGTCCTGAGTTCTGATCCTGAGAGGGGGGAAAGAGAGAAGGAGAATCCATCTCCCCCATATCATGGTTGACATTTTGAGTCATGACAAACACAAACCTCAGGAGCTGTGTGCTTCATGCTACCTGTCCACCTTGGTGGGTGAATTTCCTCCTTGGTTTGTCAGACGCCCTGCACCAATGGATGCAGCACTTGAAGTTTTATAGAAGGCAGATTGGAGCTTGATCAGCAAGGATTCTAAAATCCATGAAGAAACTCAGGATTTCTGCATCCATCTAAAAGATTAAGTTCTGGTTGTGAACACTTCTGTCACTCTAATGAAGGGGCAAAGCACAACTTGGGTGTTTCAGTTTTTTCCGGGTATGCGGATACAGCTCAAATTAAGAACTTGTGTTTAATTATTACATAATGTTCATTCCTGATTTTGTAGAAAATGCCACACTAAATAATCAGAAGGGTTGCAATGGAGGCATAAGCAGGGATGAATCAAAGTGTTTCATATTCACCCCAGTCACTGAGGAGCTGAGCTGCCCCTCGGTGGGGCAGTCTGCTTCTTCCTGCTCGTGGTTCACCTGGAGCAAGGCATCACCTTAGGAAACAACCCCTGGTTGTGCTTTTGGATGAGCAAGACTAAATTTCAACCCTTTCAAGTGAGGTTTTCAAAAATCTAAAAAAGAAAAAAAAAGAGTCTTTGCAGGCCATGTTTGTTCTGAGAAGCAGGAGAGGAGGAGCAGAGGTGTGCTGTTACTGGATTGTCATGGTACTAAATCCTAGCTAATGAAAAATTAAGATTAATTTTTTGTTTTACATTTACCAAGATGGAATTACTCATACTAGGAAACCACTCAATCCAAACAAGGCAACAGTGAATCTGCTGATTTAGAAAAAGAATCTAAAATCTAACATAGGCCAATTATTGAACAGGGCTGAGTTTGTTAGTCCTTCCCACAAGTCATGTTCTGCTGAAGGAAGAAGTAGAAGATGTGGTTTGTAGGTTGTGTTTGCTACTGGGTTTAAGTAGCTACAAAAGTTACAAAATGTTACTTTATTTTCTTGGGAGTGATAAAAATAGTTTATTTAGGCAGTTTCTTGTATTGTTGATAAGGGTTCATGTGGACTATCTGTCTAAGGGCATCCCTGAGGGAAAGTTCCTTCTCTTGCCTGTGTGCTTTGCCTTTCATTTGGGTTATGCCCAAAAATAAAGTATGGAGAACACTGGTAAAAGCTCAGTTTATTTTACTTCTGTTCACGGAGTGGGTGTTTGGTCTCATCTTTCCTCCTTTGACTTTTGGAAGTTTTGTTGCTGTTCACATGCAAGAGTAATAACTCAGCTGGTTAATTAATTATGATGCTTATGTTACAAGGAAGTCTTTGTAACTTAAAAGAGAAATCAGATTGCTTGTTAATTCCCTCTAGTGCCAGGTGAGGAATATACCAGAATTAAACTTCTGTCACAGGTGGAAGCAGCGTGGTTGCTAAGTTCCTAAACTCCCTGGTACCTGAGGAAGATGGAAAAGTGATGTCAAATGCCTCCCTAGTTCAGTTCTTCATAAAAAATTAAACAATTTTGTTTCTCCCTCAGTCACCTGGGAGAGGAGGCTCTGTTGTTCAGCCCAAGTTTTTTTATTCTCTCGTCTGTTGGGATATCTTTGAGCTGTGTGATTGTAGTGTGTTTACTTCACTGTCTACCAGGATAAACTGTCTTTAAGGTCTTACACATTAAGAAGGAGAACTGTATTGTCTTTATTTTGTGAATGCTAGCTTTGAAATTTATTTGAATTTTAATTGTGTAATACTTTGAAATAACTAATTAGCAGATGTGTATACAAGAATTCAGAATTAACACCTGAGAACTAGCACATGGAATGTATTTTTTCAATAGTCTTTTACTGGTGACCAAAATAATGTGTTTACAGTTCTGTAAGTATGCCACTGTATTTCTCTATAAAGAAGACTGATGAATTAATATTAGACTTTATTCTTTACTCAGTATCCCCTTATACATTTTGTTACCACATTTAAATACCAACCTACTTAGTTCATCTCAGCAATATTTAAACAAGTTGAGAACATTTAGAAATTCTATTGAAAGTAAGCTCTGAAATCTGTTTTAATTAGATCTGTTTTCTTTAGTCTTAATGTCATTGCTTTGCATTGATTGATGTTACTCATTGTTTTAGTCCTCCTTGCCACTCTTGGTAAGTCCTCCTGATTTTTGCAAATGCTTGATGTCTCAGGTTAAGCTGTCAGCCCTTCTGTTAGATAACAATTGGTGCCTTCTGTTTGTTCAGCTTGGGTTTACCAAGGGTAGCTCGTTGAGTAGTGGAATTGAGATATCTGAAATGTCTATTGATTTGTTTTCTTTCTCTTTTCCTCAGACATCTCTACTTCTATTTTTTCCTCTATTCTGCCACGTTTCATTTACCAGACAGTATTTTGTGGAGCAGTTCTTAGCACCACAATCCCTTTGCCTTGTTGTCATTTCACAGCAAGTTGTTCTTGAAACATGATAAAGCCACTCTTTGGTTGACTGACTGTTTCTTACTGTTGTTTTTGCAGGATGTGGTACTGCAGCAGGAGGAGCTGAAGATGAGGGTGAGGCTGAAGCTGGCTGGATCGAAGGTGCTGCCATCCTACTCTCTGTTATCTGTGTTGTCCTTGTCACTGCCTTCAATGACTGGAGCAAGGAGAAGCAGTTTCGTGGGCTTCAAAGTCGTATTGAGCAGGAACAGAAATTTACTGTTGTCCGAGGTGGACAAGTTATCCAAATCCCAGTGGCAGAGATAGTAGTTGGTGACATTGCACAGGTGAAATATGGTAAGTTTTGTCACCAGGTGACTTCTTTTTCAGAACCTCATTTATTCACCTGCCTCTTTCTAGCAGGGTAGACTCACTTCACTGAAAATGAATTAAAGACGGAGAATTATGTGGTGTTCTTGTTGTCCATGGTAAGATAACAGTTTGTTAGGGCAAAAAGAGGGCCTAAGATTCCCCAGGGAAGTGGTCACAGCACCAGGTGTGAGTTCAAGAAGCATTTGGTGGTGTGATCCTGGGGTGGCCCTGCACAGCCACAAGAGTTGTGCTTGATGATCCTGATGGGTCCCTTCCAACTCACCAGATTCTGTGATTCTATACTTGCTATAAAATTGCACTAGTTAATAATTTTTACATTATTTTTATTTATTATTTTTATTAATCTTCCTTTCGCTGTCAAGGACAAGAGCCGTCGATAGTAATAGTTCTCTTTCATTATGGTTTGCACCATTTGGAATGTTTGGTTTCAGTCCATTTAGGACCAAGGGGAAGCAAGCTTTTAAAGGCTCTGTGGCAGCAGTGCTCTGTGTGTGCGTGTGTGTGTGTGCGTGTGCATGTGTGTGTGTGTGCACGTGTGTGTGTGTGTGCGTGCTCGTGCTCGTGCTCGTGCTCAGCCCGCCCACCCGGCTGCTCCATTGCCCCCTCACAGATCCTGTCAGTCCCCTCAGACCGCGGGAAAGCTCCGGGGAAGAGCACTCAGTGTCTGAGTCAGCTGGCAAATTCCAGCAATAAATGTCTGTTCTGTCAGCCACCAAGTGTCCCCTGGACTTGGCTAGGGGCTTCCTGAGAGGATTGCAATGGTGTGGCTGAGAGGGGGCACCGCGGCAGGGAGGAAGGGGGGGGACATAATGGCGGTGTCCGCGGTCTCCCCTGAGGAGATCGGGGCCGGAGGCGGGAAGGGCCCCGAGCGCTGCTGAGGCCTCTGGGGAGGGCGGGAGGGCAAAGCCCCCGCGACAGACCGTGCCCTCCCCTCAGCACGGGGAGGCACAAGGGCCACGAAGAAGGGCATGGAGTGCTAGGACAAGGAGGAATGGTTTGAAGCTGAAAGAGGAGAGAGTTGAATGTTATGAAGAAATCCTTTCCTGTGAGGATGGTGAGACAGTGGCCCAGGGAGGCCGTGGCTGCCCCGTCCCTGGCAGAGTTCTGTGGTTCTGTGCTAAGGACTGATCCAGTAGTAGTTCTTTCACTTTTCTCTTTCACTTTTTGTCTGTTTCATAGGAGCACTACTGATCTGCTTTATATCTTTCAAAATTCACTGCTTGCTGAGGATATCTCTCTTTAAATGTTTTAAATGTTTCTTAAATAAAGAGTTTTCCAGATTAAGACTATGAGACCATATGAAATGATAAGTCACAATTTGATGCCATCCTTGGAACATTTGTTTCTAAGCTTTAGTCACAGGTTGTTTTAATAAACTTTTACTAACTGTCCTTAAATGCATGTAATGACCATAGGTCAATGAAGCAAGATAGGAATAGGAGCAGTAAATAAGCAATTTCTATACAATTTCTATTACACTTTAAGGCAATTCTTGTTAATTGTAATTTCTAATACAAATCATTATGTATGTAGTTATAAAAACGAGCCTACTAAACCACTGTGGTTTTCCATTACCATTTTCTTACTGACAGGTGATCTTCTACCTGCCGATGGGATATTTATTCAAGGAAATGATCTTAAAATCGATGAAAGCTCTTTAACTGGAGAGTCTGACCAAGTCCGCAAATCCGTTGACAAGGACCCAATGCTGCTGTCAGGTAAAGCTGCCTGAATTCTTGCTGAGTTGTCTTTTATGCACTGCTTTGTTCATGCTTTGGTTTGGTTTCTGTGCCATCAGGTTTTGGTAACCTAAATACAACTGATCTTTTCCAAACAAACACTCGGGTTTGTCATACAGAAGATGTTTTCTGATAGTGTGCAATTATTTCTGATGATAATAAAGTGAGAGTGTAGTGAAACATTTTCAGAGGAAAAGGAAAGTATCACTTAGGGAAATAACAATTGTTTCAGTTCATTGTAATGATAGTTTTAATTTAACCATTACATTTCAAATCCTTTCAAAGCCTATTTATACAATTTGTATGTTTACTAGATACAACAGAAGAAGAAACAAAGTGCATACAAGGAAATGGATGTACTAAAATATTGTGAGCTTGACTGCTGTGGGAAATTCAAGTTATTTGTAATATTTGTGTTTTATAATATAATCTTAGACAATAAATCGGTTAAACAGAATATGATTTTTAAGGAAAGTAAGGAAATGACAATTTTTATTGAACTTGCAGTGAAAACCCTGTCAGAATTTAAAGTCAGATTACTTTGTTCACTGATTATGAAGGAATGAGTGTTTATTACATAAAATATGGGGTTGTGGTCTGGGAAAAAACAGCAGGTTTTCAGTCAAAAGGTGGCTGCATTAACTTAAGATGAAGAAATTGCTAGTGTTATTTTTGGACTTCCACTGCCACAGACTTCATGTTACAAAAGACCATGTTAATTTTAACTTTATCAAGATTCAAGCATCTTTCTGCTTAAAATTGCGTATTAAAAATAATTTTAAAAAAATAATTTCTTGCATCTAAGAATAAAGCAACAAAACAAGCTTCTTTTGCTCTTTTAGGAGAGCAAAAAAACTCTTTTGGTTTCTTAAAAAATACTCTAATTTTTACCAAGTGTTTTTTTAAGTGTTTTGGGGGTTAGTCCCCCCCCAAGCATATTATTTTCACCTTTCATGTCGTAAGCCCCCAATGAAAAAATGCAGCAAACACACCTTTGAATTTTCCTCTTATATTTGCACATGGAGATACCAGTAAGTTAACTTTGGCTTTTGGAATTTAGACAAATATTATCAGTATATTTCTTGCCACTGCTCTCCCTTAATCATCTCTTGGAAATGAAACCAGCTCAGGTTTTACACAGGAATAACTGAGAAAAGGAAAAGTTTGATTTGCAGCCACAGTTGGTTTTCCAAGTCTGAAGTAGGGGCAAGATAAACACCCCAAATCAGGGAGTATTCTTTTCACCATTGGTACCTGAAACAACATTTTTGATATTCGATCAGTTTCAATGACATAATTAAACTAAACGAGTTTCTGTGCTTAATGTCCTGTTTAATCATCCAGATAGTAATTTACTCTACTTGAGAAGCAATTTTAATAGTACAAGTGACTAAACCAGATGGTTCATTTCCATCTGTATGTAGCACATTTGGTACCACCTAGGAAGGCAGAAATAGAAATACAGACTCTGATATACATGAAATCAGAAGCAGCAGCTTCTCTTCTACAGTTCCACTGTACATCTGTCTAAAATATTTTCTTTCTTTTAGTTCAGTGGCAGAGATTTGCATGTGTAGTATAAGCCATTGCTGTGAAAGTCATCAGCTTAAACCATAATGTGGTGAGGTTACATTTCTGTGCAATGTGCAGGGTCATGTGTTGACCAACAGATGAAGACATTTTGGGTATCTGAACTGCCTGCTACTCAGCTCTTGTGGATGAAGCTGTTGTGCCCTCTAAATTCTTCAAAGTTCAGAGAAATCCCTGGTTCCCAAATTCACAAGTTTTGAATATAGATCTGGGCCCAATATCTCCCACAGTGGAGTATTTTGGGGTACCATGTCTTAGTTAACATTCTGAAAAATGTATTATGTTTATGGTTTAAACCTTTTTTTTCTAGGGATTTAGATTAAATTGTTTAAGGTGTGAAGGACTCAGGTAGTGGAGGTTGTGTAGCTGTCACTGGACTGACAGAGCATTACTTTATCCTAACCTAACTTCCCCAGATGCTTAGTTCCACCTATGGGCAACAAAGCAAAAAAACCCAGCTTATTTGAGAATAAATAAACAAAAGAAATCTCTTGGTCATGGTGCTCTGTTAGGTTCTGCACATAAAAAGAAAGCTTGATTAAGGAATCAGGTCACTTACTGCCTGAAGAAAATTCTGTCTTGGTTCCCTGCCAGAAAATATTCCAAGCTGGGCTTCTAACACAGCAGACATTTTCAGAACAGAGCAGCTAACTTCAGATGTTCCAAATTACTGGGATATGTTGAAATTACTTGCAGATTAATGTATTCTGTAACACTCTTTTCATTTCACAGAAGATATTCTGATGGTTGGTTCACTTTATTATTAATCACTTAACTCTTAATAACTGCAGTAACTAGAACTTGTTTAGATATTCAGATAGAGAATTTTTGCTCACCACAAGTTTGCAGGAAGTAGCCAAACAGTATAAACCCCCCAAACTGCCATGCTCTGGTTTTTTGTTTTTTTAGGTCTATTTCCAATCTGCTTCCCCAGTATTATTATTAGATTTGGAGGTTCCTGAGCAATCTCCAATTTAGTTGCATTTTGGCCTGGAAAAGTTTGCTGTAATAAATTCCTTATCTGTCTAATCTCTCTTCTTACTAAACCAGACTTCTTCCTTTCTATCTTGGAGCATTCACCATTTATCAGCTTCAAATTAAATACTGAACATGTAAAAAAATAAGTTTTACTAATACTGGAAAATCAGTTTTGGGAGGGGAAGAAGTCAGTGGAATTGTTCAATGTTAAGTTGAAATACCTGCTTTGTGTAGAGATGAAGTGAAAACCATGCCTTCATTCCAGAATTCCATTTCTTGTAACAATAACCAAAGTGATAGAGCCCATTTCTTTAGTAGAGATGATGGTATTATCAGGCTGTTTAAACTGAGTTATGTGGAAAGAGCTTCAGCTCTTTCATGTAGCTTAGGTGCTGAAGAATTTTTCCAAAGGACTAGTGACACATAATCTGAAGATAAATTTGTACCTGCCCCAAAACATGCCTTTGTATGCACCTTAGGGGTTTTTGTTTCTGAACATTATGACAAATGTTAAGTAAAAGGTTCAGAAAGGCATTTCAAGCTCAGACATTTTTGCCCTTTCCAGGTGCACTGAGGTAAATATGGCATCTGGTGGGTGCATGTCTTCTTAATGAAGCATTCAGGCTTTGAAACAGCCATGTACATGCCATTTTTGGAGTTATTTTTACCTACCTTTATAGTACAATCAAGAACATGATTCTTTCTAAACAAAACATAGGGATACTAAAAGCAAGTTCTTAATTAAATTATGTATTAAGTACTGTTACATCTTAAAGCAGGGTCCTTTAGGTTTCTGTGGTAACATTCTCTGTTTTGTCTGAACCAGTACAGCCAAGGCTATTCTGGTTTTGAAGATACTTTCTGCTCCTTTAGGATGGAATGTAACTTACTTTTTTATTGCTTGAGTGGCAGTCCTGAGTTTTATATTTGTGATGTTCTGCTCTGTCGTATTAAAGAAAGCAAATGCCTTTTCAAGGAATCAGATTTTTATCTCAGAAAGCCATAGGGGCAGTTCTCAATGCACTGAGAAAGCCTGTTTGGTTTTTTATTTATTTGTTTGTTTTAAATACATCTGACCATTGCTGCATTTTTTTATTTATTTGGCTTATTTCTGCTGAAAATTCCTTGCTGCTCTGTCAAGATACTTTTGGTCTCAAATTAGCCTTAGTGTCGACAGATGTTCTCTCTGTTCAGTGTTTCTGTTTTCCTTTTAAGAACATGAGAGATTTTGATTATAAATAGATAGTTTCATTACTTAGTATGTGCTAGGACAGCAACAGGATGAGCAGTAGTAAGAAAATGGGACTTTGTAAATACTGGGTTGTATAAATATATATTGGTATAAAATACTGATCTGTATAAGGGCACAGGTCCACACATCTCTTTGCAGCTTTTGAGATAAATCAGTGAACTGTATACATAGAGACGAGGATGAACCCAATTCAGTGTGGTTTGTTTGAGTTTTTTTAAAGGGAGGGAAGAGGAAATCTTTCCATGGCCACTCAGATTTAGGAGACTTAAATGCCCAGTAAGTTTCTCCATGAGAAATTAATTCAGTTGGTTAGAAGCCATTTTGCAGAAAGCTTGGTTGAAGCTTTGTTTTCTTTGGTTCTTTTTTTCACTACAGCTTCAGGCATATCCTGCTGTGGTACAGTTCAGAACTACAGGCACCAGGGATCAACTTAAATTTTTTCAAAATTTAGGACAGAATAAGAGAATAGGCCAGAATTTTTTTAAACAAGAATTTTACCTCATTAGCCACAGGATTGTTTAGGACAACTCAGTTAATGACTCTACCTAATGAATGCTGTTACAGAATGAATGAAACTGTGATGTTGTCTCAAGGGAGGTAAATGAGGAACCTTACACTAATGGCACCATTGGTAATTGTAAAGCAGTACAGTGCAACTTCTGAAGTGAGGTGAGGGTCTTGGCAGCAACTGAGTAAAACCCAGCAAAGTACTGGGATGTCACAAATACTGCAGTGAGAAGGCAAGGAGCCAGTTGTGTACTATTAGCAGGGTCATTGGTTTATTAACACATTAGTCAGGCTGGTTAGTTGACTTAAACATTCTTTAACCAACAAACAGCTTCTTTCTCTCTTCAGTCTTCACTCCCACAGGAAATGTAATTACTGGGCCATGTTCTGGTTCCATCTGGTCTCATCCTTAAGATGTGCCACAGCTGCAAGTCTGGAATAATGACTGGTCTTAGTAATACAGCACCTAGGATTAAAAAGAATTGTTAAATAATATAATACTTTCTGAGTAGATTCTAGTTTATCAGGTGTCCATGCTCACCTGGAGGTATAAATACACATTTGTCTTTCTTACATAATGATTTTTTTTCTCAAGGCTAACAGTGTGTGTGTTACAGTCTATTGTAATAGTTTCCAAACTTTTTCTTCTCTCAAAACCAGTGAAGAGTATTTTAAAAAGCCCAGGCCCTGTAAACCTTCAATCCTAGTCTGCTGTGTCAACTTTGTGTTAAGAAGTTACTGCTTATTCTCTGTGTTCTCCTGTAGACATGCATTTAATAGTCATTTTTCCACTACTAAAGAATAAAATATAAAGTCTATTTCAAGAAATAGCTTTATCTATCACTAGTTTCTGGAGATTGTGTTTGGGTTTTGTCTGTTTCATAGGAGCACTACTGATCTGCTTTATATCTTTCAAAATTCACTACTTGCTGAGGATACCTCTCTTAAAATGTATTAAATATTTCTTAAATAATGAGTTTTCCAGATTAAGACTATGAGACCATATGAAATGATAAGTCACAATTTGATGCCATCCTTGGAACATTTGTTTCTAAGCTTTAGTCACAGGTTGTTTTAATAAACTTTTACTAACTGTCCTTAAATACATGTAATGACCATAGGTCATTCCTCAATTTCAAAATTTTGGTTAGAATTATGTAGTGTGCAGTTTCATGCACTGATCTCTGTTATAAATCTGTTGCAAATTTTTTCCAAAACCCAAGACACTACTTTTTGATAGCTTCTGGAAATTTCTTTGTGTGTTTCCACAACTCATAGTAAAAGGTTCCTAAGAGGCTATGATCTTAGGTGCACCTAACATTTGGATCAAGATAGGAACAGGAGCAGGAATGAGCAATTTCTATACAATAAAACATGAAATGTTTTGCAAAAGGTATTTACTTAATAAAGTGATAGACTTACCTGGTTAAATAAATGATCTTTCTTAGAACTTAATGTATATTTAGATTTTTTTTTTTTATGGTAATAGAAGTCTTTCATATGAAGTTTGTTTTCAAGCATACATCAGGTTCATCTTGTTTGGGAATCTCCTGATTTAATGAAACCTTTCCTTGAAGATTTTTCTTGGGGTTGATTTCAAATTGTCTTCAAAAATATTTTTAAATGCTTGTAAATCATCCATACCTGAGGAAAGTGAGAGAAACTGCTCCCATTTTCACTTAGTTTATGTAACAGTGTTCCGTGTGCAGTCAGTGTAATCTTCACAAGAGTCATAGAGGAATGTTTGCAGAACTCTGAAAAAATACATTCAGTTCCAAGAATTACCTTTGGGATGCTATACTGTTATCTTCTGTGGTTATGGAAACTTGGCTAGTGACAAGATTCCTTGTAAAATGGGAATTTGATGTGTGTGATTATGGGATGTGGAGGCTGAGATTTGCATCCATCTTGGTTGAGAATATACAGCAACAGGGATTTTTTTGGTATGTCATGATATTGGCATACCAATACACTGTAGATTTTTAAAGTGTAAGATATCTCAGTACTGCAGTACAAGTCTTGCACAAAATATTTGATGGTTGTTGCTTTTATTTTTGTTTAATCAGATGTAACTCACCTTGCCTGTTTGCAGGGACTCACGTCATGGAAGGCTCTGGCCGAATGCTTGTGACTGCTGTGGGTGTGAATTCTCAGACAGGGATCATCTTTACTCTGCTGGGTGCTGGAGGAGAAGAAGAAGAAAAGAAAGATAAGAAAGGTAAATTTCACAACCCCAGGATGCTCTGGAGAAGGCACCTGGGCTTTGTGTAGTCAGAGCTCTTCTCAGTTCTTGAGAAATAAATACGATTTTTAAAACTTCTTTTTTTGTATACATTTTTGTCATCACATGTCACACAGAAAAACAGCAAAAGCTGTTAACCAATAAATACATTGGATAACAAGATGTTTTTCCAGTGTGAAATTGCAGGCTCCCAGTACATAATGAAATGCAAGGGATTACACGGGCATACTCCCATTACCCTGTCTTCTTTACATAAATCCATATTCACCTAAAATTTGCTAAGGTTTTGCTCTTCTGCATTTACATTCATATAATTATTTTCTTTTTTTCAGAAAAAAAAGCACTTGACCATGGAAATAGTGTCATTCTTTGTGCTTCTGAAATAAAGATAAGATGTGGCTGTTTGCTAGCCTAGCTTATTATCAGCGACTGATTTTAGAGGCATTTTAATTTCTTAAGGAGTAAAGGTCAAGCTAAGAATAGTAGAAGAGAAGGAAGCAGCAATAAATATTAACAGAGAGTTTAACTTTGATGTCCTGTATCAGTTAATGAAATCCAGAAGTCTCTGTAGACTTTTAACCTTATTACAGTGTGATGTCATAAGCAAGTGCTAATTTATGGGTTGCATGCTAAGCAGAAACATCATTTGATATGTGTCCTTTCCAGTTCTTGTTCATACAGTCTTGTAAATAGTTCAACCTACATTAGGATTTCTTACCAAGTTTGTTGTAAGAATATTTATTTTTATTAGGGGTCAAATAATCCAGAGGTTTTAGAAAGTTCCATGCTTTTTAGTGGTTTTCACCATTAATAAAAAATAGGAATTAGAATTCACCAAACATTTAGCTTAGCATCTCCCAGGCAGTGAATTGCACCTTTTTTTTTTTCTTTTAATTTCCATCCTTTTAATTTGAAGCTGCAGATAGGAAGGCCAAATTCAAATGGGTTTTGTGACCTCCAGTTTCCATTTCTGACCATGCTCAAGTGTTTGCACTTGACTCCACGTGTCTCTGAGGAAATCCCCTTTTACTTTATGAAACACGTTATGAAATGTTCATTGTTTCATTTCTACACACAAATAGCTGCAAGGCCTGGTAAGTTCTAGGAGCATTAAAAGGAGAATGACCAAAACTTCTCCAAATCTCCTATCAGACCAGTTTTGAATATTAGAGTCTAATTTTCTGTCATTACAAGAAATACCCCAAGACAGAGACCTTTTGAGAGCAGCATCTGTTTTGGCAGTGTCTAAAGATTATGTAGGTGAGAAGGAGCAACTTCAGTACTTGTTTGAAGGTGAGAGCTGTTTGCCCAGAGCTCCTTGGTGTAACTGGGTTGGCTTCTCTGGGTGTTTGTTCAGGACACTGGTGATTCTCTCATGGGCACCATGAAGTGTGTAAGAACTTTTTATGGAGACACTGAATCTAACTGGGTAGCAAGAGAATTTCTTCCCATTTTCTAAAGTTGTTGGCATCTTTGTGCTTTTGCAGAGGAGTGCCTGGGTAGACCTGGTTGCAGATCAAGGCCCCGACTCAAATAATGTACTCTCCTAAATAAATCTTGACTTTTTGGAAACCCTGCCAGTGATAAATGTTTGTTTCAGTCTTATGTGGGTGTATGCTTTTATTGTTCATTAACATTTTGTAAAAATCATCATACAGGTGTGAAACAGGAGGATGGACATCAGCTTCCAGGTAGAGTAAGAATTGTGCTGCATCAAATGAAAGGAGGAGGCTTTTAGCCAGCAAGCTTTGGTGCAAATCAGGGTTGAACTAATGATCAGAATAACTATCTTTGATTCAGTCCAATTAAATTAAAGAATAATTTCAAATCAACAGGGTGGTTCATGGCAAACATTTAAGCGTGCACGCGTTGTTGATGTTGCAAATCTTAATGTTAAGCTTGAGTAATCAGTTATTCTCCAGAAGTAAATTACAGTATATTAAATTGCTGCTTGCACTTCATGCTGTGCTGGTTAGTGTGAGCCTCCAAATGGAATAAAAAATAAGCATGAATAACCAAAACAATTTAAGTTATTACCATCACAGTTATCAAATTTGCAATTGAAATTTTCATGAATTTAGTTACCCAGGGTGTGTTTTTAAATCCTGTGTGCTGTTTGTTTTCCTCGCACAGTTTACCATTTGTAAATAAAACATGACCTTTTTGTTGAATAACAAACCAGTACAGTGTGAAGCAGTCACTGTGGCTCAAGTACTGAGGAAGTTCAAGAGTTTTCACCCAGGGTTTGTTATAGGACTTCTGTTTTGAACAATTAACTGACAGAAGCAAAACAAAACTTATTTTGTCTGTTAATTGTAGACTAACTTGCTAAGTGCTAGTGTAAAAAAAAGCAAAACAAGATGAAACAAGCCTTCTGTGAGTGATTCACCTTCCTGTTAGGAAAGATTTCTTGACCTCTTTCTCTTATATACAGATAATTGCTCAAAACAAAGAGTAGTTTTTTTGTTTTTCTGATACTTTTTTTTCCATTTTACCACAAAACAGGCAATTGCATAGAGCCTACTGTGTGGGTTTAAAATAACTCATTATTCTCAAGCCATTTCCACAATTCTAGCTTGTCTGCAGATCCCTGTGCCTTTGGATTAGATTATGGCAGGACATAGATTGAGCCCAGGGATATATCAGCAACATTATCAGAATATGCAACATGACATAAAATACAAAATATGTGATGCTGCATACTTTAAAGCTAACCATACGTTGTGTAAATTCATTAACTCAGTGGAAATATTTCTACCATCTTATTATTTGCATGCATTAAATTTAAAAAAAAAAACCCACACATAAAAGGACCAAGAAATGTACATACTATTATGTACAGTCAACTCTCACCAACTCTGTTAGCTTTATTAATTGTGTTAATACTATTTTTTTTATTATTATTATTTCATGTATGAGTTTTTGCCTTATTTTGTAACACCTTTGTAATGACATTTTGAGTTTGGGCTTTATGTTAATTAATTTAAAACACATTGATTGTGGAGGGGAAAAAGCTGCAGTATTCCATAAATATTTTTTCTTTTGTCATGTGCATTTGTTCATGTTGTTGTTATTAATTTTTTTTTTTGGTGTTTTTTTTTTTATCCATTATTACTCAGTAGATTCTTCCCATCCCTCCTCCCACCCTCCTGCAGCTACAGATGGTGCAGCAGGTGCAAATGCCACTGATAATGCAAATGCCAGCTTAGTCAATGGTACGTCAAGAACACCTAGTGTGTTTTAATTGATAGAATTCTCTCCTGACTGTGTAAGATTTCCTCTTCCTTTTATGAACTGCACAGATGTTGTATGTGCCTGTGTTTACCCTCTGAGAGATCCTACCCTATAAACTCTGTAGTAGCTTATAAGAGATGCCACAAAGATGCTGGGATTTATTCACACAGAATTAAGCGTGGCAGAGGAAGTAGGAATTAGAGATGTGTTTGCCATTAATCAAAGCTGCAATTAGAACAAACAGTTAAGCAAAGTTAGCTTCAAAACTTGTGGGTTGGCTTTATGCAAAGTTTCATTGCAAAGCTTTTCTGTCTGCAGTTGTCAGATCTGGAGAACACCATGATAAATGGATTAAATCTTTTCTTCCAATGTGGCACTCTCATAAGTATCCCTGTAGTAGTCCTCACGTAGTTCTAAGAACCAGTGCTGGGGTCAGGAATCTGACTACATTTCAACTAACAGTGCTTTTGTGATAACTTTTTCTGCTTTGAGCACCTTTTTTTGGAAAGGACTGCTTGAAACATTAATTTTGTGGGTATTTGTGTATGCACTTTGACAGTGATAGTCTGTTGAGCCTGCCTGAGCTTACTAAAAGGAATAAACCAAGACTACTGCAGTCACTTTTGGCTGTCTCATAGTACAGATTCTTGACTCCACATCTAAGTGTGCAGATGTTTCACTATCTCTCTTAATAGTCTAATTCCAGTATCAAATGGAGTGGGTCAGTATTAGTGTAGGCAGCAGCTGTGTTTTGCTGATAGTAAGATCCATCAGCCTTTGTTTGCCATAGAAACCTTTCCCCCTTGCACAGCAGCAGTAATAATGACAAAAATAATTTTACTTTTCATCATGTTGGTGACAATTTTTTTTCCATGCAGGTCAGCAGCTGTTGCATTATGCATGTGAAATTAGTGTTTCTGACATAGCATTATTAAGTACTTAACAAGTACTGGGATTTACTAGTGTAATATCTTATCTAAAGCAATGACATAGGAAATCTTTGAGTCTAATGTAAAATAATTTTATCATTTAAAGAAACCTATGATTAGATATAAAATTTTACTCCTGCACATTCTAAGTTTGCTGGAAAACCAGGATTTACAATCCATCCATCTCCCTGCATGACAGGAAGCTCTTTAATCCTGGTTCCAGCACCCCAATTTCAGATTCCTTAGAGACCAAGAACCAGGAAATTAATGGTGAATATTTCATTCTCTATTTTTTATGCTCTGTAATTATTTTCTGTCGTGTGCAAAAGAAACATGTGCATAGCAGCCTTAGCAGATACCCTCCTTCTGTCCCACTGGGGACTGCAGTGTGATATTTATGCTCAGTCCTGCAAGTTGCTGCACACTAAGTTAAGCATCTGCATAAATGCTTTGCTGGATGAGAGCTGCTGCTCAGCAAGATGCAGAAAGGAGTCCTAAATTGTTCCATCTTGGGCTCTCTGTTAACACATTTTAGTTGCCTGGTAAATATCTGTTGTGTTTGATCCTCATGCCTGAACTCAATACAGAAATTGAGTTCCAAGGGTTATTAATTAAATCACTGACTTAATATGTGATTGTCCATCATCTCCTCTGCCATCAGAAACAACAGTTCCTGGCCACAAACAGCATTGTCACAAAGTGCAGGAGGCAGGGGTTTTGTGCATCTGAGTTAGTTTTTGCTTTGAACTCTTCTGAGGAGAGGTGGCTGAATTAATTCTGTAGATCTTTCATTAACATGGAAAGGAGATAATTCCCACAGTTCCACTTAGCTGACACTGTGTTCAGAGGAGAGCCAAGACTTGGCAAGTGGCAAGATCTGAGTGCTTTGAAATTGTCTGGGAAATTGCTCAGGTCTGACTGCTGTTTATGCTGTGCCTTTTTCTAGTCAGCAGTTACAATGAGTTAGTACTTAAAATGTAGGTGTGTGTTGGAGGGCAGAAAGGAAGGGAAAAAATAAGTCCTAAAGCAGGGAGACCGAGTTCATGTGGATATTTTTTCAGTTTGGATGAATAACATCTGAGAATTCTCCCTGAGATGTGACTGGAAACAAGCATTTTACCTAAAGTGATATATATCTGTGTAGAAAGTACTGTAGAATGAAACAAAAATAAATTATATAATTCCCTTATTAGCTCAGGAAATATTATTGCTTGTTACTTGGAAATGAACTCATTGCCATTTCAACTAAAATGCTGTTATTGTCTCAGTTATCATACATTTGACAGAAGTATTTTGTTTTCAGTCAGCTTATAGTGATAAATTCATATAGGCTTGGGACACAGGCTGTTACCTGCTGTACTGGAGGAACTGTTGGCTTCTAGTAGTTGAGATTAAATTACATCATTGTTCCCTGGTCTCTTTGTTAAAACTGCAGACAATAGGTTTGGCTTTTAAAAGGTTACAAGTTAAGTTTATGACCAATTCTGCTGAAAGGTAGAAAATAATCAAAATTTATTCAAGTATTGTATGTATAATAGGTAATTTTTTCAAAAGAACATGTGGAAAGCATCAATCACTGTGCACAGAGTTTTTAATCCCAAATTTGATTTCCTTAGAAAAGGTGTGCTTACCTTTGCCCCATGCAGCACTACCAGATTCCTGACTCAGGATTTCCATGTTGGGCTGTTTGATTTCTTTTGGCATTTGTTACTCAGAGAATTTGTTACTTAAAATCACATTCTGATACAAAAACATCACGCCAGGCTCAGAGAAATGCCCCAGCTTGAATACTTCATGCCCACCCTTAATTCTCTCAGTTCTGGTGAATGTACACTACAGCTCAATTCCTGCAAAGCCATTTGCAGTAATAATATAAACATTTAAAATTTTCTCCATTTTAAGAGTAGTCATTTACTAAGCACATTGAATAATTATTTAAAACTTCCTATTTGATACAGTGGAATAATTTTTTTTTTCTTTTATAGTGAGCCTGTGTTTTACTAATGCTTTGGCTCTGGTATCACACTGCATGAAAGAATTCCTCATGATTCACTTCAGATGTGTTTGATGTCACTTTCCCCCTCTCTGTAGATTTGCAATGTGTGTCCTTCTGGCTCACTGCAGAGTCTACCTGATTTGGTTAGAAGAGGCCTATAACTCATTTCTGTTGCTGGATGGAGAGATTTTTGGAAAATCAGTAGGGTATTTTATATTTTTTTCTCCATAATACATGAGAACATAACTCTGTTAGCTTCTTCAGTCGAGTCCAAACAGTTCCTCCAAGGAACAAATAATTTCTAATGCCAGCAATAGGTCTTTGTTATTGCCTTTTCAGGAAAGGCTGGAGGAGGCAAAAGGGAGTCCTGGAAAGTTTATTTAAAGAAGTAACTGGATTTTGGGCTAAGAACTTGGGCAGTAATGGTGCCGTGGGTATGTTCCAAAAGCAGAAATTTTAATAAGGTAAAGGCATCAGGCAAAATAATTTCTATTTAAATTAGAAACCTTCAGAACAACTCCAGAAGGCAGCTTGTGTCAGGAGGCTCTATTCTTTTCTGTGCCTTCTGATTTTTAATCCTTTGTTAGAAAAGTGGTGAAAATAACCTCAGATATCTGAGTTCCTCCAGATTTCAGGGGCCAAACACTGTTCCTTTTACTTATTTCCAAACAGAGAAGAAGAAAAAATATGCAAAATTATGCAAAAATTTTAAGTTATTTTGAAAGAATGTTATCAGGATACTAGTAAATGCTCATCCTTTTAACATTTTTAAACAATTCACATGGGTCAGGAAGCTGGGATAGTGTTTTTTGGCCTAGCACTAACTGAAAAGGGAAGATTTCTCAGCAGGGTAGTAATTCTGGAATCTTAATTTCCTCTGTAATTTCTTTCTTTGTTTGTTATTTATAGCCAAGTGCAGGCTTAAAGTTATTTGAAATAGGAGGAAATAAATCCTTTACAGAATTCCTTTATCATAGTTAGCTGCTGTTCTAGCTAAACAACTGGAATATAACAATATTATACCAATATGCCCCAGTAACCTGAGTGCAGTAGCTGCTGAGGTTACAAAGTATTTCTGCAGTATTTATGTTACTGCTAATGATTGCCTGATTTATGTACTGATCTTTCCAGGTAGCCAGCGTAGATGAATTGTTGGTGTAATTGATTGCAGCAATTATGACACCCTTATTAGACAGCAAATGTCTATCATGAAGTTAAACACTTTGATTTACACAGAAAATCAGTGGCTTCTGTGCTTGCCAATTCTGAAAGGCAAGGCTCTGAGTTTGTTTGCTTTCTGGGTTTTGTTTTGGTTTTAGGATGAACATTTTTCAATAACTCCTTTAAGGTTTTGAATTGGATTCTGAAAAAAAACCTTAGAGCAGGACATTGAGCAGACTGTCTGCTCTAAATTAATATTTTCCAGTTCTTAAGGAAGATTTTATCCACCAGCCAGAAATCAGAACCTTTAGAGATGTTCTGTCTTGCACTAACTCTATTAAAAGCTATTGTAGCAGAAATAGCCATTAGGCAGATAGCAAGTTCAACTGGGCAGTGTCTGCACAAAATTTTAAAGCAGATTTCTTAATGAAAATGAACTTTTTTATTCAAGGTCAGAAATTAATGTCTCTTGGCAAAATGACTTTGTAAGATAGATACCACCTTTTAAAACTCAGGGTTATAGCCAGGGTGAGTTAGAAACACAGACAAGCAGTTGATGCTAAATGGTTTCCTTCAGCACTGGAGTAATCCATGAGACAGAGAATAAATGCAGTGAAAGGGATTTTCCTCTGCCTCTGAATTTCTCAGGACCTGTCAGTATGGGGTGAAATATTCTGGTGATACATTTATGGCTGGCTCAGCCTTTTTTGCTCTTTTTGAGAGGGAAGTTTCCAGTGATCGTCCAATGACTGAAAATGCAAGAATTGTGTCTTAGACTTGAATTTTGCTACTGTTATTCACAACATAGAGTGAAAAATATGAATGCATCTGTAGGAGCATATTTGCTGCTGCTTTCTTGTGCATGTCAGTATCAGCTGTACTGCCCTGCTGACTTCCTGCAGCAAGACTTAACCATTGTCATCTTTTGTCATGAACTCTAATGATAGATTCCCAATTGGAATGTGTCAAAAATCCTGTAAAGGTGTCTTACCTATTAATTGTCCTTAGCCTTATTTTCTTAATTGTGATTAATGCATAAATGCAAGAAGAGAACATCATAGATTGTCTCCATGAGATAAAGAGATATATCCCTGGAAAAGTTTCATCAGGGATTCCACCAAGAAATTTTGAATACATTTGAAATTGGTTACTGGCTGTTCTGAATACCAACAGTTCTGTACTGCCTACCTTCTCTTTTGTCATTTTATTTTGTACACACTTGAAATGGTACATTTTCAGTTTAAAAGAAAAGAAAAACAAGTAAGGATTTTGGTAAGACTCTACCTAGCTAAAATATTAAATTGGAAATTACAGATGCACTTGGCAAATCTTTCTTTAGGATAAATCTGAATACAGGAGGATCACTTGGCACTTACATATATAGGAGTAACTAGCTCAATAATGCTATCAAGTGAGGAACATGTAATTTTAAAAAAAATCTGATTTACGTTTTAATTTATTGACACTAGTATTTATATTTTGTTCTAATTTACAACAACTAATTTAATTCTGGAATATATTAGGACAGTCCTGCTGCATGCTGGCATATGCCAGAATTATACCTGTAGTTTTTTCAAGTCACAGCTCTCTAAAATTCCAGTTTAGGAATACTCCCATTCTACTTCCCACTGGACTCTTTTTATTAGTTACACCCTCACAAAAATGTGTGCTGGTATTTAATATTTTACATTACAATATTGAACTTGACTGTAGTTCCTTGAATGTGGCCAGCTAAGTTGCCCATGCTTCTCAGTAAAGGTATTATAACAATGGCTACTGAACAGAAATAATTCTCTGTAACATGCTCATTACTTTTGTCTGCCCTTTTAATTTGAATTCCCATTTTCATGTTCTGTCTTGGGTGAAGATTGTTTACTGTCTGTTGTCTGTTGGAATTTTTCATCATATAGGCAAAATGCAGGATGGGAATATGGAGAACAGCCAGAACAAAGGTAATCTTCTTTCATATTAAGGAGGTTGTGGATTTTATTTTTAGCATGTAGTTAAATTCTGTTAAAATTAAATGAAAATTTGTGATTTGTCCCTGTGTGTGAAAATGGCCCTGCTGTTGAAGTGGAATGTCAAAAAAACCCCAAACAACCAAACCCAACAAAATACCCTACCAAAGAAATTGTAGTATTGTATATATTAGATATTCAGAAGAGCAGAAGATCAGTCTTCCTAATAATCTTTTTTTGGATGATATTGTTGTGTTACAAAGTTCATTTGATTTCATTTTTCTTGTGCCAGTTCTGTATGCCATGTATTGTTAGTGAATTCCCAGCTCTACTTTTGGGATGTCTTGGTGTCTTTGGTGTTTAATGGCATTGTATGGACATGTATTTGTTTGCAGGGAGAAGGGAAAGCCATAACAAAAAGAAACTTTACATTCAAGAGGTTATTTAGCAATGTAGAAGTGTATGACAAGGATAAAGAACAAAAAGTTCAAGAATCTTAGTAGTTTCTTATTTATATGCACTCTCAGGAAGAAATTTAAATAAATATTTTGCTTTATCTGAAGCAAGCTTATGGTTCCCTTGTTATATGAGACACAGCTATATGATTTCTTTGGGTTTTGCCAAGTGAGTAAACTATAACCATCTCAGATAAAGAATGCAAAGGTGGTAGTTCATAAATTTAGAGTTTCAGTTGTTAATGGTACAAAACTATTGAATAAAACTATGTGAAATGAGTAAGTTTTAAGGTTAGATAGAAGAGTTAGATTTCCAGGTCAAAGCAGCATGGTTTTTTACAACCTGTTCATGAATGTCAAAACAAAGCTGTTTCATCTCATTCTGTTTAATTTTCTTGTGTCTGTGTTCAGTACAAACCAGACACATACACATATATAAACTGGAATGTCATTGCTTTTGAAAAACATGCCTTTCTTTTTGATATTAAAATGAAAGTTTCCTTATATCAGCATTCTTCCAAGGAAGGATGGCTGGATGTTACATTTTTTAATGGGAAGATGGTGATTCTCTCACCATCTGACTTGATGCTTGAGTTACCTGAACACTGAATGCTAAGGAAACTTTGGAAGCCTGGTATTGCCTAGAACAGCAGCTCACAGAGTCTGGCCCACTGCTCACTGAGGTGCCCATGCAGTCCAGAGAAGTGAGGCATGGATCATCCCAGGACTCACCTTGTCTTGACAAGGTTTCCACTGAGGTCTGACCATAGGGATGCATGGTGATCTCATGAGACATACCAAGAGCTGGAGCTGTGCCATCATCAAGGTGCCAAAGCATTTCAGAGCTGCTGTTCCAGGCAATCCTGCACTGCTGACACGCTGCTCCTTGCCAAGTAATTTGCAAGACATTAAGTGGTATATATGTGTGTAGCACAAGGTCGTTGGTGGTTTAATAAATAAATAATTTTGTTAAAGTTTCCATGGTATTAAACAAACTGCATTGCATATCCCCATGTGTGTGGAGTGCACGTGGGTGTCCCCCTGCAGAACCCCACTGGGTTCATGGGGGCATCTCTGTCAGTTCTGTGCCCAGTCACAGCCCTCTGTGTTGCAGTCAGCTGCTGCCCCAGCTGCTGCTGGTTGAATTCAGTAAGTATCAGTACTTTAGATCAAATCAATAAATAACAGTTTTGGAGTAACAGTTTTGTTCTGCATTATTAGCCAAGCAGCAGGATGGGGCTGCTGCCATGGAGATGCAGCCACTGAAGAGTGCAGAAGGGGGAGAGGGAGATGACAAAGACAAGAAGAAATCCAACATGCACAAGAAAGAAAAATCTGTTCTTCAGGGCAAGCTGACCAAGCTGGCAGTCCAGATAGGCAAAGCAGGTATGACTGGCTAAGTGACTAAATACCAATGTGTTACACTAACAACAAAGAGGTTGAAAAAAAATTGTTCTTTAAAATGACAGGCATCTTTTACTGCCATGTTTAGAAATAGGTCATCATTGTACTTTTCCAAGGATAGTATGTGGGATTAAAGATCTTCTATTCTTCTGGAAGTCATCTTTGACTGTCAAGAAATGAGAAACTTAGGGCAACTTGGATTGCACTGAATATTTGAATTGAAATGAAAGGCAGCTTTTCTCATAGGCAATATTCCCAAGTGCAGTAATTACATCTTTAATTTCCTCTCCTCTTAGAACTTCTGAGTACACAGTCTCAGCATCTCTAATATCATCTCAAAATACCACTCATGCAATATTTCCCTCTTCTGAAATCAGGATTCTGAAATCATTCTGTTTTCTCTAAAAATCCATATTTCTGCCTTCTACCCAAATATGACACATCTGTTGACTCTTGTATCTGGTACCATCTGGGAGCAGTAGCACTTCTTCTACAGCACGTAGGTAGAAAATGAAAATCTCATCATGACATAAAGCTCATTAAGTTGATTTTTCTGGTGGTATTAAAGAGATCTTGATCTCTATCCAGAATCTTGGCTGGGGCCCTACAACAGATTCCTAACTACCTCTCTCCAGTTTCCTTCTCCAGCTTTACCAGTCTGATTTTTACCCCTGCTATTTCTTCTTATTCTTTTTTAAGTTCATTACACGTAGTTGATCACAGAACCCCACAGTGCCTGAACAGTGCATGACTGGGAATCTGTGCTTCTTTCTACCATATCCAGTTCCAGGGGGTTCCTCAAGTTTCTCTGCTTTGGTGCCAGCTGCACAGCAGTGCACAGTGATACAAATCCACTTCATTTCTTATCATCATTAATTTCTTTGATTAAGGACCTTTTTACATTGCCTTCTGATTATTGCTCTCTTTGGTATTTCAGCAGGCATCTGAATATCACCTTTTAAAGTAATTGTAGAGGGATTTCTAACTGTAACCTGTCAAGTAAAATGAATTAAATTAATTCCTTATTGCCTCACTTGGTTTTTCCTTGTCATTGGGCAATTTAGGGGGATGTCTGGCATTGTCATCTGTATCTGCCTGTACAACATTTTTATGGATTTTCCTTTATCCTCTGGCATTTAGCTGTCTCTCTGACTCATCTGTTTCCTGTCAACTTCAGCATCCTTCAGTTTACCAAACTTTTTTTTCTTTTAACTTCAATCAAGACATGAAATTCACAGCATTCCCCATTCTACTGTATGACCTCATTAGAGAAAAATGAATTTATTTTTTTATATGCAGGCTTAACTGCTTCATAGAAACCTTCCAAAGTACAGTAATCATAGCAAGGCAAAACAGATGTTCTTGTGGAGCCTTCATTTGTATGCTTAAGTCCAGGAAGAAGTTGTGAAGGGAGTGCCATCTTAGCAAAGTCTGTGTCATGGGGAGAACATATTAAATCCTTGGGATTTTTTGTGAATTCTGTCAAGTATTTACTAGTGTCTCTTGTGCTAAACCATCAGTGCTGTACCTCTTTCAAGCCTCTTCTCAAAAAATTCTGCACTGTTTCTGTATGTCCCTTTGAAAAGGGAAATCCTAGAAACATCAGTGTTTGTCACAATTTCAAGGAAAAAAAAATATTAAAAATTCTTCTGTGAATGATTCTGCAGTATTTCTTTGTGGTATTCAGCCAGACTCATCAGTAGAGCTTTTCAAAAATATTTTCTGCAGCAACATACACTACAGAAGACTCTTTTTCTCAAGCCTCTTAAGATAAGCTTATTTAAAAGAAAGATGAGTGTTTGAATACCTGTAGACTAGGAATTTATAAGATGGAGGTTAAAAGGCAGATAAACATTGGCCCAGGCAAAGTCATGTGCTAAATAGAAAAAACAACAGGGGAACCTTAAGCAACAGGGGAACTCGTGTTGACTGAGAAGTTTTAAAGGCAGCAGGAAGATGGTGCTTAAAAATTAATGCAGTGTGATTCAGCTCTTCTGTAGAAATCAGTGATACATTACAGCAGTGTTTCTCCTACATGGTAAAATTTATCATTATCATAGGCAGTGGTACTGGAGAAAATGTCAAGTAGAATAAGAAAACAGTATGTCATATCCAAATGAAAATTTTTTTAACTGTGTTTTGTTTTATACTAATTGATTGTTTCTGTTTTCAGGTTTGGTGATGTCTGCTATCACTGTCATCATTTTGGTACTATATTTTGCCATTGACACATTTGTGGTCAACAAGAAGCAGTGGTTGCCTGAGTGCACTCCTGTCTATGTTCAGTATTTTGTGAAATTCTTCATTATTGGTGTTACTGTACTTGTGGTTGCTGTTCCTGAGGGACTTCCACTTGCTGTCACTATTTCTCTGGCTTACTCTGTAAAGGTAAGAAGCATTAAAAGCAGGCCTGGGAGAAAAATGCTGTTAAATTTGCTAGGAAGTTGTTCATCAGGTTTCCTCAGGTGTACTGGAAGTTGGCCTGTGAATTAATGTGCAGAAAATGTTGATGAGAATGATATTTCTTTGAAGTGAAACTTTACTTAGATTGAAAGTATTTCTGATAAAAATAAAATATGTGTTCTAATACATATCTTTAAAACTGCTACAGGAATAGTGAACAACAGAAGTACCTGCTGAGTTTGCAGGGTTACCAGGAATTTATTGAGCAGATTACTATGACAATAGTCCAGTAACTGTGTCTTCAGATTCTCTTGTGCAGTTATTACCAAGTTTTGACAGTAACTTGAAGCATCCATGAGCACTGTTCAAAGAAATGAAAAATTTCACTGGAGCTTTCCTGTACTTTACTTAAATGCAGTTGCAGTTTTTTGTAGCCAATGTAAATGATTCTATTAGGAAACGAAAGATCAATAACATTCTGGACTTAGATTATTCATCTGGGAGTTTACTCAGGTTATTTTAGCAATTTAGTCAGATTGGCCTTGCTGAAATATTCTGATTATCTTTTATGATGTTTTTGTAAAGTTTATTTCCATTCAATATATAAACAATAACATATGAACGTCAGGAGGGAATAGCTACACTTATCATGTAGTCAAACATCATCATTATAAGAAGAGCTTGTCTCAAGCATAGGGTTTTGCTAATAAAGTCTGTAGCTGCTTTTAGAATATTTTCATGTTCTTATATTCTTCATCTGGCAACACGTGTCAGAATCAAACTGCAATACAGCTTTGTGTGCAACTGGTGATGTTGTGCCCTTTGAGGATAAAATAGTGTCTGAAAGTGAGGATAAAATCACCTTGCCTGAAAGTCTAAGGGCAAGGTGATTGGGCACAGAATTTTTTTAATGTTTAAACTATATAAAGAAGGGTAACATATTTCCAGGATGAATGTGCATCTTGTGAAAAAGATGCTCTGTGGAATGGAGGACTCTGGTGGGTTTCTGTGGGGTTGGATTTTTTTCCATTGTTGGGTTTCTTTCTTTCCCAAAGGGTACAGTCCCTTTCTGGTTGCAAGGTTATATCCTGGCACTGGAAAGAATTTTTTAAGAAGTCTAATAATTGCTGTCATGACTCCATTTAAAAAAAATCTTGTTATCTTCAGGTTCTTCAGCTAATCTTTGTTGTTCTCACTGTTCCTTAGAGTGTATGTATACTGCAAAAAATGACCAAAGTTTATCAAAGGCAAAATTATTTCAAGGATGGTCAGTGCTTGGTTGTCTTTTACTAGGACATGGGCTCTAGTTCAGGGAACATTATGTTCTAATGAACAAGACTAAATACTTGGCTTTTTTGACTTCTTATGAGCGATGTTAAAAATCAGAGCAAATCTTGAAGGTTTTTTTTTTTTTTTGCTTTTTCTCAGAAAATGATGAAGGACAACAACCTGGTCCGCCACTTAGATGCTTGTGAAACCATGGGTAATGCCACAGCCATCTGCTCTGACAAGACAGGGACTCTGACCACCAACAGGATGACTGTTGTCCAAGCCTACGTTGGGGATGTCCATTACAAAGAGATCCCTGACCCAGATTCTGTACCTGCCAAAACCCTTGAGCTGCTGGTTAATGCAATTGCTATCAACAGTGCTTACACTACAAAAATTCTGGTAAGTGTGCTTGTTCTTGTCACTGAAATGAAACTTAGCAAAAGGGGCTGTAGCTGTTTAAAGTGTTAATTCCTTAACACCCAGGTGTTGGGTAGAAAGCTTTACCTACTGTTGAAACCCTCAAAATGAGAACAGGTGCTGAGCAAACTGTATTTTATGTTTTTCTTTTAAGGATAAGGATGTATCAATAAGTGCAAGACTTGCATTTTCAGAACTGCTGTTGTTAGGTTGGGTTGGCTCAGTTTTGGTGCAGGTACATGTGCAAACACAATTTACTGAGACTTCAGCTGTATAAAATTATTATGTGCCTGAGAACTTTCAATTCTCAAGCAGGACAAATTGCCTTGGCTAAATGGATGAAGTTAATCATCTTTATTCATTTTGGTTTTAAGTGAATTACATCCAGAGGTATTTATTTAGTCTGCAGAGGAGGGCAAGATGGAAATAGAGCATTTGCTTTTGTGGTATTACATTCTTCTGTATAGAGCTAATTAAGAGGCTGAAAACTTCTGCAGTTTCAATAGATGTGTTCTTTCAAAGGTCAAGCTTAATCTTAATGTTGCAGAACAAATGCAGGGGTTTTTAATTTGTGAATTTATGTATTGTCCTTTTTGTAGCTCTCTGCTCAGCTGCTGAACAGTCTTGCTTGAACTTCATGTTTGTTTTAAAAGTAGTCTTTTAAAGTACAATCCCAGAAAACTTGGTGAGTGCTGGAGTATATATTCCTTCAGTTCTTGCTAAGTGTCTGGATATCAGCAATAATCAAAATGTGGAAGAATGTTCAGTGAAACCTGATGCAGATGTGCAAAATGTGTTTGTGGTAAAGGTGGTTTAGCCATGAGTGGTCTCAAGGATTGTTTTACCAAGGTTCATGTCTGAAGTCACACCCAGCTCAGGCACCCTTCAGACAGTGCCCTGGGCTGTGCTGCATTCCCCCTTCTGTTCTCACTGAAAGGAAAATGGGAATTCTGTTCTCTGGAAAGGAAAATGGGAGGAGAACCAGTCCCCCAGACAGGCTGAGGTTAGGCTGAGGTAACCAGCTGGGTTGGCTGCAGTGAGGGATGGGCCTTGCATCCTCAGGTGCTCCAGTGCCAAAGCTGTGGAATAGCTCAGAATGAGTATTGATGATAGAGGCTTTATGGACTCTAATTTGCATATTGTGAATTAGCAAGAATATTTTACTATTGCTGGCTACCTCAGGATTTAAAAAACGAGTAGAGCTTTTGATTACTGGGAGGAGAAACATACACTGTATTTATTTTACCATTTCAGCCTAAGTAAGGGCAAGTACTTTTGTAAAAAGAGAACCCAACATCCTCAGCAGGCAGGCTGGGCTCAAGACAAGGTAATACAGACAAGTTGGGAGAGAGGAATGGAGTAATTTGGGTTTGTACAACTGCTGCAGTGGGGGTGCCAGACACCAGCATCAGTCCTACTGGAGGAGTTTTCCTCATTTCCTAAGCAGCAGAGTGGCAGCAGACTGGGTTGGTAGGGAGGTCAGGTGTAACTGGCAGAGCCAAGCTTGGTGTCAGCTGAGCTTCATTTGGTTCATGTTTTGCTTGAAATGAAACACAGTAACAAAGTGTTCAACTTGCTCACCAGCTGGACCCCTCTAAATCTCGGGATGGTTTCAGGTTTATGAGGAAGGCGTGGGGAGACATCAGACTTTCCCGAGTGATGCATCTGTAATACTGAGTTTAATGTTGTGCCTTTCTCTTCTGGAAACAGTTTTGACTGGAAAATTGCTGGTCAATGATAGTTCTGAAAGTTCATTTCAATTTCAATATAGTTTTGATTTCTTTTTCTCTGGTTTCACTTCATTTCTTCTTGTTGAAATGGGTGTCTATTAAAATTAGTCAATATTTCACCAGTTCAGCTCTTTTTTAGCTTTGCACAGAGACAAATTCTCTGTAAAATGGATAAATGGGTGAAATCCTCTGGAAATCACCTTTGCTCTGGCTGCATATCAGATGACTTTTTAGCTGTTACAACAGCATCATAGATCAAGCTTTGCACAAGAGTAACAACTGCAGTATCAGAGGACTTCACTTTATTCAGTGTTTATAACAAGCTTAAGCTAAAGTTTAAGATACAAGGTATTGTTCCATAGCCCTCATTCATTTTAATTCCTAAATAAATACAGTAAAAAATATGTAAGGGAGTTATTTTCCAGATGAAGTGTATAGAATTACTTTTCTAGCTCCTAGTACTAAGCACACAATAGTGTGCTCATTCTTAAAGCATACTTAATCAAACTGTGAATATCAGCTCAAACCCAAAGGGCATATAAGTGTTTTATCACTAAGATTGGATTTTACATGTTCTGTTTTTAGTTATCTGGTTATGCATATGCTGTAAATTGGGCTTTGTATGAACTTCTGTTGAGAGTGATCACATGTGGGACCATAAAATTAGTCAAGATGCTCTGCTGAATGAGAAATATTCCCTCTTGCGTTGTCTTTTGATTAAGGGGCAATTGAACCATTGATAAAATTATAAAAAGAAAATAATATAATTGCTTGGGATAAAAGATTTGAATTTTCCTGAGAAATTAAGCACAAATTATTCCATCTGAACAATAGCATCATTAAACGTAGTTCATTTTAATGCTTTCCAAGGATTAAGTTACTGGTTGAGCTGATTTTGCATTCCATTAGCTTTAGAGCAACATTAATTCTGCTTTTGTGCTGTTTATGTGCAAGTGTTCTCCAGAAAACCTTACTTTTCCAGTATTCATGTTTTAGACAGCTTTCCCCCACAGAAGTAAAAATGAGACTTGATGTATTTTTGCATGTGAGCTGCCATGAGGGGTGCAAAGCACCTCTCATTCTGAAAGTGAAATCTGCTTTTTGGGAATACTTTAAATGCATTTGGAGAAGTCAAGTGGTCTTGAACATCATGAAGCAATAATGACACAGAGACTCAAAGTACCAAAAGCAGTGATTTGAACTCTTCTGCTGGGCTCTTGCTTGCATAAATCCAGTTTTAATTAGGAAAGTATTTCTTCTTCTAATTTCCTGAAAACTGGCAGAGGGTGTAGATGAAATGCTTGCTGGATGGGTATAATGTGTTCTTATTAAGAAGAGATCACAATTAGTATTTAATTGAGTGATTTTCAGCACCAGTGGAAAAGACCCATCTGAAGCCATTATTGTCAGGCTCCTCACAGGTATTTCATTTGGTGCTTGGTAGGTGCCCAGGGAGCAGAAAAGCTCCTGATGCCTGTGCTAGGTGAACCTCTGGATCTGCATCAGGAGCACTGCTTGCAGTTCCAGCAATCTGCAGCATCCTTTACTGCATTTGCACAGCATGTGGCACAGTGCAGCTGCACCCTAAAACCAAGGATCTGGAAGGAGAAAAGAGACATCCCAGCAAAGTGCAAAACACTCTCACTCCCTCTATACCTTCTGCCAAATGAGGAAATGAAGTAAATATATGTGAGCCTATATGTTAGGAATGACAGTCAAGTAATGAATGTGACCTTGTAGAAGTTTGGAGAAAAAAAGCCCTCTGTCTGATAAACCAACAGGGTGAGTGGAAAAAAAAAAAAAAAAAAAAGCAGGTAATTTTATGGCAGCCAGACCAGAGAAAGCAATGATTCCTGTCTAGGATGTCAGAATAACACCTGCATGTCACACTAGAAGATCTCCTAAAGATATCAGTGAAATAGCCAAGGTTGCTGCCAGCACCCAAATTCAACCACATTCCTACCACAGCCCTACAGGGGGGGTCTCTGCCAAACCTTTCCTAGCCAGGCTGTAGGGATGGCTGAGAGGGCCCCAAATAACCCCCCCAGGGAGGAGCAGGGCTTCCCCACAAGTTCCCCTGAGGGGAGTCTTTCCCTGGGGGGGAGAGCAGTGGTTCTGCTCCCTGGGAGAAAGCTGCTGAGGACACAGGCTGGGCAGCAGTGGGGTGAAGCTGCAACCTCAGCTCAGCCATCAAGGTTTTCTAGGAGGGAAAGAAAGCTGTGTCAATTCATCTTCTTGCTTTGTGTCATTACTTTTTCCTGAATATAGAATAAAAGACCTAATTTTCCTAAGTGGCACAAAAATCCCAATGTCTTTATACTGAAAGCAGTTCTCACGATTTTGTCACAGAATTTCATTGTTACAAATAAATAGTTCTTTTGAGTGATTGCTGCAGAACACAGGCATGAATGCACTTCAGACTTTCTTGGAGAAAAGAGGTGGAGGGAAGCTGGCAGAGCAGGTAGGTAACCTGTAATATATGAGAACAATAAGAAAAAATTACACTCTACAAGAGCAAAAATGTAAAAGTAATAGAAAGCAAGATTTTAGCACAATAGCTGCTTTGAAGGAATAGATTAAAATTTACTGTGGTATTGAAAACATGGATGTAGTAGTCAGGGAAAGGGTTCTTATTTGTGAGGAATATATTAGCAATGTTCTAAGATAAGTTTAAAAACCCACATCAAAAATGCACACCAAAAAATGAGGGCAGAAAGAGGGACAGAGGTGGGGGAAAAAAATAATAAGGACAGATTTGGGAAAGCTCTTACTTAGGATACCATAAAATGACAACCCCAGTTAACTGCCTGGCCTCAGTTCTGGTTTATTCCTTCTGTAGTTCCCTACCATTAATGTTAAGCTGCAAATACAACTGGCAGCTCCAGTTGTTGCCTCAAAGTCTGTGAGAAACAGCAGGGACACAGAGGAAAGCAGATCAGCTCTGGGGAAGAGACAGCAGTGGATTGGGTCAGAACTCCAGGAAGCAGAATGTTGCCATGAGGTCACATGGAGGGCAAAGAGGGAAAACTGGAATGTAAGGAGGAAAGATGATGATGATGATGATGATGATGATGATTACCTGGGAGGAGCAGAGCTTGCACATCCCCCTTTAGGGCTGTGCAGCTTCCCTGTTTCACTGCCTGACATTTTCTCCACAGCTTTGCCAGCTTTATCCAGAGGGAGGTTTGCACAAATCATTTTGTAATGAGGGAGGGTTTGAGTCAGTTTTGGTGATGATCTAAGCAGAGCTCCTCCTTTCTGGTGGTTTGTTACCTCTGCTGCAGGCAGTGCTCAAAAATTCCAACTTTAGAGAATGTGTTGAGATTTTAGTAACTCTTGTTTTAGGGTTGAGAAGGGTGGGGGTGAGGAGTGGTGCTATGTCAGCCCTTTCATGTAAGGTTAGATTTGATGTCTTATATATTATATATATTATCTTATATACAATGTCCTTACAATCAGTAAACAGTGAGAAACATAAATGGGATGAATTTTTTGCAACTTACCCCATGTAATGACACTGGGCTGGGTTGCTGTCAGTGTCATCTGGATTTGGAATTCAAACATATTAATTTTTTTCCATGTCAGAAAAAGAATGAGTGGATTTTAGTGGACTTGTGAAGCTTTGCTCCATGTTTTACAGTTGGTGCTCTGCAGTTTTAGGGGTACAGTGAGTTACTAAATATATGATAGAAGGAAAAGCACAGAGGAAGATCTGGTTTGCAGAAATTCAGTGCATGGATTTCAGGGTGGCATCTTCCAGCCCAGTGGGGTTCTGTTCAGGTTACTAAAGCTTTCTTGAGTCAAGTACCTTGAGGCATACTTGAGGATAGTAGTGGAAGTCTTACTGGCTGCTTTCAGCATGTTAGTTTGGTAATGAAAATTTCTGAAAATTGTATATATGATCTTGTTTTAGAAGTGCTCAGGTGATGGCATTAAAATGTCTGAAGTGTTTGAGTCTCCAGCTAAATGGTGCATTTGATCCATTTAAAATTTAAAAATTACTTGATTGAAATTTGATTGAACTAAAAAATTTTCTAAAAAGCTGTATATATATATATATTTTATTTTTTTTTACTGCATAGGTAAAATCATTGCTATTATAGGTAAATGTATCTCTCTATCTCAATTTCTGTATTTTGTTCCCAGAGTTCTACACAAACAGTAGAATGTAGGTACACATTATAGATGGAGCCAGACAATGCTGGTCAAAAATATCTTTCCATATGTAAGCAAAACAATCATCACCTCCCAAAAAACCAACCTCAGCAATATTTTATCCAGACCTTGCTCATGAAGTCCTTGCTACACGTTTTCACAGAAGTTAGGCAGGAAAAAAACAACCTATAGTCTGAGGATTATTTCTTGTGTAAATAATGATTATTAGAGATAATAGTTCATGTAATTAATTGTCTCTACTTCTCAGCATGGTAATTAGCAGAGAGTAGTGATCTTCACACATCACTTGTCATTGAAGTTTTATATAATAAGAGCTAGAAATACAGCTTTTTTCACCAAATTAGCTACTGGGTTAATAACTGAAATAACTGTGTTCACAATGACTACTTGAATGTGTAAAGCATGTGTAAACCATATATTTATCCCTGTTAGATGTTTCCTACTGTCAGGGTAAAGGGGCTTTGTCTTGCTAGTAAAAACCTTTTCTTTTTTTTTCCTAATAAATCCTCCTTTTTTGAGACTCTTATGTGAGGAGTAGAATGGCATCAGCTGCCCAGAAAGCATCTCAGCAGTTGTCTGTGGGGTGGATTTAGCAGAGTGCAGGGGGATTAGTGAGCAGGACTGGGCCATGCTCTGGATCTGCTGCTGCTGCTGTTAATGGAAGGATCCCCACAACATGGCAGAGACAGAGACAGAGACAGGGAGAGGAGGTGAGGGAAAGGTGCTCAGAACTCCATCTCTCTCTGCAGTTACCATTACACACTGAACTGCAGTTGTAGCTGAGCTTGGCAAGGGGAGGGCTGCAGCTCCTGCCAGCTCTTTTCCTTGGCCCCTGATCTCCTTTTCTGCCCAAGAAAGGGGAGAGAGTCCTGCCTCAGCAACCAAGGAGCACTGGAAGAGAAGTTGGATAAATAAAATAATCCTGAAGTGTAGAATGAAGCATGACAAATTACTCCCATGCTACCTAAAAGTTCCTGATTGAGTTAAATTATATTTATTTCCTTTCTTCATGTGACAGAAAGCAAGGTAATCATAAGCTCCTTCATACTGCCTTCTTTGCAATTACCAACTGTGTAGGCTGACTCCATTTATTCCTGTTGGAATAAATAATGACTGCACAAATATAAACAGGACTGACAGTCACTTGGAAGCTTTTTGGTACCATAATATCATTTTACCACATTAGGTGTTGGGTTTTTTTTTTTCCTACTTCCTTGTATGAAAATGAGTAAATTAGATTTTCAACTTGCTATGATGCAACAACTGTATTTCCTATTAGCTTGTGTAGGATTTTCTTTTATGTTATTTATCTTACTTTCATATTCTTGGTTCCCACTCATCCTGTACTGGCATAGGAGAATTCACTTACAGGGATAAGTGCCAACTGTTTTAATACATATCCCTGGTGATGAATGCAGGCTTTAGAAGTCAGTGTTTCCTGCAAGGTATTCCACAGTGTTTTCATTGTGATACATAAATATTGCTTATTTTTGTCTGATCATTTTTTAGGACCTCTTACCTATTTTTTTTTTTTTTAATAAATAAAATAGGTTGGCACAATTGATGCTTTTAATACACACTTTTCATGTCTGTGATCCCCTACTGAGTTGAAGTCATCACACTTTGGAACAGATTGATCTGCTGGTTGGAATGAAGAGTTAATAATTTGTAGGGGAGGTTACTGGGGAGCTTGTGTTCCTGATGGGAGCTTTTGTTTTATGTGAGTGGGTGTAAACCACTCTGTTTTAATGTAGATTTTCTTTGTGTTCCCTATCATCAGGAACAGGAAGATAATAATTTCAAATGTGACAATTTAATACCAATGTTACAGAAAATGGTAGTGCTTTTATAATCAAACAAAGATACACAAACAGGGTTATTAGAAAACAATAGAGTAGGTGAATCACAATGAAATATGACATTAATTTTCATTCAGATGCATGTTACATAAGAATAGAATGTATAGGTTTTAGGAAGTTGTCTTGTACTCTTAGAACTCCTACGTGTTTTATTCCTCTGGGAAAAGAAAACCAACTCAACCCCCAAAACCTCCACTGCCTGACACAGAACTGGCCAGCAGTCATGGATATGACAGAAAATACCCTGCTAACTTCAGAGCAATAAACGTGCAGGACTTTGCAGACTTAAAAAGACTTCAAATTGGCTCAGCATTGCTGTTCTTTGTGAATGAAATTGCACTTACAAGATTTATTATATATTTGTAAATGTCAGCAAAATATTATTTTTTCCTTTGAGTTTCTAGTCCTAGAAAGTATTAAATCTACAATAAGCAAAGAAACTACACTTCCAGTTCTAGTTCCTGCTTTCTTCTGCCAGGAGACCCCACTAATTTTTCTTTCAAGATTTAATTAATTTCAAAATTGCTAATTTTTCTTTCAAGCTTCCAGTTTTCTCTTCCTGTATGTGAAGCTCTTGGCTCCTCTGCATTCCAGTCAATTATATGTGGGAATGTGTCTGCTTTTAGAGATGGTGCCAGAGAAGATGGAAAAGTGTCTCTTTTCATGTCTGTGATCCCCTACTGAGCTGAAGTCATCACACTTTGGAACAGATTGATCTGCTGGTTGGAATGAAGAGTTAATAATTTGTAGGGGAGGTTACTGGGGAGCTTGTGTTCCTGATGGGAGCTTTTGTTTTATGTGAGTGGGTGTGTGTGGAGTGGATGGGATTCTGAAGGATTGTAACCACAGATCCTGAGCAAACTGCAAGGGGCACTGGCTCCTCACAGGCATCTCAGGGACTTTGATGGGCAGAAGGCATCTGCCACAGAAAAACCCTTTTCCCAGCTGGAGTCTGGCAGCAGAATGGGAAAGTTTTCAAAGCTAAGGTTGCCAGAGTATTTTCACACAGTCCAAATGACAGTGTTCCTGGGCACCACTGAAGAAATGAGACCTGCTTGGGCAGACACCTTATGTTGAAAAATTAAGCTTCTAAAAGAAAGTTTTTAAAATTCTGGCCCACTTTAATAAGTGCTACTGCAAAGCTGTGTGTAACTACAAACACTCCAGAGGGGGCTGGCTGGCTGCTGGCATCTCCTCTGGAGGCACTGGCACATCTCCTGGGTCTGAAATGAAGGAGTGTTGGGCAGCAGATGCAGCTCAGTGTTCCATAAGACTGAATCAAAGCCCTGACCATGTTTAAAAAGCTCCACTGCCCATTTCTTCTGCCATCTTTATTTTCCTGTGCTTTCCACGTTCAAGTGAACAGGGGATTAAGTCACCTCACACTTCCCTTCACTCCAGAGGAGAAGGGTTGGCAGTGCTCAGAGCTGGTTTGCTAGGGCTGTGTACTTGGAGGAGGGGAGAGACAAGTTCTTCTGGGAGAATTTTCCTGTAAAATGGGATGTTCAACCTCTCCATCATTCCTGTCCCATTTTCTTTGTGAATGTATAATCAGATAAAAATTGGCTGCAGTCTCAGAGTCTGTTATTCTGCCCAGCAAAGGCATCATTCTTGGTATCCTGACAAGGAGAGGGGCTGGCCAGAGGTCTGAATTCACAACACATCTCAAACATTACCCCACCAATCATGCAAAAAAAAATCCCTCTGAGAAAATACTGGAAAAAAACATTGCTCTAACATATTAAATACTCTTCAACTCATACATTTGCCTCCCAAAAATCAACCCCTAACTAACCAAAACCAATTTAAAAAATAATTTTATCTGATGTGTGCTAGTATTGGTTTTAAGAGGAGTACATTTTGTATGACAAGTGAAATAGCTGCTGTCAGTGATTTTAGAGTCATTGAGCATTGGGTACTTGAAGAACCCTTTGCCTTTCTGTGGAAATGAGTACTGGTAACAGAGATGATCTGTTAAGTATAATGAGCTGTAATCAGAAGCTTAAATCAAGTGAAAAAACCTTCTATGTTAGATGTGGCTAGATTTGCTTGGTACTCCCTAACTTCAGCTCCATAAAGTATACAAATTGTGATTGTGCTGCAACCAGAAAGGCAGTGAGTATTAAGACTTATTTTCTTACCTTAGTTTGGTGTTTCTAGAAATCTACTTTTCCCATCTGAGCTATGTTTAGTAGAAAAGTCCAATGTGGTGATAAGTTCTGTGGAGAGGAGGAATGTTATGCACAAATCAGCCACCTCTAAGTATTTCTTTTGTTGAAATTCAGGATGAAATTTCTGTACAACAGCTAGCAGAAAACACTTCAGACTACAGGTGCTTTTAAAGAATGGGATTAATTTAAGATAATTAAGTAGTTAAATAAAAGTGAGGAAGGTTATGTCACTGGAATTTTGATGGTGATGTGCTCAGAAACATGGAGTAAAGTTTTCATAGGGAACCTTGGTGAGAAAGTCTTGAGATGCCAGGGAGAAAATTAATGGTAAATTCCTAGAATGTGTTCCAGTGACTCAAGGGAGATTTTCCAGTTGTACAGTTGCTCTTTAGATCACTGCTGTAACTAAAGAAAATCTATCTCTCTTCCCTCAAACCTAAGAGATGAGGTTTCAGCCCCAAAACAGATGCATTAATTCTTTTAATGTTGGCAAAACCTCGTATTGGTTCTAAATTAGAAAACACACTTTTTAAAATGCAGGTGTTGCCTTGAAATTGAATTTTCACTACCTGATGAGCTCAAAATGATGCTCTTTTGTCTCCTCTCTGTTTCCTGTGCCTGCAACACTGAGGAAGGCAGCACACAGTAAAACATCAGCTCACTAAAGCAAGGTAGCAGATGTTTGGGTTGTCATTATGGAGGTACCAATTACACTTCTGCAATTAAGAGTAATTTCTCCTCTGCACTTCAAGAAAAATGTTCAACTCGTTTGTCATTCATGGAAATACAGCAAGCTCTTGCCAGATATATGGAACAAATTATTAGAAGGTTATAAATTCTTTTAATCAGTTCTTAATTTTAATCCATTTGGTCTTGAAATGGGACATTTGTCACTCTGGTCTCTGTTCTGATGATGTTGGTAACAGGGGAGAAACATCCTCCTGCTTCTTTATAGCTTTATCTGCAACCTTGTGCTTAGGCTATATTTAAAGTAAATTGGTTGTTAATTAAAGTAAGTTAATAACAATTGTTGGGTCTAATTATTTTGATTATATAGGTTGCTTTTCAGCAGTTCTTGTTGCACTTAAAGCTGGAATGGCACTAGTGTAAATCTAACAGTTGCCAGTTTTCCATGAATGTTACTGTGCAAAAGGACAAGATTTACATTTTGGGTTTTTTGTTTACAATTTTGGAGATTTTTAGTGTCCAAATTTGGAAATGGAATACATAGTTTTCAAAATTTTAGAGCTGAATTGACATTAAAAAAAAATTATCCCAGAATACCTGAATGGTTTTGATCAACAACAGGAAATGCCCTAAATAGAGATGAATAACCTCTCAAAATATAAATAAATATTATTGTGGGGAGCATGTGGCAAAAATCTGTGTCTGTAAAATTGAGTTTAATCTAATCTGGAAACACTAAGGCTGGGGTCTCCTGATCATAAGTCTGATGAATCAGTAATGTCACCCCAAGGCAGAGTCATTCCTCACAACGGGATGGGCTCCATTAGTGTCCCTCTGTTCAAATGCAGCCATGAGTCCTTGTCATTTGGAGCTGAGATTTTTTCCTTTAATTATTGGTATTTTTTTAAATTGAAGACTCCAAGCTTCTATTTTAACTATTTGCATCTTGAAATGCAGACTTCCTGTTACAAAAGGAGAAAGTTCAAATTAGAGAACCAGGTGGGTTGGGAGATGAGAGGGAATAACTCATGTGGCACAGCTTTTGATGAAGAAGTTGCTAATGAGTTGTAATATAGAAACATAGGTGTCAGGTTTTGGTTCCTTAGAATAAATATTCATCAGCTGCATGTTCAGGACTTAATGAAAAGGTATTATTACTTTTAAAAAATTATCAGTAAATGTTTTCACACTTTGAAATCATAAATCCTTGCTCTGGGCCCAATTAAATTAATTACATAGATAAATGTTGCTAAATTTAGTTTTGTTAACTATCTCAAATATTGCTTCTCTTATAGCTATCCCACTTTTCTCTAGCTGTGAATCTGAAGGAAATAATTCTAATTAATTCTAACAAGTTGTTTATATCCAGGAGTAATATCCTCACATGAACAGTGCAAATTGCTTGTATGTGCCAACATTTTGCATGTGTGAAAACTTATGTGCAGGCAGTATAAATTTGTATTTTTAACTTGCATCCTCTGGCTTTGAGAGTGAACTGAGAAACTGGTGAAGAATGGACTAGAAGTGGGCAGTGAGGTGGATGGAAACCTGGCTGAAGTGAGCTGGTCTCAGGGAGCTGTGGCAGCTCAGTCCAGCTGGGAGCTGATCAGTCACTCCCAGTGTATCCCAGAGGTCAGTCATGGGGCCAGTCCTGTTCCATGGCATTTATGAGCTGGATGATGGGATTCCCTGCTTGGCATCCAGCTTGGAAGTTGGGAAATCTGCCTGGAGTACAGAAGGCTCAGGGGGACCTCCCCAGTGTGTGTAAATACCTGATGGGAGGGAATAAGGAGGATGGAGCTGGGCTCTTACCAGTAGTGCCCAATAAAGACAAGAAGGAAACCAGAGCAAAGAGCAACTGAGGGAATCCCACTGAAACATAAAACTCCTTTTACTGTGCAGTCAGACACTGGCACAGGCTGCCTGCAGAGGTTTGGGTCTCCCTCCCTGGAGCTGCTGAATCCAGCTGGACACAGTCCTGAGCAACCTGCTGTAGCTGGACCTGCTCTGGCCAGGGCTCTGGGCTCAGATGGTCTTTCAAAAGAGGGAGGCTGGTGCCTGCCAGCCTCAGCTGCACTGTAATTCTGTGAAAAATTGGGACTGATGTCCCATCTTTAACTGGTGAGAAGAAGAAACAGTTTTTGTGTTTGTGCTGTTATTTTTTTGCCTTATCCTTTTATTATTCAAATGAAATTTGTCCTTCAAGCGAAAAAGGGTAAATTAATTACTTGCTAATAAAATTAAGGTCAGAGTATCAGCTCTCTTTGAATGCAAAAATAGGTAGCAGCCTGTGAGAGAGGGAGCAGAGACTGTCACACCAGCCTTTTGGACTGTTCTTCATGCATGATTTCATTTTCTTTCATAATCACTCTTGGGGGAATTTATGGATAGTATCATTTTTTTCCTTGTAGCTGTTACGTGAGCTGAAGCAAGCATGAGGCTGTACTCAGTGAGCCACATCACTGCTGCTCTCTTCACTTTGCCACACTGATAGGAAATGTCACACTGATGCATTACATAATTACAGCTGGCCCCTTTTATATGAGTATTGCCTTGCTGTTATTTGAGGCAGCAGGAGATGTTGAAATACACTGGGTTTATGTAATATAATATCTGAATAAATTTGTATCCATCTCGAGTGCTAGCAGTAGGAATTAGATGATACCCCAGCATTGCATTAATTAAATAGATCACTGCATCATTTTCAGGGTTTTCAGATAACAGAAAAAAATCTTAAATAATTATCTTCTTAAGAATTAAATAATTACCCTGCATAAGAGCTGATCTGATCCAGGAAACATGGATTTTCATATCCTCCAACTGTTGTGGCAGATTTAACTATGCCAGTTGTACCTAAACAATTGCATGGTTCTGGCTGCTGTACAAACATAGTGTTTCTTACACCCTACGTGGTAATGAGTCAGAAATCCCTGTTACCTGTGTCCTGGGAAGCCTGAGCAGCTGTGATGGTTGTTAAATGACAAGATGGTTGTTAAATGACTGTGCTGGGGAGCAGTGCCAAGTGACACTGCTGTCACCTCTCTGAGGGCCCTGCTTGGTGCAGCCACAGGGAGGCTGTTTGCCTGCAGCTCTGTCACTCCTCAGCTTTTGCTGAGACTGCAGCACGGAGCTCTCAGGCTGTCCTGGCCCATGAGCCATGTGAAGGTTCTCCTGGGCCCTTCACAGTTTATCTGCCAGTCAGCTGGGGTCCTGAGGTGCCCCAGGAAGTACCCCAAGAGCTGAGCTGTGCCAGGGGAATGTTGTGAGGCTGCTGCCTGCACTCAGCCTGGGGTGATGGAAGCTGCTGGTTCAGTGAGGAGACACCTCCCTGGCCACTGGTAACAAGTGAGAAATGTGTAGCTTTCTTACTAAACTGTGCTGTTGGGTACATTTCTGGTTTTAGACTTCCAGATTTTGTATCTCTGGAGTACTGAAACGTGGTTGAAAGGCTTCTGGTTTGGGTTGTCCAGCTCTGGGGTTCATGGCAGGCTGGCTGACAGCAGTGCCCATCAGGCCACACGGGGAAGAAGTTGCCTTGATTCTGACAAGCTCCTGATGGTGGCTGCTGGAGCCAAGAGGAAGCAGGGAGAACTTCAGGTGACTTATTCGGTGCCTGTTTCCCAAGAAATGGAGTTGCCATGGGATAGTAGCATCTTCTGGATAACTGGAAGCAAAAAGAATTAGCTGCCACATCCCCTTTTCCTGTCTTTTCAAAACAGAAATATGGGACACATCAATACAGGGCAGTGATGGTGAAATTTCAGCTGTGGATTTATTTCCTTCTCTTTCTCCTTTGGTTTAGTTGTATTTGATGCCAGGGAACACTGTTGTGCTTGACTACCAATACATATCTGTGTGAGCCCATTTTTTTCTCTAAATCCTGTTCCTTCCACTGATTCTGAATTAAATACTCCATATCCTCCAGCTTTACATCTCCAAATTACATAGGAAGTGTTTAAGACAAAGGGAGAGACTTGGCAGTGAAGGAGGAATTTACTGAAAACACTTTTCCTTCTCCCAACACTCCTTGTTTGATTCTTCATGGCTGATTTTTTTTACTACAAACTCTGATAATCCCCAAGCCTCCATCTTTATTCCCACAAGTCCTCTCTTTGTCAGCATCAAATTCCTTGTGTAAGCCTCTAACTTTTTCATTTGGGGTGAGGTGTACAGGCATTCCTCAAACACACACCAGATGCCACCTACACACTCTTCTTGGCTCCTGTGTAACAGCATTATGAATTTTATGAATTATAAATTATTTGTGTGAAACACAAATCTTATATATAGAAAATCTGGGCACTCTCTGATTTATCAGAGTTTGCACAGCATCTAAGGAAGGGTTCCCAGACATGTTTTGTTGTATGGTTTAGAGCCAAACTCCAAATGTATGCACCATAAGTCTCTGAAATGGTGAATATGTAATCACTGGACCCCCAAAAATGGCTCCAAAACCAGGACTCAAAAATAGCATTCTGGATCAAAGTGATCAAAGTCAGGAATTGAGCAGCTCACCATCCTTAAGGGAAATTCTTTGGAACAGAAACGCTTTGCTTGAGGTTGAAAAGGAGTGAGGGAAGAGATCTGTGTAAGTTCAATGAATAAAATCTTTTTGTCCTTCTGAAGATAAAAAGATAAATTTTGCTTTCTGGTGAGCAGGTGAAATACCAGTGAATTGAACACCTCTGCTGGTCTCTGCAGTGTGAATAAGAATAAAAAGCCCCTTCAAACCTTTAAACTTGGAAACATTGGGCTTTTCAAATCCAGTGTGGGAGATCAGACCAGGAGGTGAGGTTTGTGCACTCTGCTGCTTCTGATGCCAAAATGATTACACAGTCAGCTCCGAGTTAACTGGTGCTTCAGTCCCTTATGCTGACCCCAATTCAACCTGACTGTGGAGTTTAATTTAACTGAAATTCAGCAGCACTGTACCTGGCAGTGTTGGTTCTGAGCTGTAAAATAGCCTCTATGTTCTCAGAAACATGGTGCTTCCTGTGCCTTGCACGAAACACAGGCGACTTCCTCATCATTATCATGAAAAGCTACTTAAAATTACAAACCATTTGAGGACAAGTTGTGCCCTTCTTCATCAGTCAAGTCAATAACATTATTGTAGATCTGTCCTCAGCAAAGAGCAAAATCTGCAGATATAAAGACTGTTATCTCTAAATATAGACCTTAGGAAAGTAAATTCATAGCTTAACAATATGGATCTGATGCCAGATACTCGTAGGGAATTTTATCTTCAGGATGCTGTTTTGTTTTTCTTTGTTTTAACTTTAAAAATGATTTTTCGAGAACTCTTAATAAAATGTTTGGAGTCTGGTTAATTAGTGTTATCCTAGCTGGGTGTATAATTAATATGCCAGTTGTGGTTTGCCTGGAAAGCCAGCAGTGTGCTGAGACAGTCTTCAAAGTCTTAACGTGGACAGGAGTTCCACAGTTCCACAGTATTGGCTGGGAGAGAAAAGTCAGACCAGTGGAAAAAACAAACATACAAGAAAATTTTTGCATATCAATCCCAGACTATTTCCAGACAAGCTCCAACAAAGTTGCTGCTGCATTCTGACAGAGGGAGCTGCAATCCTGTGTAGCCTTGCAGGGGTGATACAGCTGGAAAACTAAAAATACTCTCAGAACAAAGAGTGAAAAGAGACAATGAAGCAACTCTCTGGTGTTTGGCAGCCAGAATCCAGGCTGTGGGTGGGGTGAAGGACCTGTGGAAGTGGTCACACTATTTCAGACAGAAAAGCAGGGCTGCTGTTAAGCTTCTGTAGTCACCAGGATCCCAGAGAATCCAGAAACCAAACCTGGAACAGCTGATGTCTCTGTTACTGCTTTCTTGTTTCCAACACATACATTGAAACCATTTCCCATTTCATAATTGAAGATTTTATGTAGGCAGAAGTCTGGATTCTCAGTCTTTGGCTAAAAAGAACTCACTCCTTGCATTTTTGAATTTTTCTCTAAGATAAATAGTTTAAAATCTTTCTTGGTTTCTTGAAGCCAACTGAATAAACCCATATGTTCAAAAAGTTGATAATACATTTGATAAAAAAATTCATGTGGTTTAATCATGCCTTAGATGTCTTCCATTAAAGCAGTGACTAAAATAATATAATGTGGGAGCACCTCTGAATCTGATAGTGCTATGTATGTATTTTTAGTAGTTCTCCTTTTAAGAATTTTAGCATTAGGAATTAAAAATAAAAAATACCACATAATTATTTTTAATTTTGCATCTGGTGTGTTGAAATACACAAAGGTCCCACATATCCTGGTAAATTCTCTTTTTGAGTAAATAATATAAAGGATGGAAATTTGCAATTTTAAGTTAATGTATTTTCCTCTGCTTGTTTGCCTTTTGTGAATTGAGTCAAAATGGAACATTTATAATTGGAACATAGAATACTCATAGTGGAACATTCAATATTCTAGCAAAGTTAGGTTTTATCTTAATAAAACTGGTATATTTAAGAGCATCATTAGTCTAAAGAAGTAGCTCAATCTGTAGAACACAGAACATAAAACAATTGAAGCCCTCAGATAATTATGTGATAATACAATGTTTTCACTTGGAAGGACTACTTGGATCTTCTTACCAAGTCCTTTCTTTTCCACATCAAAAGTGGCAATGAGAAAAAAATGAGGTTTAGTGTGTGTTATGGTAAAAATGGAAGTATTGTAATTTCTATTTAAAAAAGCTGAAGCACCTCCTTTATGTTACACCCACAATTCTGCCTTTTTTTCCTTCTTAAGTCTTACTTGTAAATTATTTCTCAGTGAAATAATTCTGAAAATTCTTTTTGTAAGCCAAACCCAGTATTAGGTCAGTGCTAGCTTTTGGGTTGCTGTTTTTAAGCTGTAACAATACAGCTGTACTTAGACCAAAAAACCTATTTTGATTTTTAACAACTCTTTTTAACATCTATCAGCAGTTTATTTTACATGCAAGTGTTTACTTATAATTAAAATCTTATTACATAAATGATATAAACATATGAAAGAAACAGTTGATGAGGAAGATACTGGAGGAAGATAGTGGATCAGGCTCTTCCTTGTGGAAGAGGGCACAGCATGGAGCTTTGTGACTGGCAAAAGCTTCCACTGAGCTCTTGAGAAAGACTCAAGTTCCTTTTTGCAAATCACAGTCCAAAGGCACACGTTGTGCAAGGCTGCTCATTCTACAAGGACTCAATGAAACTGTTCCTACTTAATTAATCAGAAATTACCCCTTTGGACTGTCCTTTTAGTTGTTTTCCAGGTGCCAGAAACTGCAGATTTGAGCAAGAAATGAATTTAGACAGCACAGTAGGAAGTTTGAAAAGCCAACAGCTTCTGCAAAGGATTGTCAAGAACAATCTGCAAGGAGAGTGGTTTTGGCATTATAGATTCTGAGCTGAAGCAGCAGAGGAAAGGAAGTGCTCCTTGCCAGCTCTCACCACCATATGCTTCCTTATAATGTAATGCACAAAGAACATGGAGACAGCAGCTGCTCTAGAGGGAGGTGGCCACTTGTTAGATTTTGAAACCTTTCTCAAATGTCTGTTCTTTTTCTTTTCACTATTTTTTTTAATATATCTGCATTCAAAAGATGTTCACTAAAAGAAATCTATTTTTAGACCTCAGTCTTAGGAACAGGAAAGTCTGATTTACTTTCTGTTGAAATAAGAAAAAATTTAGGAGGGCTCTGGTAATTGTGAAATGTGGGTAGATTTCTGTTCTCTCAATCTCCATTCACACCAGATCGTGCTGGAATCACATGTATGAATTAACTAATGTCTGGTTAATAGTATGGATGGATTTCTTGGATGGAAAGAAATCTGTTTCTTGTTGGTTTCCAGTGTGTGTTTGCCAGTGTCTTGATCACATTCACATTTCAGTGATTGCAGTGGCACAGGGAACCAAAGCATTTTGAGGATTTAGATCTAAAAGGGGAAGAGGTTGATAGGAAATGGACAGAGAAATCTGCCTTTCCTGCTATCTCTGCCTTTCCTGGTATCTCTGCCTTTCCTGGTATCTCTGCCTTTCCTGCTATCTCTGCCTTTCCTGGTATCTCTGCCTTTCCTGGTATCTCTGCCTTTCCTGGCATCTCTGCCTTTCCTGGCATCTCTGCCTTTCCTGGTATCTCTGCCCAGGCAGTGGAGTTGAGGTGTGTTGCTTTGAGAAGCCTGAAGTTCTTGGCTTGTTTCAGTGTCATGGAAATGAACTGAAGTTATTCAAACAAAACTGTACATTAAAGGGTATTTTTTGGATTCTTCTGAGATTTTCATATCTACAGAATGTAACAGTGCATCCAGATGCACATAACTCCAAGCTCTTGGGATTTAAATTAGGGATTCTTAAGTGAATTTGAGAATCCAGGGGAAAGTTACATCACATTTTAATGAGATTATAGTAGGGCAAGCTGTAATGGCACGCAATAAAATTAATATATTAGCATTTTTGCTGAGTGTCAGTGTTTTACACTGACCCTGGAGTAATGCTGAAATGTCACAATAACATTAATGTGACTCATACAACTCCGTAAAAATGATAACTCACATAGAAGAAAGATGGCACAGTTCTTGAAAGGATGCATCTCTTGAAGACAGAATTTTTTGGTTAATATGTATTGCTCACCATAGCTACATCTCTGAAAAAGAAATTACATTAATCTGTCACCAGGTATATATTTTCCTGGTGACAGAAAAATTATTCTTATGGAAACTCTGTATTTGCTTACTTAAGTTTGGGACCAGCCTGTCATTATCTATCTGACCTTCACTTCTTAAGCCAGCTGCAATTGGTGGTCATCTGGAATACTTTAATGCTTACTGTAAACATCCCCTTTACCCTTCCTGTGGCCATAATAGTTGCACAAATTCAAATTAAGTAGGATTACTGGTTTGCAACTTTAACTATTCTCTACATTACCTCTCATCCTTTAACTTGTCAGCAGTGTGTATATAACTGGGTCACTTTAAGTCAATCTAGAGTCTTGACAATTTAGGAATTTTTTGCTGGAGGTGTGTACTACACCTCCAGAAAGGTTAATAAATCCAGTGTGTGTATGTTTGTTTGTTTATATTTAAATGGGCCATGAAAGCCTTCCTTGGCCCTGGAGGGACTGAGAGTTGTCAGGGTTGCAAAATGTTTAGCCTATTCCATCCTTTTTTCCAACTATGTAAAAGCAGTTATTGTCTGGAGAGCAGTATGGTAATTCTACAAACAGGTACTTTTAGATGTAAATCTGCTCTTCTGTTGATTGTTAGACTTTTTGCACTGAGATTTCCTGTTCTGATGAGATGCAGATTTAGTTTTCATTTTAAAATGTCTGATAGGATAAAAAGAACCAATCTTTCTTTAGCTCAACATGATAACCACCACAGTCAGCAAAACTATGTAATTCTAAGCAGCTGCAAAAAGGTTATATACTCTGCTAATGACAAAGGAAAATTAATTAATTTTGAGCTTAAAGAAAGTTACCTGACTGACTATCACAAGCTATTGTGCTGCCAGTGGCTACTTTAAAAGAAAAGAGAGAGATGACAAGTAGATACCTGTCTAGAGAAATCTTCCTCATTGTGAGAACAGCTGTTTTAAGTCTGTTAGAGCTCTGTGGATTTTTTTAGATCTTAAACTCTACACTTCATTATCAGTTGTTCAGAAACAATTGTATACAGCTTGTGATGAGAGAAATTAACATCTGCTTTTTTCTTCTCTTCAGCCACCAGAGAAAGAGGGTGGGCTGCCTCGCCAGGTGGGCAACAAGACAGAGTGTGGTCTCCTGGGGTTTGTCCTGGACCTGAAGCAGGATTATGAGCCTGTTCGGAGCCTGATCCCTGAGGAGAAGCTGTACAAAGTTTATACATTCAACTCTGTCAGGAAGTCCATGAGCACTGTCATTAAAATGCCAGATGGGAGTTTCCGCATGTACAGCAAAGGAGCTTCTGAAATTGTGCTGAAGAAGTGAGTGCAGTGGGTTACTCAGTGTGTTTGTCCACAGTGCAAAACATTCTGAGCAGTTATAAGACATTTGTTGGAATTTTGCTAGTTGGAATTTCCTAGTTGCAAGTAGAAATATGACACACTTCAGTAGTATAAGCTGTCACTGTTCTTCTCTAAAGTATTTTTAAAAGTGCTCACTCTTGCAAAACTGGCTTATTTTTCTTACCACTGGCTAGACAAAAATTGATACTCATACAATTCAGTAAAAATGATAGCTCACATAGAAGAAAGATGGTACAGTTCTTGAAAGGATGCATCTCTTGAAGACAGAATTTTTAGATTAATATGTATTGCTCACCATAGGTACATCTCTGAAAAAGAAATTACATTAATCTGGCTCTACATCCAGTAGTTTACAAATGAATTCTTTGCATTGGAAAATAAATATTTTTCAATTTCATTGTAAGCTGTCAGCTCATTAGTTACATGGGTGCTGAGAAAACTATGGATGGAGGGAACCAGGTAATACGCTACAAACAAATTTTCTGTTTTATGCTAAAACCAGACTTTTTCACTACTGCATCTTCCTGTTTTATCTAGAAATGTAAAACCTGGCATCAGAAAAGGGAAACGTTGAGTGAAACAAGCTGACAAGAGGAAATACTTCTCAGCAGTCACACAAATACACGATCAACCTTTCTTTTTTTCTTTTTTATTATAAATAAAAGATGTTCCAGGATCCTTAATGCTGCTGGTGAACCTCGTGTCTTCAGACCACGTGACCGAGATGAAATGGTGAAGAAAGTGATTGAACCCATGGCCTGTGATGGGCTGAGAACCATCTGTGTTGCTTTCCGAGACTTCAACAGCAGCCCCGAGCCCGACTGGGACAATGAGAACGACATCTTATCCGACCTGACCTGCATCTGTGTGGTTGGCATTGAAGACCCAGTAAGGCCAGAGGTAAATCTGATTCTTAGGCTGTAAAGCTTGTCTCAGAGAACTGAACATTATAACCTGCAAGAAACCTGCAGTTGAGTTGTGGTTTTTTTTTTTTTTTTTTTTTAATTAGCTCTGTCAAAATGAGATGTAAGTGAACTTCAGAAATAGCCTCTACTTTATAAAAAGCCAAATCATTAACTTGATAAAAATCAACTATTAATCAACTTAATTTCAAAAAGAAATTCTGAGGGTGATCAGCCATTGGAATGGGCTGCCCAGGGAAGGGGTGGATTCTCCATCCCTGGAGATATTTCAAAAGAGCCTGGATGTGGCACTCAGTGCCATGGGCTGGGAACCACGGGGGGAGTGGAGCAAGGGTTGGATTTGATGAGCTCTGAGGTCCCTTCCAACCCAGCCCATTCTATGATTCTATGGTTCTATGAACTGATATATAAATACAGCAAAATAGAGCTTTTGAGCTACAGGACTGAGATGACTTAACTTGCCCACCAGGAGCAAGTAGTCAGCAGTTCTGTTCTGCTTCCAGATATTAAAGAATTTTCCTGTAAGTACTGCAGGAATGTGCAACTGGAAGCAGAGGAAAGATGTGCAGTGGTTGTGATTGCCAGGATCAGAACTCCAGTGTGCTCCCTTCCCACAGAAACAGCACCTTCTCTTGGAGATCTGTTTTCCAGGGGCAGCTGTCACTTTACTGATTAGAAAAGTGTTTAATGCTGTGTTTATTCAAGGAAAAGCTTTACCATGGAAAAGCTGCAGAATTCTTTGATAATGTACTTCAATGGCCAGTGAAAATAGGGCTAAATTTCAACTCAGCTAAACTGGGAAGACCAGTGGTGGATGCTGGAAGCAGCTACCAGCTACTCTGCTTATTCGAGTATTGTAATAAATATGAAGTGAAGATTAAGGGTTGGAAACTTTGTTTCTGACCTCTGCAGATGGTGCTTGGCAGCACCACTTCCAAACACATGATCACCATGGGAAATTAATTCATGTTAATAGTTCAGAAACAGTGACAGAATGTAAGTCCTGAAGCTGAAAGAGCTGAGCATAAACTGCAGCTATTTCAGTGTCTTTCTTCTGGTTTTCCCACTGACTCAGGTGTGTGAGTGTGGCCCTGGCTGCAGCCGAGTGGTGGGATGTGAGTGAGAGCTCCTGCCCCAGCTCCTCCTGCAAGGGGGGAGCAATTGCTGCTCTCCTTCCCTTCAAGAAATCTACTTTATAGTTCTGCCATTTCAGCAGATAACCAGTGACTGCTTTGCTTTGCTTTCTGCCTTTGACAGATCACTCACATTTCTCTTACACAAAGAGTGGGTTCTGGTGCTGCAGGAAAGAAGTAGTTTGGTGCCAGTCTCTGTCCTTTTTGTTCAGTCTCATTTTGCTGGATCTTTTTTTAATCATGTAATCGTTGTATCTGATCCACTGAGGATTGGTGGCAATGCTAGATGTGTAAGAAATTTTTTTTTTCTTACTAAAACATCAAAAGTATAAATTAATCACAGTTCTTTCCCTCTTTCCTCTCCACAATTCTTTCCTTTTTAAAGTAGGATTTTACATATTTCTGACTCTTGTAACTTTGGAAATTAGCATGCTATAATTATAAATACAGGTGTTAACTGCATTACTGTGCTGTGCATGATAATGGATTTTATTGGAGGTTTTTTTCAGTACCAAGAAAGTTATAATATAAAGTAGATCTTGCTTAGGTGAAAATTGTATGATAACTTCTTTTCTCTGCAACATGAGATAAACCACATTGACTTTATCTGTCATCACATGGTGTCTTGCTGCTACACCATCTGTCAAATGTTGACACTGCAAGTCCTTAAAAATATTTTTAAAAATTCTTAAAATGTCCTGTTTGCAATGATCCCTTAATGCTCTGGCTCACATAAAGTCAGAAAGCTTTTAACTGTCAGTGCCCACTGGAGCCATGAATCATTCCTCTTTCCCTCCAAAAACTGATTCATATGCATGTTAGAAAATAGCTTTAAGTTAGGTTATGTGTAGTGTGACAGAGTGAGGGAATGGGTGGCAGTGGGATTTGCAGTTATTACTGAAAATAGCTGCAAACTATCCTTTCATGTGGTTATTATCAGTGTGTTTTATAAGAAAACTGCTCTCAGCTTGTAGGGAATAATTTCTTGGGAGCTTGAGGTAAAAAGGAATAGTGTTACTAAAAATAAAGATGCCAAGTCTGATTTCTGTGTAAAGGATCAAAGAAGAGGAAGGCACGAAGACATTTTATTTCTGAAGAATTATTTGAGTAACATATTGAATTTCTTGTAGTTTAACACCAGAATATGCAGCAACACCTTTTGCCTCACTACAAGGCACTCTCTGGTTTGGTTTTCATCTGTCTGCATTTATGCTGATTTGCCAATCTGTTATTTCTGGGACATGAACATAAATCATTTCTGAATGTCACCTATTTATTCATCACCTGAATTCTGACAGATATTCCTGCATTCCATAATTTATGGATGCAGTGGAAGGTCTTCTTCACAGAGAGAAAATAATCCAGAAAGTTTTAAAATGTGTTCTTAAGCTCTGCAAAACTGATGGGAAATTATCTTTTTCCACTGCCCACTCAGTCTGCCAACACTCTTTCTTCCTTACAGCAAGAAAAAAATATGAACAATATTTTTACTGTAATTACTGTACACACTGTTAAATGAGATACCACCCACCAGCTGTCCAAAAAATGAGTTGGAAAACAGAGTTATTTCTCTAGTTATATGTGAGTTCTAGATGCATTTGAAAGTAGGTTGTCCTCCCATGACCTTGTTTAATAGGACTGGCACTTCATGTGAAGAGATCTTCTTTTCCTGGTTGCACTGTAATTTATTTTTCTCCTTCATGGTTCATACACTGTGCTGGTTTTACAGATAGCCATCTAAATCTGTCACATCCTAGGCATGGAGTCACCACATGGACACCAAGGGCATTCCAACTGGTGAATGGGATAAAGTCAGGATTAATCATGTAGAAACTGCATAAAGCAGGAATCATTTGCTTAAGTAATAAATACAGTCAGATTGTACATCCCCCCAGAGAAGTCTGTTTTGTAATGTTAAAAAACTTGAGGTCCAAATAATGCTTCCAGGAAACAACTTGTGGGAAGAGTATTCTCACAAGATGAGGCAGATAAATCTCTGTCCCTACGTTTTTCTCATGGTTCTGTAATCTGGATTGGCAGAGTCACTCTGGGAGCAGCACATTCTGGGGATGCAGTCTGAGAGTTAAGGGATTTTCTTCACAGTCATGGGAAAAGTGCAGGTCTGGTCCTCAGTCAGGTTTTAGCTTAGTGAGGTATTTTGCAAAATGGAGGCTTCTCAACTGCCTTTAGTAAAGAGGCAGAAGCATGGTGTGAAATTGCAGTCACTGATCAGAACAATCCTCACCTACAGTATGGTTTAAGGTGTATCATCCCAGCACAAGCTGTGCAGCCCTTCAGGCCCCATGAAGTTGTGACATGCCCAGCATGTGCCACCCTGGATCAGGGCAGGGGCTGTCATGAAACAGGCAGTGTCCTCCCCTCAGCAGTGTCCCATCCTGGCAGCTGCAGAGGAAATGAAACTATCTAGAAATGCACAAAACACCTGTGTGATGGTGCAGATGATGGCTCCCTTTTTTAAGATTTTCTGTGCTAGTAGATGAAGTTGATCCACTCTGACTGGCATTGAGTCCTACAGTCCACTTCTGTCTGTGATGGGTTGTGGTCAGCAAACTGCACTGAGGAGGCTTTGAATAGAGTGAGGCTTTGCTGCTGTAGCCAGTAATACCCATTTTGGTACCTTTTCTTAATTCTTTTTCAGGTTTTTTTGACAATTATTTAAGATCTAGAATTCTTTTCATAGCTGTACCCTTCCCTTACTAGTTCCTGTAGGAAATTAACAACTCAGTATGCAGGACTGCTGCCATAATTCATCCCAGAGAGCTGCTTTACCTAAATATGTTACCTGAAGAAGCTCAGCTGATAAGATGGCACCAATCTGCAGTCAGTGGTCAGTGTTTTGGGGGAATTTATTCAAATATGGTTTATGTGTATGTTGCATATCTTGAGAGTGTTAGGCAGTGTTGCAGAGCAAGCATCTAGGGCCAGGTTTTGGAGCTATTTTAACTTGTGGGATAACCTTCAAACAGCATCCTGTGAAGGTTTCCTTAGGATCACTGCCTTACTGAAGTCCTGCTCATCTTTTGGGGACCTTTTTCCTCTGTGATTGTCACTGGTCTACAAGCCCCTCTCTGCTGTCCCACACGTAAGAACCAGTGCAACTGTTTTCTACCTGCCCTTTGCAGTTTCTGGGAGCTCTGTGAAGGGTTTCTGTCTTCAAGAGGAGGCCAGGGATGCCTTTAGTTTCTTCTAGGTAAAAATGGAATTTAGAGAAGTGGTGGGGTACTGAAGGTTGAGATGTATGAATAACAGTGCTCAATTACAGTAACCTTTCAGACATACTTACTGAAAGGAAAGTTTGGATCAGAAGTTCTATAATTTTCTGTACAAAACAGGTCTATTGTCAGTTCCTGTTTACATGTATGGTGAGTCTGTTAGGTTCAGTATGCTGTACCTTGATGATAAGGCTGTAGAGCACTCAAACAAGTCAGGAGGAGTTTTAGGCAACTCACATAAAACACAATTTGTGTGCTTCTTGATACAAGATTTGTCCTGCCTGTCATGCAACCTCAATTCCATAGTAGTCAGGTAGCTATAATACGACATAACATATGATTCCTCTTTTTACTTCATTAATTTCTTAGCTTCAAAATATTCTGAATGGGAACACCTGGCTTTTATTTTCTCTCTTCTCTAAGAACTTTCTCTCCTGTTACATTATTTCTGCAGGTCCCAGAAGCCATAAGAAAGTGCCAGCGAGCTGGAATCACAGTCCGCATGGTCACTGGAGACAACATCAACACAGCACGTGCCATTGCCATCAAGTGTGGGATCATCCATCCAGGAGAAGACTTCCTCTGCCTTGAAGGGAAAGAGTTCAACAGAAGGATCCGAAATGAGAAGGGAGAGGTAATTCAGATGCTAAACCCAGATGTATTCATGTTGTTTCTCCTCTGCTGATATCTGCCTCTTATCATTCAAACCTACTGGAAGAGCTGGCTGCTTCTTTCTGTCACCAGCTTTCTGTAACTCCAAATACCAAAGTGCAGTCTTTTCTTTTCATAATGCAGAGCCACTGTCAGTTTAGTATTAACCTCATTCAGCAGGTTTTAGAACTGGAGCCCTAGTCTGCAAGAAGTAGAACTGCAGCACATTAAAGCAGGTTTGTTAGCAAAGAGAACAGTCTCAACAGCAGTCTGCAGGTCTCTTGCATTAAATGCAATCTGTGCTGAGAACCAGCTCCTCTCATTTCTTGATTTTATACCATTTATCTGAAGCACTGCTGTATCCACTCTAATGATTTCAATGACTTCATGTACTCTTCAGAAGTTTGTAAACTCCTTGTTAAAGACAGAGCTAACACCCAGGCTACTGAAGTTAACCTCTGAAAAAGTAAACTCTCTGCTGTGCCTTTGTGTCCACCATTAACAAGTGGATGAATGGAATTGTCTGACCTTGTAGCTGATGGTTTACAGATAAAATTCTGCCACTGTTGGTGCCAAAATGAAGATCCTGGAGTCAAATATAGAACAAGATACTTTCACTTCAAACTTGTTTAGATTAGCTTTGAGAAACTCCACTGTCCTATATCTAGTCATGATGCTGCCTAGAGGTGCTAGGAAAGGCTGATGAGATACTGTGGCAATTGTAACCTGTGTTAGGCACCAGCTGAGCTTTGGCCATTTTCCACCTTGCTTTCATTTGCAGTGTTGGTGGCTGTTAGAATTTTTCTGTGCTTTTGGAGCCAAGCTGCAGACCTAAGGAGAGAAGTGAATCATCTGGCACATGGATAAAAATATATTTTGCTGATCATGGGTTAACAGTTTTACTGTCCTGTTTTGATTTGGTTTTTTTCCTTTTTTTTCCTTTTTTTTTCTTTTTTTTTCTTTTTTTTTGTGTGTGTGTTCCCCCCTTCCAGATTGAGCAAGAGAGGATTGACAAAATCTGGCCCAAGCTTCGAGTGCTTGCTCGCTCATCTCCCACAGACAAGCACACTTTGGTAAAAGGTATGTGCTGTTTAAAATACATTTGAGTTGTTACCTTTAAATGCCTGTCTGTGCATAATGCAAGGGAATTTCTCAGTTACCAAGTCTCTGCTGATCCTGTTCTATCTGAGCCTTCAAATGGAAAACAGTAGGGAAGAGGCTGGCAGGAACAGCTGCAGTACTGATAAGATGTCTGGCAGGTAGATGTAGACAATCTCATATTTTCCTTGTGACCTCTAATTAGAGGAGAAAGAGGCTCTAAGCTGGGGAGGGAGAGTGTGTGTTTGCTGGTCAGAAAGGAAATACTCTTGAGAAATAGTTTGTTCTTCCTCTCAACAAGAAGGGGCACAGATTCTGGAGGTTTGCCTGTGCATCTTTATGAAGGTAACAAGAACTCGTTTTTAGTAAATGAAGTCACTCAAGTGCATCTGTTGTCCCACAATTGTTTTTAAAGAGTATCCCAAGATACAAACCATTTCCTGTTCTAATAGCAGTTCCTGGGGTTCATGTAACCAGGAACTGCCCCCATCAATCAGCATTACATGACTGAAGATTCATATTTTAAGCCAGTTCCATTTCCCTGTAGCTTCTAACTGTACGATTTGCATTGGCTTCCTTTAGGTTTCTGGTTGTACTTTTGGAGTCTGGTTTTGTGCTATAAAAACCACACCATTCAAATTATGTTCTCTTCCCATATTCTCTGCAGATGGAACACTCTGTAAAGGAGGATTTCTTTACTGTTTTCTTTATAAAACCTTTTTCCTATCTGTAACTCACACTTGCTGATTTTATAATCTTACTCTGTTGATTTGGAAGCTCACCCTTAAGAGACAGCTGATGAAATCAGAAATTTTCTGATCAGATGTGAAAACATTTCTGATGAAGCTAAGTGGGGGGGCCAGCACAGGCAGAAGCCCTGTTGGTGGACAGGGTTTTGCTGGCTTCCTGATGAAGACAGACCTGGATTATGTTGCTAAAGCCCTAGAAAGTCTAGAGAGAGACTCTTTGTAATGATTCTTAGAACATTTAAAGTTCCAGGTAAGACCCAGCTGGTCAGTTGTGTTTTCAGCTGGCTGGCTACTTAAATAATAATTCACATTTAGGTAGCAAGTAATTTCTGGAGCTTCCCTTTTGATATGGCAAGATTTTCTTGAGATGGCTCCAGCCATGACTGATTACAAGGTCTTTTGAGCAGTATGTAATTTTTAGAATGCCTAAATGACTTTTAAACTGAAGTTCCATTGTGAATTTAAAGACAGGATCAGTTGGGTCCTCTGGAATTAGGAATAGTGTTTGTGAAGAGCCCTGGAAGCATGGATCATCCAGGAGAACCTGACAGAGTGCCTGAGATGGGGCAGCTGGAGAAGTGCTGCTGTTACTCACACTCTCCAGCTGCTGGGTAGCCCAGAGGTCTCCAAAATGGGGTGCACACACCTCAAAGAAGAAGACATTTTTCCTCAGGGAAAAGACATTTTTTACCATTATAGAATAGGAGAACATTTTTTAACTACTTTTTGTTTCATCTCTATCTCATCCATTTCTAATGTATGTTTTATAATTTATGTACAACAGTAGTACCTATGTATAATTTGTAAATAATACTCATATTTTGAGGGTATGTACTCAGAAAGGTTTTACCAATAGGTGTTCATGATTGGAAAGATTTAGAGACCCTTGGTTTGGCCAACATAGTTCTTAGCTCCACAGGTCAGTATTAGAAGAGCCCAAGGTTAGCTGAAGTCTCCTTCCTTCCCTGGGGCTTGTCAGATCCTCCCAGCTCCTAGAGGACAGGGATTGTAGAGCCCAGTAGTTTGGTTTAGAAACACACAACAATTTGTTTTTCATTAAGTGCATTGAATAAGTCCCTTGGGAGTGCTCATTTGAATAATTCAGGATTTTCCCTTAAGAGAAAATGAAATCAATAAAGAGCCAAAGAAAAATAAGCAAGAAATTATTAAATGTTTTATAGCAGATGCACTTTGACAGTACAAAAGATGCTTCCTTCTAGTGAATGTCATAAGTAACTAATGCAATTAATGTTTTAAAGATGTGACAAGGTATAATGATAGAGCAATAAGGTATCTAATGAAGTTTAAGAAGAAGTCTGTGGAAAATCCTGATGGGATTTTTTGGCTAGCAATACTCCAATGGCCATTAAAAGTTACAAGAAACTATTTTAATGTTCACTAGTTTTGGGCCTCTTGTTAAAATATTACGTTTTTCTCAGACACTTGTGGGATCAAGAGGATTTTGTCTTTGATGTGTTCTATCTGCTCTAGGATAAAAACACACATCACAAAATAGACTTTTTTTATATTTAATTTTTAATGACATCCAGCTGCTTGAGGGAATATTTTTTTGCCTTAACATAGTACAATCCCACCCAGCAAAAGGATCACTTTTATTTTGCTTTTTTGTTTCTACTACTGCTAAGGGACTAGAGAATGACATGGTTCAGCATTTCAGGCTGGGCAGACAGATTCTTTCAAATATTTATGGCTTTGAAATAGAGGTAGATTTTAAAAAAAGAAAAAGTCAAAGTGGTTTAACATCACAAACTGTTTCAGTGAAACAAAAAAGTTAAATATCTCAATCCAACTGCAATGCAGCTTGTTACAGATTTTATGACAACCATTGGTAGTACTTCATTTTTGTTTTAACCTTATTTGAAAATATAACTAGAAAACCACATTTCATTTATGCAGATGTGCCCTTCTACTACTGCTGAAATACTTTAATATTGTCATAGAATCACAGAATCATGTTGCTTTTTAAAATACTTCGAGAAGCAACTGTTCAATGCTGAGAGGAAATATCTTCTTACCAAAAAGTACAGAGGAGATCAAATAAATATTGTTTGCCAGTTAAAGAAGCTGTGATTTCCAGTATGTTTAAAATTAAGTGGAATTATTTTTCTCTGATACTAAAAGCAACTATTCTCATGTAAAGCTGCTTCATTAACAAGCAGAAAGGGAATGCTAAAGAAAAGTTATTTTTAGTAATTTCCTTAATTAAGGATAATTTAATGAAAATGGTTTAAATATTGCCACATAAGATTGTATTATTGTATTTATTACCTCATTAATGTGGACATTCCATGAAACTAGGAGGAATCATAAAACTACAGAAAAGTGTATTAATTAAAATTCTGACATTAAATGTCAGCATATTGCAAACTGCTGCCATTTCCATTTGAGAGAAAATTTTAACATTTATTTTTAATTGAATCTATACGAAGAAATGTTCAGAAAACGGACCTGTTCTACAGTGTAAAAAGTCAGCTTCAATCAACTCTTCCCTGAAGCCAAGAACATTAAAGTAGTTTAAAGGGAGCAGGAAGTTCCTGCATTGGGATGGAGTTGATACTCAGTAAGATACCAGGAGGATCTCAGGTCTGTGTTATGAGTAACTCTGTGGGAGGCACTGATGCCTTCAAGGTTCCTCTTTCCTGCTTCAGTCTTAATCTGCAGCACTTTGATGGTTCGTGCTTAGTACAGAAATGTGAGCATTTTAGTCACCTTTTTCTCTGCTGGTCTGATGCCATCAATTTCAGGAGCACTGTTCTCTAAACAAGTTCCAGTGCTGCGATGTTACCATGTAACACTTCTGCATTAACCTTTCAAGCTCTGTTCCCACACACCCTTACACATGAAACTGAAATGAATTTCAGTTTTCTCCTGCAGAATTTCTAAATTCTTGTTAAATTAACAGGGAGCTTCTGAAACTTTGGGAGTACTAAGAACTACTATTTTATTCTAAACACACACACACACACACACACAAGAAAAAAAAGAAAAAAAAAAAAAAAGAAAGAAAGGAGAAAGAAAAGAAAAAAGAAGAAAAAGAAAGAAAAGAGAAAGAAAAAAAGAAAGAAAGAAAAAAGAACTATTTATACTAGTTATTACTGCATTTTTCCATGTGTAGCTTGTCAAAGAACTGTAAGTATGTGGAAGCATGTGGGACACTTAAAAACGAGGCTTGCTTTGCAGCAGGAGAAACACCTGAACTGGTGTGCTCAGCTTTGGAATGCTCTTCTCTGGCTCAGCTTTTCCTGTCTGCCTGTTCTGATTTCATCAGTTGAGACAGAAAGAAATAATCTAAAGGAGAAATCTTTTTCTCCCAGAGCCAAGGGTTTCTTACTTGAAGGGTGACAATGCAAATAAGAATTGTTTAAATACAGCAATAAAGTGAGAGCCTGAGGCTGTACTTGCTGGGTTTGATCTGAGCCATAGGTACAGGTGGCTCCTTGTAAAAGAAATGGAAGGCACACTGTGAATTAATATTCTTTATATTATTATTCTGAGTGGCTCTGATGTAGTTCTTGCTTCATGTTAGATGGGAGGAAGGTGTGGGTCACAGGATATATTTCACATGAATCTGTGGATGCAGTGCTGGTAGCTTTTACTGCCAGCTTGTGCATGTAGTGCCCCCCTTGACTGGTTTATGGCCTCCTTTAAATACAATCTTTTTCCTCATCAGAAGCAAGCTGCTCACTCTGAAAAACTCAGGCCTTCCACAAGCTGCACGACTGCTCCCAGAATTCCTGCAGCATCAGCAGAATCTCTGTATGGAACACCCTGATGTTAGGCTCTAGCTGTATTCCTCTGGCTGTTGAATAAAATTCACTTTGACAAAGCAAAGTTGTGGGCAGACAGCTTAAGATGAAGGAACCTATGACACAGCAAAAGCTGTTCTGGGAGGAAGCTTTGCTGAGGTTTAGGAATCCCCCTGCTGCATCTTACAGACCCATTTTTATTAAAGTACTGTATGTGAGCATTTGATTGCAGTTAATTTTGAAGACATTTTCTGGCTGTTAGATAGGACTGATTAATAGTCAAGCTTCTTTTTAGCTGTTTTGAGTGAGTTTGCAGTGAATGTTAAAGAACTGGGCATTCTCTTGCAGTCTGTCAGGTCATGCCCTTATTTACCTTTTTCTCTCCCCACCTAAGCTTGGGATTGCAGAGGGAGAACCTTGCCAGGCAGTCTGCTTCTGGCAGGGCTGTGAAACCTATACTGATAAATACTCAACACTGGAGACAATTCTTGCTGTGAAAACCTAACACAACTATTATCAGATCCCAAATTAAGAAAGAAAGAAAAAAAGTAAATAGGGTTAGGGAGGAGGGCAGTGCTGGGAAGAAGGCAAGCATTCCAAAACTTGAGGAAGGAGGGACAGATTAAAAGAGGATGTAGAAGTCAGGGAGCTATGGTAAATAGCTGAATCCCAAATAATCACCTCTGCTCCAGCTTAGAAATTTCATGTACAAATGAAAGTTCTGCCAAGTTGCTCTCTCTGTGAGCAGCAGAGTGGTCCATCTATAGTGACAGATTTCTGATGGCACCAGCAGTGGACACCCTGATGGAGGTGTGTGGCTGAGATGCTGGTGGTAACTGAGATCATTTTATCTCTGTTTTTCCATGCCTGCTTATGCAGTTCAATGGGCTGGAGGGTGTTGGGTTTATCCCAGCTGCCCAGTTTCTCTCAGGGATAAATGACAGCTTCTGAACAGCCACTAAACCTCATAAATGACTCCTGTGCATCCAGGCAGTTGGGAGTAGTACAGTCTGACATTACAGCACTCTTTGTATCTATCAGGAGGTCATTTGTTAGAGCCACTGCAACTTGACTTAGGTTGTGCTCCCATTTTGAGCCCAGTTGGGAGAGGATGCTTTCTACCTGTTTGGAGCAGCTAATGCCATAATGTGGCAGAGATTTTAATGATTTATTTATTTTTTTTCCCCAGAAGTGAAGACTATTAATTTAACATCAAAGCATGTGTTAATTACAAGAAGGGTAGACCAAGATAAATGCTTTTAACAGTAATGGCATGTGATGGTCCTGTTTATGGAGTAATTCTAAAGGCAAATGACCTCAACAAATTGAAAGCTCTAATTATAAGATCTTATCAGAATAATGTGCCATTTATCTGAGTTTATACTCCCAATGGAAAGTGAATAGGTTTTTTTTCTCCCTGATATTTTGAAAGACTGAAAAATACAGGACACTTAACTGCTTCCATGCTGGACTGCAATCTTCTGGGTGCTTGATAAGCCTGAACCTTGCCAGGAGGCAGCTGTTGCTCTGTAATCTGCAATTTCCTATTTCTGGTTAGTTATCTGATAGGTGACTTATTTTTTTCCAGAGTAGAATGAAAGCTTTTCATTCTGGGTAGGTTTTGATAATTGTTTTTAGCTGCTACAACGTTCTGCCAAATGTGTTAGTGAAAGAAAGTTGTCATTTGTCCTCCCTAATATGGAGAGGTGTTAATCTATCCCACTCAAAAGGCTGTGTTCTGGATTCATGTTCAAACAGACTATGACATAGAAATAAAAACAGGGAGTGGTGAATGAGCCCCACCCTGTTAAAAAACAAGGTTGCTTCTGTAACCTTAGAAAAACTCTTCATTCTTTTCCCTACTTTCTCCATCTGCCTACTTAGAAAATACTTCCCAGCAGGCAAGTTGTCTGAAACCTGGCTCACCAAGTGAAAGTCCTTTCATTTCTCAAATGGTCTTAAAATGAAAGTAGGAATTATTTTGTTGTGTCTCTTTATTATAATGTTTTGCTCCAGAATTCAAAGAATGATATCATCCTAGTCATGGTTTGGCAGAGCTGAACATGTCAGTTAAAATGCTGATTAGGCTCCAGCTCAATAAAACTCCTTAATGGCACTTGTTATCTTTAGTTTATATTGACTGGCAGAAGGCATCCCAATGAAGCAGAGGTTACAGTTCAGTCCCAATCTAGGAGAGTTTTAAGCATGAACTTAAGTCTTTGGCAAATCCTTTCCATTGATGTTTCATCAGAGAGCTGAGCTGAAATATGCTGCTGTGACACGTCATTTTAAATAGTAGAAATCTTCCAAAAGAGCATAGTGACCTGATCTCATTCCCTTTTAAGTCTGTGCAACTTTTCTTGATGTTTTGATGATGCGGGATCAGAACTTTCTGTATAAATTCCTAGTAGTGATGTCTAGCAGTGTTACAGTAGTGCTGCCACTGCTTTCATCTCTCATTTTCCTTACAAATCAACTCTGCTAGACTTGTGTGGTGTTATGCAGTCTGTTTGCCACAGCCCCTGCTGGTTTTCAGAGGGAAGTGTTGCCTTGCTAGTGATTTCATGTATCTGTATCAATGCAGACACATACACGTTTTTTGCAGGTATTATTGACAGCACGCAGGTGGAACAGAGACAGGTTGTAGCTGTGACTGGTGATGGAACCAATGATGGACCAGCACTTAAAAAAGCTGATGTTGGCTTTGCAATGGTATGATCTCCAGCATATTGATTGATGTTTGTGTCACTATAAATTTGCTGCAAGAGGTTTCTCATTCATTAAGTGTTGAGAAAGTTGCTGAGTTTTACTCACTCAATGTATTGGAGGGGGTGAGTTATGTTGCTTCAGAATTCTGTGATTTATTATGTTTGATTCACTGGTATTGCTTACTCTGATGCTTTTTCAAAATTTTGTCTGCAGTAATTCTTGGCAGAATCCTTTGCCAATACAGAAGAATAAACTCTCTGTTCTTCACAACAGTGGAGTACTATTTTACTTTGGTAAAATCCATCAATAACTGTAAAGATGTCTTCTCAATGTACTTTGAAGACATTAATACACTAGACTATATATTAAGATATGTAATCTAAATTTTATTAGCAATTCTGTTCATGTATTTAAAAACAATACTGTCAATGGTAAAAGTAACTCTGAAGATTGGTAGCCATTAAACTGGTAATGTAAAGCACTAAACTATCATCATCACACATCTATAAGTTCCCTTTTTATACATCCTTCTTCACTTTCAAAAGCTGCCAAATTAAGTATTTTCCTAGCAAATAAAAAAATGCAGAATATACTCAGCATGTCACTGTAACTCTGCTGGAAAGTCTCTTTGTAGCTGTGGACTCTGAGTGTGAAGCCTTGTGTTTCAGCTGTCTCTACTACCAAGTAGGTAATTTTAATCACACTGAATTTTTCCAGGGTATTGCTGGAACAGACGTTGCAAAGGAAGCCTCAGACATCATCCTAACAGATGACAATTTCAGCAGCATTGTGAAGGCTGTGATGTGGGGCCGTAATGTCTATGACAGCATCTCCAAGTTCCTGCAGTTCCAGCTCACTGTCAACATCGTGGCTGTGATTGTGGCTTTCACTGGAGCCTGCATTACCCAGGTATGGGGAGCCTCAGGTGCTGCTGGCAGGATGGGGCCAGGGGCTTCCAACTTGGCTACTCAAGGGCCACAGTTGATGATTATTTCATGCACCAGAAAGTGTTTTTTTAAAAATTCTTCTGAGGGTAAAGGTGTTAGGTTCAAGCTGCTACATGTTAAATAGCTACTGACAAAAGGAGGGGTACTAATCCATCTTCTCCTGGCTTTTAAGAGCTGCTAATTTGGGGGCTTCCTCAAATAGAGCTCCTTGGGTTTGTTTATAGGTTACTGTCATGACTGAGCCTGGGATGATAGGACAGGAAACAGCAGAGGTTGGGAGAATGAAGAGGTTGTGTGACTTTGCCTTTTCCTCTCAGCATATTTCACTATTAAATATATATTTCTTGATGGTTTATGGAATGGGATTAGAATTTTCAAAAGTGCAGCAGTACTGACACCCAGAAATAATCCCAGCAGGGGAGCTTTTGAATGATATTATTTCTTTACTTTCAGGCAATTCTTACTGATTTCAGATGCAAATGACAAACCAATTAAATGACACATGTACTTGGATTTCAATCTCTTTTTCTCCCCCTATGTTAATCCCTCACTGCAGTCCTGCTGTACACATGATATATCTTGGTCTTTTAAAAAAAGCATACAGGAAAGCAAACCACTTTTTTTTAACCTTCATATGAGTAGTTTTAGATTAATAAAGTTAAGCTTTCTTTTTGCTAGAAAGAAATCAGGATGTATTCAGTACAGTATGAGGTTTCTGTATGTCCTTCATTAGAAAATAGCAAAACATGAAGTTTTTAGTTCTGTCACTCACTAAAATAATGTATATTTCAGATGCTGCAGACAGGTGCTTTCACAAAATGCCTGATTGAGACACAGTATGGGAAAGCTGATGCTTCCCTCTGTTGTGCATCATACAGATGCCCAGACCTGTTTCAGCAGGTAGATTTCACCTCCTGCACACCTGAGCAAAACAATGAATAAGTCATTAGCTCTGCTCCAGGGTAAACTTACATTGTAATCATGGAACCTGATCCCTGAAACCAGAAACCCAGGTACCTTTACAAAACCACGAGGTCAAACTTCTAAGCCTTGAGTGGCATTTAGAGGCCTTTTTTGTACTGCCTGTGAGGAGTCTGCCACACCACACCAGCAGCTGGGTAGATCCACCTGTCCTCATTCAGCTCCTCTGAGCAAAAGGCTGGTGCTAGGGTTGGTGTTCTCAGAGAAGCCAGAAATGGCTGGTTTTAAAGCAAGCAGACATGATCTGAACTAATGAAATAATTACTGTATTGTGTACAAAGGACTCATACACTCCTTTTCTGAGAAGTTCAGATTGCAAGCTACTAAGTGCCAGGTCCCTACCACCCTGCCCCCAGAGGCCTTGGTGGTGCCTGGGTGTCACAGCTGCCCCTGTGCTATGGGACAAAATTGTTGATGCTGTGTCAGAAGTTGGATGATTTTTCCTTTTCCCCTGGGAATTATTTCCAAGCACATTGAGAAAATGTTTAGCTGTGAACTGACTGTTGCTGACATCGGATGTGAATCAGGACTGAAAGTCTGGAAGGTCAGTCCCCCTGGAGGTTTATCAGTGGCACAAAACTGTGTAGAAAAAATGGTAGCAGCAGTGGCAATGAGGTGGGAATACATCACTGGAAATGAGGCCTCTGCTTCCTTTCAGGACCTTGTTTTATAGATGCTTACTTCTTACAAACATTTATTGGAGGTGAGCATTTTCTGATTAATGTCCAGCATTTTTTCATTTGTGAAAGCATGAAGGGAAATCTGTTCTATTTGTTAACTAAGCAAGTTCTGTTTTACTCTGGAAGAGGTTAAATATTACTGAAACAGTGCAAAGCCTATTTTAAAGCAAGCCTAAGTGCACATGTAGTGTGCAAGCACATTCCCCTGTCTAATTCCAGAGCTCTCTTTATCCTTTGAATCATTCCCTTGGCTTCTAGATGGATCTGAATCAGGCCCAGTGCATTTATCCTGCCCCTGTGGTCTGTAAGCCCATCCCTGAGCCTCTCAAGTCTATCCCTGTTAATAGGTTTTAATGTACACCTTGAACTCCTGCATTTCTGCCCAAATAGATCCTTAAGCAATTTGTAATTTCTTAGTAAAAATGGAAGTCCAAAGAAAGAGGTCTGAAAGGAGCTAAAACTGAATTTGTAGCAAAAAGGCAGAGGTTCTTTCCATTGTAGCTTTGTGGACACTCAGTGGCCTGGCTGCTGATCATCTCAAGTAGCTCTCAGCTCTGTCTCATTCAAGAAGGATCTTGTGTTAGGACTGAACATTATGTTAGGCTTTGACTCAAAGACTCAGAGCCAGTGAAAGGGCATTATGTTTGTTTGGCTCAGAAGCTTTACTAAAAATTACATTGGAGAACATACTGTACTCTCTGGTTGCTACAAAAATAGCTCTAGCACAAAACACATGCCTGTACTGAAAAATCTTGCACATGACAGGCTAGGTGCACACAGGCAGATTCAGCTCTGCAAAACTCTACACAGGTCTTAAGTTACTAGTTTGACTGAAACACTGAAGTTGTTAACAAACAAATGAAGCTAAAAATCTGTAGTTTCCAAAAGGCAACACAGCTTTCTGTGACCTTCGAAATTAATATTTTGTTTAAATTGTAAGTATTTTGTTAAATATTCAATGTATTCAACTACTTTGCTTTTATTTGTTGTCACACAGAATATAATTTTCGTCCACAGTCATTATTCAGGTTAATGATTATTCCACAGTCTACCCTTTTGGGGTGATGTGTCATCAAATCTAGAATGAAGAAAATTCTTTGTAGGTGGTAACATGTCTTTCATGCTTCTTAATGTCAGCTCTCAAAAAAATCTGTCCTGCAATTCAGAACCAGCATCCTGGAATACTTTGAGAATGAAGCTTCCTTTACACTTTCCTGCTGGTTTTGGTTTTTCTACCACTTGTGCTTAAAGGAAGTACAAAGATAATAAAACCCTCTTCTTGACTAATTTTGCTTTAACACTTGCCCTGTGTGTTGCAGCTGAAGAGACTTCCTTTTATTCAGTCTCTAATCTGCAGATGCATCAGTGTGCTTCTAAATATGTGCATGTGGTCATACCACTCACTGCTGGAGTGCCAGTGAAACAGCAGCAACTCTGGATTAATGAAGGGATTTGACACTGTACTACTGGGAGTGAAACTGAGCCCTCCAAGGAGCACCCAGGGAACATACTGCAAGTAGGAGCTGATTTGTTTGGTTCCGAGCATCTTAGGGGTGATGTGGAGAGGCTCGTGCAGAACCTGTGACCATTTGTGGTCATTTTAAGAATCTGCTTCCTTTTTTTCTCCAGTACGTAAAAAAAAGCAGTGTCCTTGCTTCAGGGAACTACCTTAATTCAGTTAGTTTTAGGCAAATATTTTATTAATTGTCAACCCAATGCCTTTTTCAGCAAGATGTTGCTGTTGGAGAGGGTTTCTGTCATGCCTACTGGTTTTACTTTGTCCTGGTTTGCTGTTTTGATAGATGGTTAACTACAGGAACAAAGTCTGTGGGACCCTACATGCAATTCCAGGGTTAAATAGGGATTATGGAGGAGTAGCAGTGGACTATTATAGAAACTGATATGCAGATTAACCATGACCAGGGTTAGTGGTCTTTTGCTATTCCCCATCCTGAGTCCCTGCACAAAGTCACGTTGAGGTGACAGAAATCACATTCTGAGCAGCAAGGAGTGACAGGTACAGTGTCACCTCTTGGCAGGGTTACTGTGACTGCTGCCAAAACTGAGCTGCCACTCATGGGGGTCTCATAGGGCTCCACATACAGGCCAAGAGTTCTAAATTTTCAACTGGTAGTGAAGTGTTGTGCTGGGATTCTGTCATTACATAAAGCACTGTGAGGTCCAGGTCAGACAAGAAAACCAAGCTGGGTTGTGATTAAAAGCTCTACTGGGACCCCTCCAGCTCCACACAGCCCCCCTGAGGAGCCACAGCTCTTGTTCCTGCTGGTCCCGTGGCTGGGCAGTTTGGGTGGCACAGTGCAGCTGAGCTGGATTAATTCACCTTATCTTTCAGTTAATCTGACTCCTTTACCTCTTGCTTTCTATGCTCTGTGTTGCCCAGTGCATACTTTTTAAATTATCAGTCTGCTTATCTTGCCCAGTTTGCACTGAACTGGTTTTTCTGTTTATCTCAGGTTAGCCTTTATTTATGGATTTATGAGATACAAACTTGTATATTATTCATTCTGTGAATACTATTTTTGCAGACCCTTTGATTGACACGGTGAGGAATTATTCTTTGGAATTATTTTTTTATAATTATTGTGAATTTTGAATTTCTCCAGTTCTCATGTAGAGTTCTGTATGTGCCTTACAAAGCCAGGAGGTTCATCCTGTTTCCTGGCCCCAGCAAATACCAAGTACCAAGGAAATATCAGGTCGCTGTGTTTGGAGCTGTTAAAAATAATCTGTATGTACAGCATAAAGATTTTAAAATGCAGTTCAGTCAAATGGAAACAGTTTTTTTTTTTTTACTGGAACTGCAAAGCTAGCAGGTTTAAATCTGTGCCAGTTTTTGTCTGTGTCTCCAACTGTTGAGGCAATGCAACCATCCAGAAAGGCTGCATTAAGGAAAGGGAGGACAAAGGCTGTGTTTTAACATTTTACAAATTATTACTCTCGTACTTTGAGAAAGACTTAATGTTTTAGCAGACATTAGGAACTGAAAACAGTGACTCTATAGGACATGATGTTTGGGAAATTAAATGTTAATTAAAAAGCACAGTAGCAATGAACCACTGCATGAATCACTTCTTGTTTTTACAGAGCTTCAAGAAATGAGGCTGATCTATACTTCCCATGCATAAGGCAGTGATTTACATGGTTATAATGTTTTGCTGCAGAACTCTATTTGGCAAACCCTAAAATAATAGCATTGGCAAATTTGAAAAAGCTATAATATAAAATCAAAGTACATTCCATTTGTCTTTGTTTTGGGAAGCCTTAGAGGCAGGGAAATAGAATGGAGGATGCTGCTACCATACAATTAGCAGGCAGTGTGATCTAGCAGCAAAAGCCAGGCATTTTGTAGCATTAATGTATATAAACTTATCAGAAATGTTCATTTTTATGAATCCATGCATGTGTTCTGTGGCAAGTTAAAGAGGTGAAGGTGAAAATACCTTTTTATTCCCTTGCAGCTTGTCATCCAAATCAAAAGTAACAAGCACCAAAATTTGTGAGGCTCTGCACGTCACATAAGATTTGTAGTTTATTTCCAGCCTTTGGTGATTTGTACTTTTAAATGTTTCCAAACTGAAGTGTAACATCACTTGATTTAAGGGACATTTTTCTTTTACCTCTAGGCCAATGCTAACCTATTGCAAGGTCAAGTGGAAAGGAATTTGACAAATAAGTGGTGATTTTAGGTAGTCTGTGGTTTGAACAGCTCTCATCCCCAAGGTTTTCAGAAAGGGAATTAAGAATTAGTAGCTGGACCTTCAGTGGCTAAAAGGCAGTGAAAAGAACATTCTGTTTGCATCCCACTTGCATAAGTGACTAAAATCTGTAATGGAAGACTAAGCTCCTTGCCTGATGCCTATTTTCCTCAGTTTCCACCAACTAATCAGAAGTCAGATAGAGTTGCAGTGGAAATTTCATTCCACTGCCTGCCCAGACTAATGTGTATTTAATGTTTTGGCTTCAGCTTAGAATGAGCTTTCACACTTGACTGAGCAGTGCAGCACTGCCAATAATAGATAATTATTAGAGGCACCATAGCCACCCAACGTGATTGGCAGTGTGAAATGGTGAGAACACGTTGTTGCCAAAACTGATGACTTGCCAATTACAGTTGTGTGATTTGGAGCCTGAAAGGCTCTGACTTGTTGTTATGCTAGGAATATGTCAGACTCTGACAGACACCTGAATATTTCACTCTATTTATTAAGCATAACAGACAAATTCAGTTTTATTGCTATAGAAGTCAGTGCACGAAGCAGAAATGCAGCTACTGTTACATCTCGAAGTAGAGAAATCTTCCTGAAGAAAACTTATTAACTAGACAGGTGAAAATTAGACAAAGAAAATAGTGCAGTAGAAATCATGTTCTCCTTTTTCTCTAGATCCTGTGTCTGAGGCCAGGGTCTCTGAGCCCTAGCAACAAACTGCTTTTAGTGCAAGTCCTCTGTTTGAGCTGTTACTATTAATAAAAACAAATGCGGTCTCGCTTGGACAGAAGTTTCTCCTGATTGCTTTTAGGTTTTCAGCCACCTCTAAAGATGTTTCCTGTTTCTGCAGCTGCATAGCAAATGAGTGAGCTGAACCCTCCAGATGATCCCAGTAAAGCAATCCTTAACCCAAGAGGTCAAGAGTCATTCATGCTGCTCTTCCTCCCTTCCCTGTTTTTGCCAACCTGTAAGACTTAGAAACAGATTGCTTTTCTCCATCCTTTGGAATAAGCCAAAAATGAGTATTTTTAAATAAAATTTATCAACGTTTCTGTAGATCTAAGGGTGTTAAGAATATGTTTTCAAGAGGAAATAGTATTTTCTCTCAAAGGAGAGTTGAAATACAAACCAGATCCCCAAGAGACCAAACCACTTACTCTTGTTCTCAGTGTGTCCTTGGGACACTCGTTGTTCAATTATATTCCATTTTAAAGGAACATTTAACTCTTTATAAAGAAGGGCAGAGCTCATAAGGAGTTTTCATTGGCTTTGATATGGCTTCTATGCTGTTCCATACATTTTTCTGCTTCACTACTGCTTCACCATGGTAATGTAATGGAGAAAACCAGCACTCTGATCTTTTTGACCTTTCACTCTGTAAATAAACTCTATTCCATTATAAAGTTTGTCATATTGATAGTGTTTTACTTTTGAGATCTTTTTTTTTAATAAAAGCCATCTATTTGAAGCACAAAGCAAACCTTACTAATGCTGCCCATTTTGTATTCAGTCTAAAGGCACAGGAGGTTCTTACATACAAAAAAGAACCAACTTCATTTTTCCTGATATGGTTCCTTAAAGCAATTGCATCTATCACTGCAGCTGCCCCAGTGAATTGCAGATCAGAACCTTATAATAGGCATCCAAAGTTCTTCTGAGAGCTGTGTTGTTTGCTTTATTTATTTACTTTGTTTTTTTTTAAAACATAATCCAAAGTTCTCCTTAATAGGACCACAGACTCTCTTCAATTAAGTGAGGAGAGAGCTCCTTCTAGTGGCTGGTGATCTGCTTCAGGGAAGACCTGCTTCATCCTGACAACTTGGAATATGGGGTTTTTTCCTTTGCACTTGCATAGTTTCAAATATTCTATCTTTCTACCCAGTAAAATAGTAAATATTTTCTTACTTTTGCACATCTGATATGGTTTAATGACTATGTTTTGTAATATTTTTAAAAACTTATCAGGCATTTTTAAAGTAAGATGTAAATATCTCCGTAAAATGTCTCAGTAATTGTTTCAGAGCTTTTTAATCAGTTATTTCTGAAAAAAACCCAGGTATGTTCTAGTATAAGAAAATAGCACCTTTAAAACTGTTTCAGAATAATTTTTCTTCTAGGAAAGAATCTCCAACTTGTATTACCTAGTTACCTAAATTCAGATGAAAATATAAGCATGAGGCATGAAATAACAGAGGGTAGTGGGAAATGTGTTATAAACTCTTAATTTTGTGTTTCATAAGAATTGTGTGAATATTCCTGACTTAAATGACTGGAGAGAAGGAATTTCTCTTTGCTCAGTTTCCTGTGATTCTGGTGTTCATAAGAAAGGGTGGTGTTATTTCCCTGTCCTCCTCTTTACCAGTGCTTGCAGTCCCACAGGAAGAAATGAATGACCTGACAACAAAATATTTTTCTAGAAAAGATGTAACTTTCTAATTTGTCTCCACAGGACTCTCCTCTAAAAGCTGTACAGATGTTGTGGGTCAATCTCATTATGGACACCTTTGCCTCCCTGGCTTTGGCCACTGAGCCCCCAACAGAGGCTCTGTTGCTAAGGAAGCCCTATGGCAGGAACAAACCTCTCATATCCCGGACCATGATGAAGAACATTCTGGGCCATGCTGTTTACCAGCTGACTCTTATATTCACACTTCTTTTTGTTGGTAAGGAAGTTTGACAGGCTTGGTGCTTCATTTAGAAGCATCTGGGTCTTGGGCTCGATGCATCAGAATGCTTTAAATGTAACCACAAATATTGAGTTTGTTGTAGTTGGCCAACAGGAGAGAGCAGGGGAAAGAGAAGAGATGTAAGAGAGGGATTGAGTCCTCTTTTGTTTCTTGTTTGCTGTGCAGGGGGCCTCAGTGACCCTTTTTCCCTCTGACAAAATGCAGTTTTGGCTTTGGCAAGAGCTTATGTTAAAACATATAATAGAAGGTTACATTTAATAAGAATACCTAGGCTGCTGCTTCCATACTGACACTTCATTTTGAGACTTGTCATCTTTACCAGGCATCTAGCAACAAACAAAATGAAAAACAGAACAGAAATCATGAATGATTTTATCAGCATCTGGAGAAGCTCTGACTGGAAGCAACGTGTGTGCCATAATCAAGAAGTAATGCTGATCTTAAGCAGTGCAGATAAGCAAGTAATCAGCATTAAATGATATAAATAACACCGTTTTGACATTTAATATCAAGAATGGATATTAAAAGAATAGAGATTTTAAAAATCTAGTTTATTAGATTACTGGACTCTTCTTCAGGCCTTGCTAGCAATGGATGCTTTTTATAGGTTGTACTTTGAAGAGGGGAGGGGAAGGAGGAGGGATGTTTCTTGCTGCAGGGAACAGGAGAAGCTAATAATAGATTCTGTTGCTCCACAGTAAGTATATTTGCTCAAAGGACTGATAATTCTATCGATTGGGTGTTGTGTTCTTGTTACTGTCCCCACTGTTAAAACACATGTGTTGTCCTCCAGGTTTTTTTCTTTATATACAGACTTCCATTTAAGCTCTAAATATAGATTTATGATTCTTGGGAGCTTTTGGAGCTCTGTTTTGAAAGTCGTGCTCCACCTTCCCAACAGCTTGCCAGCTTATTTGGAATCCTCAGAGGAGGTGATGGTCTGTTTACAGTGGAGCTATTTAAACCAGAATAGTTGCCAGGTTTTTGAAGAGAGATGGTCTGTAATACTGTTAGGATTACAGTGTATTTTGAGAATGTCTGGCAAGTCTAAGGAAAGTGTAGCTTCAGATTCTCTAAAATAGGTCTGAGAAGTTCTTGGTAATTCATGTGATAGGAATCTTGAACCTCAGCAACTACACATAAGAAAGTTGATGTACTATAATCCCTTTTGGAACATGTTGGGAAATAAAAACTAATGATGAGTTTAACCAATGCCATTCCACTATGGCAGCAAGTTCTGCTTTATTGACAGAGAGGTGCAGTGCAGTAACAGAGACTTGAGGAGAGGTACTCTCACTGAGGAAAGTATTATTTATATTTGTGTGTGTGTGTATTGAATGAATGCAAATAGATCTGATGTGCCTCTATGTGTGGATCTATAAAATTATATCTGGTTTCTTCCATGAATTTTTTCCTTTACCATTTATATGTAGTGAGGGGAATGACTTCCAATCCTTAATTATTTCTCTGGAGATGTATAACCTTCCTAAAAATCTCTGCTCTCTGACAGTTTTGTGGCCTCATGTTGTTTCACTGATAGATTTGTGATACTGTAATTCACTTTCTGTCAAAAGGCTATGAGCCAAATCCATGGAAACATACTCATTATTCCCAGTGACTTGAACATGAACTGCTCAAATATCCCACGGCAAAAAAATGCTCACAGTGTCAACTTAACTGATGGAATTAATAACCTCAGGAGAGAACCTGAGGAAACCTTTCTTCTTTCTTCAGAAATTCTAAATATAATACTACTGGAATAGCAGAAGAATGTTCACATTTTAATTGCTTTGATTACCAAAACACTGGTTATGAAAATGAGTAGTATTGTGATAATCTTTTCTGCTCTTTCTTCTTTTATTATTCACACTTTCATGTGAATGCCCCATCCTTGCTTTAAGACAGTACCTCCTTCAGTAACCTTATGTTATCTGTAAACTTGGCATATAATGAAGTGGATAAAAAATGAGATGTGAGCTGGCGACGTGCCCTTGCAGCCCAGAAAGCCAAATATCCCCTGGGCTGCATCAAAAGAAGTGTGGCCAATAGGTTGAGGAGAGTGATTCTCCCCATCTACTGCACTCTGGTGAGAGCCCACCTGGAGTACTGTGTCCCATTCTGGGGTCCTCAGTACAAAAAAAGACATGGACCTGTTAAAGTAGGTCCAGAGGAGGAACCACAAAACTGATCAGAGGGCTGGAGCAGTTCTGATGTGAAGAAAGGCTGTGGGAGAGTTGGAGTTGTTCAGCCTGAAAAAAAAGAAATCTCTGGGGAGACCTTACTGCAGCCTTCCAATATATAAGGGACTTTTTTACCAAGGCCTTTAGTGCCAGAAGAAGAGGAGCCTTTTTAAGGCTCTTCAGGTTTTAAACTGCAAGAGGAGAGGTTTCACTGGACATAAGGAATTCATTTTCTTACAGGGAGACACAGAACAGGTTGGCCAGAGAAACTGTGGATGCTCTGTCGTTGCAAGTGTTGAAGGTCAGGTTGGAAGGGGCTTTGAGCAACATGATGTAGGGAAAGATGGATTGGACAAAATGAGCTTTAAAGGTCCCTCCTAACCCAAACCATTCTGTGATGCTATAAGAAAAGTGGTCAGTCAGGTGAAAGTATTTTTCCAAAACTTAATTATTTTTACAGTTATTCATCAGAAGTTGTATCTTGCTTTTTTTTTTTTTAATGGTCAGGTGTAAAAGTGATAGTGAAATTATGAAAATAAAGAGCAAAGCCTGATGATGTGCTTTCAGAACAGCCTAGGAGAATGATCAAAACCAAATCTATTTAAAGCCAGGAATGTCTGGAGTATTTCATAATTGATTTCTTTGAATACCTGTCAAGAGTTATGCCATACTGTATTAGCTAATGGGTAAAAACTGCTGAAGAGTGTTTGCTTCTAATTATTGGTGTCATAAATTCTGCCTGTACTACAGTAAGTGCAGAGAAAACTGTTAAAGCAGAGCACAGGAGATAAAGAGATGAAGTGAACAAGAGAAATACAAATTTGTTTAATTTATTCTTGTGTGGAAACCTTTGTTTTTGTCTTACACTTAGGTGAGAAAATGTTTAAGATTGACAGTGGGAGGAATGCTCCACTTCACTCTCCTCCTTCAGAGCATTACACCATTATCTTCAACACCTTTGTCATGATGCAGCTTTTCAATGAAATCAACGCACGGAAAATCCATGGTGAAAGAAATGTCTTTGATGGCATCTTCAGAAATCCCATTTTTTGCACTATTGTACTGGGTACATTTGCTATTCAGGTAATGATTTAGGCAAGAATGAATAATTATTAATTAGAAATTTACCTTAGGGTTTTTCTATATGTTTTTGGTTTTTAAATACTGCTGGACACACACTTCATAGTAAACCATCTGGTTTCCCCTATCTTTTTCAATCAGTACAGCATCAATAATGGAAAATGTTATGTAGCTTTGCTAATAGAGCCTAAATTTTGATCATTGTAACTGAGTCAAATCTTAGTTTGAAGATGTACAAAAATATCAATGATATTACCTATTCTACACTGCTGATTTTACTCACTTTTCACTGCCTTCCCAGCAGCTGAAACATTCAGTGCACAGTTGAAAACATGAGGTTTGCACTCTGAATCAAAAGGTCATTGCAGTGTAAAAGTACTTAGGCTATGACTCTCACTTGCTTTTAAGTGTCTTTTTAAAATGAGGTAATGTTCCTTGGGACAGAAGAAGGTTAATCTTTCTATTAATTTTCCACTTTGTTTATTTTGTTGTGGAAATTGAGCTTTGCATAATGTTACTTGCTGAAGCAGAGTCAGAAAAGTGCTTATTATTTTGGCGTTGTGTGCTAATAGCTGGGTTTGTGAGCCAAGCATTTTATTCAAAAGAGAAAATTACTGTCTCCAGGAGCTTGGATTATATAGAGGGATATGGGAGACTACAGAACTGGTTTTATTTCCTATTAAAAACTTTCTTAAGTCCCTTCGTATTTACTACACTTTCTGTGAAGTACAGACTGATTGGCTTTGGTATTTCATCTCTGAATGCAACAGTTGCAGTAACTAAAACCAGCAACAGTGGCTACATTTTTAAAGTGAAAAATAAAGAGATTATTGCAGTGCACCCTTGATAAGGATCAAAAGTAGAAGGGCTGTCTATATTCCTCTCCTCGGACAAGCAACAGCTGCCTTTTATCTTCAAAATTCCTTCCCCTGCTTTTAGAAAAAAATTTTTTTCACAGTGAAGGAAGATGGATTAAAAAATGCCATACCTACAGTGCAGCAACTAGAACTGTCTCAGTGTGGAGTTGTCATTTCTTATAATTTTAGCATCACACAATTTTTGTCTCCTTTTCCCTTACTCTCTCCAATCATTTTCCCACTTCCAGTCCACCACCTTCCATTCTCCATCCCTTCCTTCCTCCTGTGTACTTGTGCTCACATGGACTCAGTCTGTGTTCCTAGTTGGTGTTTTACTCACAAAAGCAGGAAAGCAACTGCTCTTTTTATTAGTGTCATTTTCTATCTTAAATGGGACAAATTACTTGCAACTTACATTTTTCAGCCCTTGACAGTGGCTTGTGATTTCAGGTCCCTGGGTTTGCAGCAGCACTACTAACCAAAAATACCAATAATATCTGCTCTTTGTTAGCCAAACCTTCTCAATCTAACCAGGTTTAAGAGATTTCTTCAGATTCTCTCTGTGTTGGTTATCCTGCTCCAAAGTGTGTGGTTTTCCCACTCTTTCTCCAGCAGAACCACACCTTGGTATACTGTCAGTCTAGCTACAGTATCATATCTATAATGTGCACCATAAAATGTTAACCAGAGGGGAAAAAATCTGTCAGGCAATGGAAATTCCATAACAAAATACATCAGGGTCAACATATTCCTAGCTGAATATGCCCAGAAGCTGGGAGCACAGATGGGGACAGTCATGCCCTTCTTCCAGGGAATTCATGTATGGCTGTTGTTGGAAGTCTTAGTGTGTCTTGTTCTGATTCAGGGAACTAAAATTGGTGTGGTTTGATTAATCAAGTGACCAAGACGCTGTGGTTTCTGCTGAATGGGTCCCAAAAATGTACTTCTGGAAGCTTAGTGCCCCCTGAGAGTGCCAAATGATGTATTTGGAGTATCAAATAGTATTTTGATTTTGGGTGCTCTTTAGAGTCAATCCACTAAAACCAGCAGACTAGACATTTCACTAGCCTACTGATAAAGTATGTTGGAATCAAACCAGCAGAGCTGTAATATGTAAGAGACACAGTAAGATTTCAAGTAAAACGTGACAAAAAGTTATTGGTGTGTTTTGTTGGTTTTTTTGTTTTGTTTTTTTGTTTTTTGGAAGGTGGTTGGGAGTTTTTTAAGGGTAGTGTTTTGCTTTGTTTTTTCCCCAGAAAATATTTACCCCTCTCTTTTCTGCTTGTCCTTGTAGATAGTGATTGTCCAGTTTGGAGGAAAACCTTTTAGCTGTTCTCCCCTGCAGCTTGACCAGTGGATGTGGTGTGTATTTATTGGATTAGGAGAACTTGTATGGGGTCAGGTAAGCATTCAGGAACATGCAGATTCCTTTCTTTTGTTGTTATAAAACCACTGAAATTTATGCTGTTCATAATCCTGCTAAACTGCTGTTTCCTTGATCTCTCACAGTGTTATATTTAGCACACATGGAAATAGAGGGTGCTCTTTAAGTACTTCAAGAATAGATATAGTACTAAGGATAATTTATCCCATGGTAATGGGGATAAAGTTTTGTTTGTTTGTTTTTGGTTTTTTATGGTTTTGGGGTTTTTTTGGTTAATTTTTTGTTAATTAATTTTGTTAATTTTCATTGATTTTTTTTTTTTTTTTTTTTTTTTTTTTTTTGTTTTTTTTTTTTTTTGTTTATTTTCATATCTTTTCTTTCTCTAAGCAGGGTGTGCTATCTCCAGGGTCTTCTTCAGTTAGGTTTTTTTGTGAAAGACATTTGATTCATAGCCTAATCCTCTACTCACAAAACCAAACCAAAACACAAAAATAGCAGTTCATTAAGGGCAGCAGCATGGTAGGGATGGAACCCAGTGCAGCCTCTGTGCATTCAGCCTTGCAGAATTTTTGCAAGTGAGAAGTGGTTCCAGTTCTATGCCAACCCACTCAGTCCCTGGCTGAGACTGCCATTTTATCTGCTTTACTGGCACAGGATAAAGTCCACTGCATTTTGCATACACCCACAGGGATCCCCATCCATCTACTGCTGTGTGTGAAGGATGGAAGAGAGGATAAAAGAAAAGGAATTATTTTCCTAGAATAGTTGTAAAGTAGTGCAGTTAAATGAATGCAGTTAAATGCAGGTCCAAAGGAGGCAACTGGGCTGGTGAAGGGATCCAGCACAGATCCTATGAGGAGAGGCTGAGGGAGCTGGGGGTGTTGAGGCTGGAGAAGAGGAGGCTCAGGGGAGACCTCATCACTCTCTACAACTCCCTGAAAGGAGGTTGGAGCCAGGGGGGGTTGGGCTCTTTTCCCAGGCAACTCTCAGCAAGACAAGAGGGCACAAGAGGTCTCAAGTTGTGCCAGGGGAGGTTTAGGTTGGACATGAGAAAGAATTTCTTTCTGGAGAGGGTGCTCAGCCATTGGAATGGGCTGCCCAGGGAAGGGGTGGATTCTCCATCCCTGGAGATATTTCAAAAGAGCCTGGATGTGGCACTCAGTGCCATGGGCTGGGAACCACGGGGGGAGTGGAGCAAGGGTTGGACTTGGTGAGCTCTGAGGTCCTTTCCAACCCAGCCTGTTCTATGATTCTATGATTCTGTGAAATGAACCTGTATTATCATTAGCAATATGAAATTTATATAAATATACATGTAGAAACAAGTTCAGTGAGATCCTTGTATAAGTTGTGTGATTATCTAGAAGCAGTAAAAATCAGTATTGTTAAAATACTACATTATTCTTTTATATATATAAACACATTGCAAAGTTAATAATGGGAATTTTTTTTCATTTTTGAATGCATTATATATATACACTTAAGTTGATACCACCTGACACAGTAGAAAATGTGAACAATGTGGTTGTATTTTACCTCTCAGATGTGAAAATACCTCTAGATGAACTACTTTGTCACTATGAAGAAGCAGGCAAGAAATTTCCAGCTGCAGCTGGTTACTGAAATGGTTCTAATAGAATTGTAAGGACTAGATGGTAGCTTTCAGAAGTGATTATTTGTATCTTATGGAAAAAATGAACTTTTCAGACAATTGGGCCTCAGATTGAAAAAGCTCAGAGTCATGTCAGTTTTTAATGCATGTGTCACTGAAGACCACCACTAACTTTATCTAATGTAGCTATCACCTGAAGATGGGATTTCATTTATGACCTTGCAGGGGAAAAACCTCAAATCAGTTTGAGAATTCGTGAAAAGAAAAGATCTGTTTTCAACTGATCAGAAAATACCAGCTATGAGAGTGGGGAAGAAAGGAGAAAAAGGAAGCAAAATTCTAGCAGTTTTATTAGATCATTCAGCTGTAAAGAATTTCCTACAGCCTTTGGTCAATGTACTATTTGGCTTCTAAATTTTGCTCTATGTGGTGGTTATATAACCAGTGAAAACTAAGAATAATATCAACGTCTGGTTTCAATTTAACAATGGCCATTAAATTAAAACTGGGACTGGAATATTTAAACAAGCTTATTTCTGAAATGATTCAAATATTACATTAAGCAAATGCAGGTAAAATAACTGACTCTTTTGGTCAGTATTTATTTAGTGACAAGAAAATAAAAACACAAGCTAAAAAAAAAAAATGCATAATTTACTGTCTATGGCAAGTCCTCTCTTCACAGAGCTCTACTGTAAAAGAAATCTTTTGCTTTAGAAGAGGTGCTTCTCTTCCTTTCTCATCCTTTTCTCTCCTACTGTGGCAAATTCTAGTTCAGCACAAACCAAATCTGTTATTCCTTTGTTTTATCACAGTCTTCTGAACCTGCTGTTCTTGTGAACTATGTAAAGCAATTAAGGTTTTCAAGTTCTGGCACTCAGCACTGGCACTTGAAGTGACTTTAGGTGTCATTTCTAGAAAGCCAATCTCAGCTGCTTTGAGGGGCAGTTTTCTAAAAGGTGGCCCTTGTCACTTCTGTCTTTCTGAAGTCTTTCTAAAAGATTTCCCATTACATTCCCAGAATTATTGATCACTTTTGAAAACTAGAATAATTTTCCTGGGAATAATATTTAGTTCCTTCATCTATAGAGTCTGCTGTCACCTGAACTAGGCAGGTGTCTGCAGATAGGCAAAATAAACAAAGAGATGTGAACACCCTAAGAAAAGAATTAGAGCATGATCTGTCAGCCTGTTCTGTCACACAAAATCACTACCAAATACAGTTGTTTCTACGTGTACTGTCTTCCAAGTACTTCATCACCAAAAGTCTTCTCAGATCCCAAACAATCTCAAGTAGCTTCTTGCTGTAGAGTGCTGGCATTAAAGTATTTTGAAACCTGGGAAGCTGAAGGAGGTTCAGTAAGTATTTAAATGATTAGCACTTACCTTTTTTGCTTCTGTTCTGTCATTGCTTGTGTCACACCAGTTCATTAATTATCCAAGTCTACATCTTGTTTTTCAAACCTCAAAATGCATTTTAAAAAGGTTCTGTAGTAGAAGCATAGGAACTGAGTTGGGTTGTTTTTTAAGCTTTGTCTGTCTTTAAAAATAATAGAAGTGAAGGTGGATCAAGAAGTTGAAGGAGACCCTCAGCAAACTTTTTTTTTTTCATCCTGAAAATATCTGATGCCTTTTCATGTGTCTTCACTATATCCATCCCAGTTTTCCAAAACTGTAAGATAGATCCTCACCAACTTTGCTGCAACTGCCTGATTCAAGCTCCATCTTTAACACATTTGGGCTTCAGAAACTGCTCGCTGCTGAAACAAAGACAAACAAAAAAAGGAAATTGCAGCACTTTCTTGGTAAATTAGTCTAATAGTTAACTTACAGAGACTTTTTTTTAGATGTTCAATATGCTCCAGGTAATGTCTTGTTTAAATAACCATCTCCTCATTTTTAATCAAGCTGACAAAAGAAATCAAACAGAGGAAATTACTGCCTAAGAGAGTATATAAGTACTGAAATGTATTTTAAATAATTTTGTTAGAATATTGTCTAACCCCAGGATATCCAAATTTTTAATATTGTTAGCCATGTCCTGAATAGTTATTCCCAAGGACCACTCTGGTGGACAGTCAGAATGAGGGATGAGTCAATCAGAGTTTATTAGTAATTAAGAACACACAGTGCAAGAGAGCCCTGTGAGAAGTCAGAGACAGTAAAATCCACCCCTTTCAGAAACCTCATTTTTGATAAATGCTGAAAAAAGCATTTATTGCTTCAATAAATGTGAACTTCAAATTGTTGCAACAAAGGGAAACAAAACAGGAAGGTACAAAGTATGAGATTTATTAGCATGAGATGTAATTAATTTCTGTCTCATCTGAATACACAAGATGATTATCAGTCATCAGCAATACCCAAACTCTTAACTGCAGAAGTTTCAGTCTTGATAAGGTTTTTTTTCAATAATTACATTTAAATACTTGCATCCTCTTAGTTTTTTGAGAAAAGACAGAGTTTTTCCCAGCCTTAAACTTGATCTAAAGCTGAGAATTGCTAATGTGGTTTAATGATGCAAGACATGTTAATTAACTACACAGTAAACTAAGTATTTATGGACTAAAGTGGAGCTGTATAAGTGTGAAGTATATTATGAATAAGTTTACCCTGGCTTTCCTGAAAGATTACAAATCTCATTAAAACACTATCAGTGATCTTTTGTAATTAGCAGGTTGTTGTACTGATGTTATTGAAGGAGGCTTGTTTTCAGTCCTTTTTTATAATTTTAGGTCATTGCAACCATCCCAACAAGTAGGCTAAAGTTTTTAAAGGAGGCAGGGAGGCTGACTGAGAAAGAGGAGGCCCCTGAAGAAGAACTCAATGAAGATGTTGAAGAAATTGATCATGCAGAGAGAGAACTTCGACGTGGACAAATTCTCTGGTTCAGAGGGCTCAACCGAATCCAGACCCAGGTATGCTAAATGTAAATGCCCACATGGTATGGAAAAAAAAATGCTTAATCTTTGATCACGATAAGATTATAATGAAAGGCACAGAGTGTTTATATGTGTGCAGGATGGTCCTTGTTACTTGTCACTGTTTGCAAAGGAGGAACACATGACAAAGTAGGTGAGCTGAAAGGTGTGTGTCACATGAGACATGAAAAGATTCTAAAATTATATTATGCAAAAATAGGAATGCTTTTTGAAGACTCCTCTGAAGGGACATTCTTTTACTACCTCAGTGCTGACAGCTCATGTAATAGTGCTGCATGGAAAGTGACAGTGTCTAGCAAAATGTTATGAAGGCTTTTGAGAACATACTGGTTTATTTTGTAAAAAAAAAAAAAAAAGACTGGTGCCACCCCTGCAATAACAGAATAATTTAAGTTATTGAATCTAACATGAAAAGACCATTTGATTAAAAAAGTAATTTCTGTTTTGTTACTGTTATATATAGAACATGATTAAAAGGAATTTTCTATTAGGAAATGAAAAATGTAGTTCTGGGTTTACTTTTAGTAATAAGGGCCTAAGCATCCATTTAATGTTGAAATGAATGTGTTGGCTACTATGAATAATTCTTTAAAAATATCTGCCTTTTTCTTTAAAAAAAAAACAAAGCAAAACCTACTTTTGCTGAAAACAAGAATCCACAGCATTTTTAATACACTAAATATTTGCACTGAGTCATGGTGCTAAATATAGTACAGATTATGATATCTAGTCAAATCTGTCCTGTAGTGCTAAACAATTTGTGAATTATTTCGCCTTTTTCATTTTTCATTGCAGTGAAGTAGCATGTTTTATAGCATCCTAGTGCTCTCTACTTGATCTTCCTAAGATCAAGTATTTGTGCCAGCTTGCAGAAGAGAGCAGCCCTGACAGACAGATATGCACTTGCCACATCAGGTGTGAATGTTTTACATGATGCTTACAAGAGGTGAATAATTAAGAAACATTTTTTTTAAAGAATCTCTTAAAGAAAATCTTCTTCTCAGAAGAGTTTCATTTTTGTCTTCATTGAAGATAAGCAGTAACTTCTCCCTTTTCCCATCTACAAGTCTATATGCTTCTCTCTGAAGAAAGAGAGGCAGCAATGCATTTGGAAAATCTGGGGAAAAGCAGGAAACTGAAATGAGCACAGTTAGGTCTCTCTTGTGCATCTGCAGAGCAAAAAAAGAGAGTGGAAACTGCTGTTAGAGAGAGGAAGGGTTTGAGTAAATTCCCAAGGCTCGGGGGTAAGTAATTAAATACTTCAGCTCTGGGGTTGTGTGTCTTGACTCTGAGTCAGGAGCACTCATCATCAGAGAAAACTCAAATTGTCACAGTCTGCAGATGACAAGCAGGTGCCCAGGTAGTGGTGATCTTTATGCAAAGATGACCTCTAAACTTGCATTCTTTTCTTCCTGATGGTTGTAGGAGGAATGTTGTCTGTTGGCATTTCTGTCAGGATGTCTTTCTGGTTGTGGTGAGTGTAAACAACAAGCACAAAAAAGCCAATTACATCCTTCCCGTTCTTTTTTTCTAGTCTGAGAGGCAGCTTTTAGTTCTGCATATCTTTATCCACTTAATTCACAGACAAATTATTATTCTTAATACGACTTAAAACAAAATGAACGTTAATTATATTTCTTTGCTAACATCCATCTTATTAGTTCTCTTTCTGCTCTTAGTTGTAGAAGTATCTTTGCTAGGATATAGTGTTTCTCTCCTGCCAAGAGGCCTCTGTGATTATTTTTTTTTTTAATATATATTGTTTATTCTGTTACTTTGATTTTTACATCCATTTCACACCTGTGGAATGATCACGGAAAAATGAAATAGTCCAAAAGATTCAACAAGGGTTCCAAGGTGTACACTGGAAAGAGATTAATCTATATGCAGGTGAAATGAGATGCACTGTTGGATGGCCCTTGTACTGCATTTCTCAGGAAGCCAGCTAAAGAAGAGTTGATGGAAGAAGATGAGGATGTATGTAGCATCCTTATGAAGCTGGAGGATTTGCAAGAATCCTCTGCTGTCTAATGCACTCCTGGAGATGCAGATGAAGGTAGAGCATCCCCTCACTTTATATCTATAGAGGATGACAATAAGATTAGGAATAAATTCTATTCTATTTCATGACTAGATTGATCATTCATCCAAATATGACCAGTTCCCACCATCATATGCTCGTGCTGTGTATCTTTATTTTGCTTATTTTCTGTTCAGTCATTACTGGACAGAGAGCCACAGCACTCAACAAAAGCTTGCACTCCTAGAACAGTTACAAACACTCTACCCTAGTGGTGATTTTCTTTTCAGTTACCTGACAGATCTCCCTAGGAACACTCCAACAGAACTCAACCAAACTGACACAAACTTCATGGTTCTAAAGGCATTTTTTCTTTTCTGCACCCTCTCTCAGAACAGAGGGTTCAAACCTAGACACCAGGGAAAGGATCTCCTGAGTTGATTCTTCCAACTGAAATGTCAGATATTTATCTATGAAGACATGCATCAATTTAAATAAAGTAGAGGAGACTTCTGGTTTTCTTTTTGTCTACTCTTGTTCATTTAATTATTTTGTTGTCTTATAAATTTACCATAGGGCTTTTTGGGATGGATCTGTGTTTTCTGAATGGAAGTTTCCTTACTGGAGAGCTCTCTCTGAAAACCACTGATATGAAACAAATTGCATAAAAGACAGGACTTGTCAACCTCTGCTGTTTAGCAGCATTTTTTTTCAAGTCTCTGTTGCAATTCTCAAAAGTTCTTCATTGTGAAGGAGTAAAACTGTTGAGACAAGACTGCCTTTGCCATCTTGGTAGATCTCACAGTGTTTGGGAAGTTCAGCAAGTTTGTCTTTGGGCAAAACTCTGCAGTCTGAGTAGCAAATGGAAATAATTGCATCTTTTCTGATTGGATACTCCAAAGTTTCTTTAGTAGCCTCACATTTGAGTATGGAAAAATGGTGAAGTGTGGAGGACTGAAAACTTTTCAAGTGACATGTCAGATTTTGACAACCCTGGGCCTGATTCTTTTCTCCTCTGCTTCCTGTAATTCTAGTTGCTTTACCTGCTAAGGGTGGGCAGTAAGCTGTCTAGAAATGTTCTGAGAATAGAAGCAGGAACTGAAAAACATAGAGATTCCATGTTAACTGCTACTGAAAAAAGATTATTCCTCTCTAGATACGAAAAAGATACATAAGAGTTGCTGCACTGCATTTTCTTTCCAATTAAAGCTTTTCTCTTGAACTGCAAAACCTGTAGCACTGAGCACGTCTCCTGGCTCCTGGCAAGTGATTGTGAAGGTCAGATAAAAGGCAACCTCCTTGTTTTATGCCTTTTCATGTAGCTTTCAATATAGAAAACAATGCAGTAGCCCGGTGTCAGTGGAAGGGAAACTGGTTTTGCTCATGCAGAAATGTTACTTTATTAAAAAAATATCCTGCTAGGACATTAGCTGAGTGATAGCAGGGTCCTCTTCATGGTAACAGAATCAGAAAAGTATTTGTTCTGCCAGGACTGTTCTGCTTGCATATGATATATTCATTTCCTTCACTGCTAATCATGGTATTTTTATTAGCTGTGTGTACCTGAAAAATATGTATCTTCTAGACTACAGAGAAAAATGAGAGAGGTGAAAAATTCCAACCTTAGAAATCAGCACCATTTGTAGGACAGTGTATTTAACTCAGGACCTGTAATCAAAACATGATGGCATCCTGAATTCTGTTGGAATTTTTTCAGCCTTTTCATGATGTGTGATTTATCATTTACTTTCTCCCTTTTTAGCAACTTGACTTTTTCTAAATAAATGCATTCTGTTGTAATTAAAAAATAACATCCTAATTTAAAATACAATTTTTTTTTTTATTTAGATGAACTCTTCTTTGTTGTTTGCTTTTTTTGGTAAAAGATAAACTTTTGGGGCAAATTCTTCTCTTGTTCCTTGGCTCCAGGCAAAGCACAGCCCCTGCAGCTCTTAAGATTTTGCAAAGGTTGTCAACCTCCCTCTAGGAATTGTATCTCTGAAGCTCTGTAGTTACTTTCTTCAGGAGAACAAGCAAAGCACATGCCTGTAATTCATGTTCTCTGAAGAAACTCTGAAATACAGATTCCCTTACCTTTTCACTCTCACACTAAGGCCTTTCAGTTTATTAGGAAGACATTTGTACATCTAGAAATGCCCTTTGGCTTAGGATTTATCATCTGTGTCTTCCACAATGATTTGCACTTCATTCTCTCAATAAGAATCTTTTAAAATTTTTTTCTGAATGGTCTCTTTTGAAGAGTGCTCTGTCACCTGTGTTAGATCATGAAAACCCAAGATCTGTATTTAATTCTATTTTTATACAGTGAACACTGCAGGTGAGTAGTTAATATATCTTCATCTCTAACCAGTGGTTTGAGCCATGTGGGGTTTTTTTCTAGATGCCCATGTGACCCTTAGCTAATGATTCACTTGCACCCCTGTTCCATATGCTAACTCATCTCATACTGTATCTTTTTACTGGGATATTGGTACTGGACAAGGGATTGAAAATAAGTCTGCTGCAGAAAACCCTGAGAGCAAAGCTGTAAAATGTTGTGATGACTGCTTAATATTACACATCTATGAGTGTGCACACTTAAATGGAGGTTGTAAATAGGACTCTGATTGGTAAACAGCAGGTCAGTGAACAAATCAGATGTTTCATGGTTTTCTAGTAAATTTTCAGTGTGATCTTTTTACACCAGTAACCTTTGATCCCTTTTACAGCTGGCTGTGATATTATTATTTCCATAAAAACATGCAGGAAAACAAACTGTCATGTCCAAAGATAAGATGATTGGAGGCTATACATCCATTCCTAGTAAAGATGAAGCCATATTGAATTTGTTTATTCCTAAAACTGACCAGAACACAAAATGCTAGCCAATTGCTTTTAATGCTTTCAATGTGGAAAATTTAGGAGGGCTTGCACCAAGATTTATGCTGGTTTAATTGAGAAATACACCACTTTACCTCCCCCCAACTACTTTATAAGCTGTGTATCTTCAGGAATCTGGGCTGCAAGATTGGGAGCAAGTCTGAGAAAAGTGGGTCACTTGAAATAAGTAGCTGGTTGAATTCTAGTTGATTAGGCTGTTACTTCATCACACTGTGGTTGTGCTGATGTAATGAAAGAAACATTTTGGTGTCTAGAGATTTGTAGGCAGATATTTTACTCTGATATTGCTTGCTGCCAATCCCTGGCTTTATTACATTTGTCCAGAGACTGCTTCATTATTGGGTTATACTGGTGACAAAGAATGCCTTGATAAATTCAGCTTTCTTAAATTGATCATCTCTGGTGAATTAAGCACTCAGGAAGGCATTTAGAATGGATATATCAAACAGTGCATACAACAGGCATGAAAATAATAGAAAATTGTAATGTTCCCTGCTGCAGTAGTCAGTCTAGTTCCATCTCATTTTCTGGATGATTGCAAGTGCTCTGTGTAAGGCTGAAATATTAATAATATTTCAAAATCTGCAGTTATAAAAGATAAACATTAATTGTCAGTATGCTTATTTTCTACAAACTTTCATTAAAAAAAAGATTAAAACCTGAAACATTTTCTATCTTACCAAGGTAGGATAGTGACAAACCCTGGTTTTATAGACAAAATAGAGTCGTATTTTGAATATTTTAAAGGTGTTTTTTTGTTTGGTTTTGTGTTGTCCCTGTCCCCCCCTCCCAAATTCCAGATAAGTGGCCGAATTTCCTCCCTCTGGAAGAACACCTAGAGAACAATAACAAAGTAATTTTATTCTCAGTAGGAAAAAAGTAGCTATTAGCTATATCAACTATTCCAGTTTATTTACTTTAGCTACATATAAATAAGATGGTTTATATTTTAAAGACTGTTATTTCAAATCTTGAAGTTGTTTAAACTGATGCAGTTCCACTGCCTCCTATGGAGCTGTTTCAATTTATCTCGGCAAAAAATTTGGATCACTCCATAGCTCCCAAACATGAAAAGGAGCACTTAAAAGCGTTTATTTCAACTGAAGTGAAACTGTGTGCGCGGTTGATTTGTTGTTTTACGTTATTATTCCTGTCAGTTATGCTGTATCCATACTTTAAGCAACTTGTCTCATTCTTTCCTCCATTACAGATCGAAGTAGTCAATACTTTCAAGAGTGGCACTTCCTTTCAGGGGGCTCTCAGGAGACAGTCCTCCGTCACAAGCCAGACCCAGGATGTAACCAATATTTCTAGCCCTAGTCACGTATCGTTATCCAATGCTCTTTCCTCTCCTACCAGCACATCTGCTGCTGCAGCTGGGCGTGAGTGTGTATTCTTACTGCATCAGACCTACAGAGATGCCAACTTGGTGTAGCAGTCAGTTGAGACTCAGCTACTTTGCCCTTTCCCCTTCTGCCCTCTGGTGTCTATCAGCTTCCTCATCCCCAGAAACAGTAACCTGGTTACTTTGTGTACAGTAGATACTCTCTGGGATTTTTTTCTCTCTCTAGACAGGGATTTCTAGTCGTTCTGGTTTTATCTGAGACATCTGTGTCATGTTTTCTCAGTCTCACCGGACGTACTTTCTACTGCTTATCAAGTATATTCTTTAAATGATTGTGTGAATATCTTATGTGAAGCAAGACAGCTTGTCAAGAGCAAGGATCATTCCATCTGGAACTGTACAATCCATGACACTCATGTCCAAGAAAGACATATTCTAATTAGCACAGGTACAGGAAAGAGCAAGGCAGTAGAGAGTCTAATTGATGATACAAGGCTCAGGGATTCACCTGAATGGTGAAAGAAGAGATTTGTTACTTCTAAATTCACTGGGAAGTAGGTAGTAAGGAAGGAAGGAGCCAGATGTTTAAGGGCAGCACTGCAACAACAAAAGTGGTAACAAATTTGTTAGAAGCAGCAGGTTTCTACATGCTGAAGTCCTGATGCAGCTTTCTTCTGTATGCAAAGCATCTAGTGAGGAGGCACTGAACAAAACCACAGAAGCTGCTAACAAGAGGGCTGCCTCACTAACAATAAAGTTCCAGACTCCTAGACATCTAACTTTGGTCTTATACTTTAATTTATACAGGACTGTAAGTAGCTAATCTGTTTTACAGCATAGCTAGCATTGAAAAAAGATTTTTAGAACTAAGTGTACAAGCTTGTCACTTACAGATAAATGCAGCATATTCCTTATGTGAGTTTCATTAAAAGTTGGCCAAATAGACAAGAAGCCAGTCTTGCCTGCTGGGCCAACAGAGAGGGGGAAGGCAGGCAGAGACAAGGCAAACTAGAGAAGGAAATAAAGTTCCAGAAGTCTTGCAGAAAAAAAAAAAAGAATCCTGACCTTTCCATTCAGTTTAAATATCTGAACAGCAAGATTTAGACAAACATGTAGTTTTGTTGGAATTACAAGTCAAAGGAGAAACGTTGATTTTGCCAGGAACCTCAAGAGCAATTCAAGTCCCAACTTTAGCAGTTGCTCCCTGGGGGAAATTTGTGTGTTTTCCAGAGAGGTTTGGCCTTGCCAGCTTTGCATCTCTTGATTGTGCTGCCATGGGTGGTGCTGGGGAGTCAAAGTCAGGGAGCTGGGTGCCCCAGGCACTGTAACCTGCTGCTGAGAATGCAGAACCCATCTTCCCTCATTCCCAGCCTGAGCAGGACACAAACACACTCTAACCAGCCTTTCATCCAGAAAACCATTCTCCACAATAGGATTTCTACATTTGAGCAGAAAACAAAGCAACTTATTCTGCTGTGCCAAATGCTTCAGTAACATCCTGGAGCCAGCAGGCAGAAAGCACAGATCTAATAAAACAGACAATTTTTCTTCCCTCTCTTCTCCCCATTGCAGCAAAACAACTAAGAACTGAATAGTTTTGTGTCTTGACGAAGGCTTCACCAGGTTATGAGCTTAAGTTAATTAATAGGAGAAAGGATAATCTGCTACATTCTGTCTTATTTGGAAAAATAAAACAGGTCTATAGAGCTCTTCAGTTACAGTCACACACTTCATCAGTAAAATAAAAAACCTATGACTGATTTGTTAAGCTACCCAGAGGACAGTTAGAGGCTGCACCTTTTTAAGTGGTTATTCTGATCTGTTAGTATTTTATTACCACAATATAATATCTGTTTAGTATTAAACCAGTGTGTGCTTCCCATGATAACCCTTAAGTAAAATTTTAATTAATACAGTGATACAAACTTAATGAATGACAGTGGAAAACAAAACAAACAAAAACATTGTTTCATTTTTATATTGGCTATTTATAGTTGGCTGCTCATATTGCAGAACCTAGAAATCCTTTCCTAATGCACATCTCATAGAAATGGGGCTTGTTTTTGTGAATTGGCATTTCCTGAGAAAATTTCACTTGCAAAAGGCACACCTAGGTCTGCTTAAAATGTATAAGGTGGGACAGGACTGATTGCTTTCCTCTTAGCTGCTCAGAATGCACTAAACCCTAAATCATTACCTTCCAAATGTGGGGCAGAAGGGAATAACAGAATATTTGTACATGTAATTTTGAAGCCTTTCCCTCTCTTCTGGAATTTAAAAAATGTGTATATGTAAATATACTATGAAGAATATCAAGGGAAAGTCTCAGGGGTGCAGCAAATATGAGATATGGTCAGGAAGATTTGTTTTCAGCTCAGCATGTTGCAACAATTGGGATGTTTCAAATGTCATTTTGGGTTCCCTAAGTGCAGAGGTTCTGATATCACTAATTAAAAAAAAAAAAAAAAAAACCAAAAAAAAACACCACATGATGCTGCATCAATAAGAATATGTAACCCCAATTTAATAGATGATTTATGCAGTTCTTTACTAACTGTATAGCTTTTAAATACACAGTTCACTGTGACACTGATCTGTGACATTTCTTCTGCAGAATTTTAACAATGTTTTAAAAAAACATCTTTTTTTATAGTATTTTGAGGCAGATTAATGTTCAACTCAAAGTTTAGGGCATGCTCTAAAAGCAATATGCCTGTTAAGTGCAGACACATCTGCAATACTTTGTGAAAGAGATTTAGTCAGTTATTACCTGAATTTTTCAGCTACTTATAAATCTGGCACATTCTGGTCTTTCATAAGGTTATGGAACACCTTAATTGAAAGCAATTTATTACACAAAGGAATGTTTACTGCAGTATTTAAGTTTCCCTAGTTATGCTGATATTTTTTAGCTGTTTTGGTTTTGCCAGTAACAAATTACAGATTTTTGGATGTCAGCATTAATTGGTAACAATGAGGTCCATATTATCTGTCTGATCTCTTTTGAAAAATGTTGCAGTTTTAAAATATGCATAGTGAAAATTTCTACAATGTGAAACCTGGGGTTTTATATACTGATAAAAAATTACTACAAAAATTATTTAAATGAAAACTAAATATGCAAACATATTTAATATGCACACATTTAGGCTACAGAAAATGAAAATGGGACAAAAAAGGCTCTGTATGGTCTCAGCCAAGTTACCAGGTTCTGTTGTGCATAAAAAGACACACACATACATACCTACAGAACCCTCCTGTCAATGGAAAGCTGTTACACTACAGAGTTAAAGCTCATTTTAGGTACCAGGCTAATCCCATAACACCTCGGGTGGACACGTATTTCATATGCATTTCTTTTTACTTTGGGGAAAATAAAATCACATCCAGTTGGACAGCAGAGCATCTCTTCACTTTTGAAACTCAGAATCAGTTCCACAAAATGTTAGCTGGTGCTTAAAATTATATATATGCTTAAAGCCTTTGCTACTACACTGCTTAATTAGGTAGAGGGTGAGTAGATTTAACTGTACACAAAGTAAACAAGTTACTCTTTATCCTAATCTCTTTGCCTCTGGTTCTCAGATGGTTTTTATATTATTAGTAGGTAACCCCTTCAAACAAAAGTTAATGTTCCTTTGTACTTGCCTTTCCTCCTTCCTCTCATTCATATATTTAGTTAATACTGTTCCTAAGTGGAAGCAGCCAGAAACTTCAAGTCCCTTACAACAAAACCTTTCTTTCATAAAAGGTTATAATTAAAAAATAATTGTTAAGTGTAGGAAATACTGAGGTAATAACAAAACAAAACTCCCAGATCACAAATCTGCAGTAGTTCCTAAATTTGCAAGTTCCTTTTGCTTTGTTCTGTTGAGGTCTGTCATTTTTGTCTGAGATTTTAAGGATTCCACAAGATGACTTGGAACTTTTTTTTTTATATAAAAACTCCAGCATTAGTGGCCTCAAGGCACTTGTAAGGATGACAGAGGAAAAAATACACTGTGAGGACTCTATATTTTATAGCAGCCAGTTAAAATCTTACCAAAAAAGCACAATACAGTCTCAGGAGTATTTGTCCATGCTACAGATCTCTAAACATTTTGAGGGTTTCCAAGTGTTTTCAAGGAAAAGAAAAGCATAGCTTCCTCAGTGCTGTATTTTTGCTCAGGTTGATATTTTGAAGGGCTATAAGAAGCAAAAGTAGGGCTAATTTCCATGGAAAGACATATTTTTCCATTTTCCCTCTAATTAAATAAAATAGCCAATTTTTTTCAGACTTGCCAGGAAACTGTCATTTATAGGTAGCAGCTTTTCACATGTAACCTGTGCTTCAGAGTGAGAAGGACATAAGGATCTGCAAATTGTGCCAAGAGACATTCAGCAAACTGAATTCTTGTGCAAATTGCAGTCCTTTTACTGATAAGTAATTTTAAAGTGCAAGCTTAGCTCAGCTTTTTATAATCTGTCATGTATGAAAACAGATTCTTTTGTATCAAGAAAAAGTATTTACTGTTCCAATAGCTTTTGCTTTTCTGTATTTCTTATGTATTTAGTTTTATATAAATAGAATCACTGTTAGGTTGGACAGACAAAACAGTAATAGGAAAACTTAAGTCTGGATCAAATTTTCTCAAGAAGAAACATAGGAACAAATTTCTTCCCCCCAAAATCTTCTCTTTTTATAAAAGTTAAAGTTATAGTCCAGTATTTATCTATATTCAAACCAAGTCCAGTGGGCTCACCAGCCAACAAGTCAGTTGCCTTCTGAGGCAAATTGGTATAACCACCACATGAGGAAGTGGAACAAGCAGAACTTAAATGAAGTCCACTTCTTAAATTATATTTATAAAATATAATCATTTGAGAACATCATTAAACTGGAGACAGAGATACTAGACTAAAGCTTAGAAGTTCTGGCTGGCTGTAATCAAGATTTCACAATCTTGCTGGGATGTGCAACATCAAAATCAACAACTGTGTGTCTTCCCTGTAGGGAAACTTAGTAGATTCCAAGTCTAAATGAAAACCCAAGTCCTCAACTGGAGACAGAGCATGGCAAGAAGGTTTAGACTCCTAAAGCAGAAATATTTTCTTTCAAAGGGTTGTATAATGAAGCTTTTCCCAATCTAATACAAAAAATGTCAAGCTCCATAATTGTGCAACAGTCCTATAGTAAAGGAGATATGCAATGGAAAGTGGAAACCCTACATATGGTTCTGATCTCATACCCTTAAATTCAGTGGGATAACAACCATGTGAAGTTTTGGGAAATGAGAATCAGGCCTGAGGATTTCACAGAATATGTAGGTATTCTATTTTCCTCTTGCTGCATGTGGTTTGACTTTTCAGCATTTACTGCACCTTTATGTAGAAAGAAAGTAGTATGCATAATGTTATAAATATGTTTCACTCACTGAAGTAGAAACCTAGAAATTATAACTTTTCTTAAATTTATTGGGATTTTATTTTATCTGTGACTTTGCTCCAATTCTGACTCATACAAATCCACAACATTTACAGGTGACTCCAACACATGAAATACCACCTCCTGTGAATACCTAATCTTGATTTTACTGACCAGAACCTGAGAGGATTAAAAAAAGAAACAAACACAAATACACTGAAGATAGGCTTTCTATTTCCAGGCTTTACATATGAAATAGTATTTGGCTAAACTCATTTACCTTTGTATAGCTATAGTCTTGATATAGAATAGTATCAGTTAAAGATAAGAGTTGGCATCTCTTTGCAAAACTGACCTCTTGTTCACAATTTTATACTAATCACCCTACTGATCTCTCAGTATTGAATTTACTTGCTTTTGCAGTACCCTACTCTCTACTGTCTGAATATTAAATGTGTTTGTTTTCCCAGAGGGCTAGAGAACATTGGACAAAAGGGTTCAGCAGGAGAGAGTGAAATAAAAAGAGGTTGTGAGTCTTTAACCTTGAGCCTGAAATGAATGTGAACCAAACTCAAGATACTTGGCTTATATGAAGCCAGGTAAACATTCGAGTATAAGCCCACACACTATCAACCATAACACATCTGTTGGTGCTTACCAGGCCGTGTGTATTTTGCCTAGATTGCTGTACTTAGGAGTGAGATTCTGAACTTCATCTTTTTTTATTTCTGATGGAAAAATTTGTAGTATCTAAAATTCTATTTCTTTTATTTTTCTTGCCTGATGCAGTATAATATAACTTTCAAGGTGGGATGAAACTGAAGAGTTTTTTCTGTTACAGCTACAGAGAAGAAAGAAGTGGAAACTTATAGCAGTGTCAAAATTGTCCTGAAGTGTTGTCCCCACAGTCTTTTGTTTAAAAGCAGTTCATTTTTTTATGTTGTCTCCATTACTGTGAGAAAAGGGAGCTGTATCACACTGTTTGTCTTCCCTTGGCATTGTCAGCATCATAAAGAAACATCATTACATGAACTCTACACAGTTCATAATAAACCAACACTTCCCAGGTTCTATCCATCATGGGTATGTCCCTGCTTTTACATGCTGTACAACCATAACACCATTATATGAAGTTCATCTGCTTTATTTTATCTTAAAAAAAAAAATAAAATGTGGGCTTTGCTTCAGCAGAGTCCCTTAGCATTTTTACATCACATAATACTTCCAATCTTGAACCTAAGCATGAAAGAATATTAAAATAATTTGTTACTGTAACACCATGTAACTTTGGCTAAATAAGATTTATCCAGTTCTTTGCTTAAATTTGGTAGTATTATTATATGAACATTAAAATGCCACCTTTGTTTCCACTAATATAATGAAAGAAGCAAGTTTTGTCCCTGTAAGCAGTAACTGGATACCTTGGGGTATGAATAAGATTTTTAATTATATTGTAATGCAGAAATTCTGTCACTAGATGAGGTGTGACTCTAAAGAAGTAAATGTTTTCTTCTAGATGCTAAGCTAAATATGCAAAATCTAAAGTTCAAGAGGGAGTTTGTCCTTAGGTGAAAGACCATTGGAAAAAATGTATACATCTCTGAAACTGCAGAGTAATTCTAAGAGAAGACAGCTTTCTACAGCTCCTTAGTGAAGAAGACTTACTAGCAAGCTAACTTTATGTATTCTCAGCTTTAGGGATTTGCCCAAGTGTGGCCCTTACCATTACATTCAGAAGATTAACTGCTTCAGGTTACTTCAGCCCATCTGAACTACTTCTAAGTTAATATTTCCAGTAAAAATCACTACAAACAAGTAAAAGCTATTCTAGTAATACCTAAATGTTCCTGCAAGACTCAAACATCCATGCCAAAACTTTGCCAGAGAACTTAGATGCCAGATTTTGATATTAAAAGCAATGTAGATGCTTTACCTACTATGGAACTTGGAGCTTTCTATATTGAAATGAGTTCCTCCCTTGCTAACCTGTAGAGGCTTAAATACAGTTTGTGCAACTTCAAGAGAAGCTTTATTTTCATTGGATTCTGCTGAATCTATCCAGGCAAATTGCAAACTTTTTTATTTAAGAACAAATTTACCTTTATTAATAAGAATACACCTGGCAAACAGAACCTGTATCTATGCAGTAAGAAGTAGCTGGATTCAAGGGAATCAAGTTCCTTTTTTACTTGGTAAGATACAGTGAACAACTGCAACTGAGATGCTGTTTTTATTTAGAGAGGAGAAAGACCAGGTAGCTTTACAGAAAATGTTACAAAAAACTTTTCTGATTTAAAATAAGACAAGATTGCCTTGAAAAACATACCATTTTTCACATTGTTTAGACTAATTATTTGTGCTTTTAAAATACAAGATAGAGAGGCATAGATGAGGGAATCAGTATGTCACCTCTCTTTCCTGAGTTCAAATCCAGCCTTTAGTAATGCAAATGAATCAAATATTCCAGTCTTATTTGCTCACTATACAGAACCATCACATAGTGCAGCACAACTCAGAGATACAGCTCTCAGAAACACCTGGTTTTTAAATCCAGGTCCTGGGTCACTGAGGTGTTAGGTACACTGTACAATTCTAGTGTGTAGGATTTTTTCTTCTTATCTTCCTCTTGCCTTGCACCTCTGCCAACCTCCTAAAACCTTGCAGTGTGCCCAGATCTGGACAAGCTGTTCCTGTACCACTCCAATCCTCTTATTTTTGAGCATAAGCAGTCACATGAATGACTTTCTGTACTGTGCCCTTCTGTTACCAAATGTATGTCTGAAGAGAAGGAAGAGTATTTGGACTGACCAAACAACCAAATTTAGAGATTATAATCAAGGACCGGTGTCAAAAGAGATCAAAATCCAAGTTAGCTGCTTTTTGCTGGAATTCTAGACAACTCCAACCACAGGATCAGCCAGATCCCACAGCCATAGCACTGTGATCTCATGTCATTACTAAAATGATCTCTGCCACTTAAAAGAGGAATTGAAGCCTTACCAATTCGTGGTTTATTAAGGCAACATTTCATGTAAATTAAGGCAGCATATTTCATGTAAAAAGATACACATCACCCACCCCAAACCATTTCAAATGTGTGTGGAGAATGCCTGCTTGCACCTTTTCTGCCTCTGCCTGTGTTTTGGTCTCCCCCCTAAGAAATGCTAAAAATTCGCTCATGGACTACATGGAAGTAGAAGGATAGAACTCATACTTAGTCATAAAACATTTGCCAACAGATCACGTTTTCCCATTCTGTTTTTTCCTCTCTGCCCCCCCCCCCCTTCCCCCTCCTACCTTTCAAAAAGTTATGTTTACTCAGCAGAAAACTAGCACAAACCTTCACTTCTTTTCAGAGCTTGTAGGTCCCTGTAGACAGCATTCCCCCCCTCTTTGCCCACTCCTGGAGGGCCTTTGTGTCCCCACTCCACAATGCTCCTCACTCTGTTCCTCTCCCTTCCTCCTGACAAAGCAATTTGCACTGTCCCCCCAGTCCCATGGGCTGAGTCCTGGAGCTAATTTTCACCTGTGTTCTTACTGTCAGGTGGTTAATGACATTAGACTGACCCTGGCATCAGTCAGCTGGCCTAAATTAAAGACTGCATATATGGCATAAATTGTGTCACTTTCAGCATTTAACTGTACAGATTTACAACTGAGACACAGAAAATGAAAGCTTGCTGTTTAACCACATAGTTCAATTCAACCCAACAATCAATACCTTATTCTATTATATGTTTTATATATATTAAAAAGTTAAATGGCTAGAACAGTGGGTCTATACTCGAGTGTTTACCTCACATATGCATGAAGGAAAAATAAAAGTTGGTTCAACAATACTATGTTCACATTATCCAGGCTTCCAAGTGTAGTTGTTGTGTGCAAGTTATCTCTGTTCATGTGGTAACTGTGATTTTTATTTTTTTTTTTATTCCCCCGTGGTAGCATGATTATGCTTAGTACTTTGTCTGCTTGGCTTTTTGTGCTCTTGGCTGCATTCATTTAGGTTTTGCTTTAAATCATTGATATGACTTATAGTTTTTACACTTGGCTCCTGTGTGTGTCTCATACGTACCCATCCAACCGTGTCTGTGTTCTGTGCTTTTCTGTTTGTGAAGTGTGATATGTTATGTGTAATGTTTTCGTTTTTTTTTTTTTTAACAATACAAAAGAGACTTTTTTAATTAAAAAAGCCCTCCTACTTACTCACTGCAAAACTATCAACATGCATGGTTCTACATTTGCATTACAATTAACATGGCTTGTCTTTTACTAGGGATGTACCACACGAGTGGACGTTCGCTTTCTTTAACCAGTACTTCCCATCAGTTCTTTGATGGCTTTAAACTTGATTTATTTTAATATTGCAGTTGGTACAGATATTCAAAATGCACATAACTGAGCCACTCGTTTATGCATATAACATCCAGAGACTATGGACTTCCAGCTGCCTGCACTGCCCTAACCATATGCTACATTTTTCACAAAGTATTCTCTAACACGGCGCTGCCCTTCCCAGGTGCTGCCTCTGACACCTCTTTCCTTTTTTCCCCCCAGATCCGCGTCGTGAAGGCATTCCGTAGCTCTCTCTATGAAGGTTTAGAAAAACCAGAATCTAGAACCTCTATTCACAACTTTATGACTCATCCTGAATTTAGGATAGAAGATTCCCAGCCCCACATCCCACTCATTGATGACACAGACCTAGAAGAAGACCCTGCTCTCAAGAAAAACTCGAGTCCACCGTCTTCGCTGAACAAGAACAACAGTGCTATCGACAGTGGAATAAATCTTACAACTGATACAAGTAAATCAGCTACCTCTTCTAGTCCAGGAAGCCCAATACATAGCCTGGAGACATCACTTTAGCTGAAAAGGTCACTGCAAAAAAATAATAAATTAAAATAAAATCAAGTAAAAAACCCCCACAGCAACCGAAATATATAAATATATATATTAAAAACATTGCTGGCTGAAAAGCTGTTTGAACTTTTATTCACTCTGAGACAAGTGAATGAATTGTTGATCACAATGGTTTTGGGGAAAGAATGAATGGCTGATTTACATACTCCCTCCCCCCCTTCTTCCCTCTCAGAAAAACAAAAACAAAAAAAATCTTCCTGCATGAATGTACTGTACACTTCTGGCCCTTTCTCTCTTTTTGTTTCCTTTTATTTCCTTTTTTTTTTTTTTTTTTCCTCCTTAAGCAGGAACTGCAGAGGACTTCTTTCTGAGGCTATTTATCCAATTCACTGGTCTGTGAGTTTTTTTGAAATGCTTGTGTGGCATGGACTCAATTGTATAGATTAATTTAAATAACTTTTTTGAAGTTGCAAAGCTTAACTTGCACAGTAGATTTGCACCAGTTGGACAGAGGAACTTAAACATTTATGAGACTATATATAGAGATATATACATATAAGTATATACAGAATTAATTATATATATGTATATATCTATCTATATATATATAGTTATATATATATAAAGTTTCTTTGTTGGCATGTTGCCTTGTTTCTGCTCAAATTGCTCTGACTATTTTAACTTATTTATGTCCTAAAAAAGAATGTAATTTGTTTACAAACCTGTAGATAATATCCTTAACTATTTGTAGGGTTAAGAAAGCACTTCCTGCCGAAGTAGTATAAAAATGGCTCAGCTCAGCTCATTGAAACCGTCTGTAATATTGCACCCTGGATATTTTATTACAACCGTGTTCTGATTTCTGCCTGATTTTATTTTTTGTTAAATAATGTAGATACTGCTAGTAAATAACAAAAGAAGCCAAAATATAACACATTGGATGTAGCATTGTGATCCTATATACAGGGAGGTAAAACAGGCTTCCTTTGTTTCAAATAAAAATCAAAATGATCAGGTTCTCTCTTTTTTTTTTCCCCTCTGATAATCTGCTTGTATTTGTTTTGGTGCAACACACAGTAACGGAGGCTAATTCATTCTTTAAACACAGCAATGACTTCAAAAATATTTTTAGAGAGTTATTATACAAAACTGAGTTGAGTTTATAAATGTAATTTAAAATAAGTTATATTTGGTTTGTCTATATGGAGACAAAACTAATGTTAAAATATTGTGATATATTGTGTTAATCCTTTTCAGTTAGTAATTTAGGCATTTATTTCCTTATTACTTGCAGAGTATGGGCTGTTGGCATTTTGGATGAAAATCACTGTAGGTTGTTGCTTCAATTTTTTTTTTTTTTAAAAAGAAAAATATAATTTCTGCACTATTAGGTCTGAACAAAACTATTAATTGTATATTGAGATGTGCTTTGTGTGTTTGTTTTTTTTTTTTTTTAACCAAGCTTGTCTTCCTGTAGTCATAAGGTATACTGAAACACAGTACATTATTTTACCTTGAGCCTTCTGCAAAGAAAGCTATTTTGAAAACCTGCAGTATGGAGGGTGAAGAGTATTTTTCAAGATGGTAACAGCCCTGGTAACTTAGAATTTATGAGCTTATATAATTGCTATGTCAACCACTTGAATGCTAAGCACTTTGTGGATCACAGATTTTTCATAAATAATTTTTGTATTTAATATAAAGTTTGCTCAGAGACTTTTCAGCATATGATCTTTTCCATAACTGTACAGTGCAAAAGACATTTTGAACTACACAACTGATTATGCCAGATGTGTTGACAAACACTCTCAAACTAGCTTGATAAATTGATTTGTTAAGGTATTGCTGGTTGTGTTAAAGTTGGCTCATAAAGTGGTGCATCTCTGCAGTCACAAGAACTAAACCAAGCCAGAACTCTCCAAAACAAGTTTAGACTCATGGCCAAACTGCAGACTGAACTGACTAAAATGTTTTCAGGGTGCATCAAGACTATTCAGCCAGGTAAAGCTCTAATTGCCAGCTTCCGGACTTTTTTGTGTAGAAGCTTGAATGTTTTTGGCTCCAAGTCTTAGATCTGATCCCAACTTCTCACTGAACAACAGAACAGGTCTTTGAAGGCACATACAAGTCTCTTTTCAACAGGTAGTGTGACCCGTTTCTTAACAGTAAAAAGCTAGCATGAAAACATAATTATTTTAGCTAACTCTTGGCAACAAAGTGATTGAAACTCAGTCAGGATTGTTTGCTTTGTAAATATGGTGATTAACCTTTGTATAACATGTATTGGGTTTCTATGGCCTATTTGGGATATCGTATTCAGAAGAAAAAAAAGTGTTACCTATATTTACAAGGAAGCCTCTAGCTTTGGACTTGAACATCTACAGAAGCTATTAATACTGGAACAATTTATTTTCAGCATTTAACACTGACTGTTTGCCTTTTTATTTTCAAACACTCTTCATAATTTTTCTTGGTTTAATTTTTTTTAAATTTCCTGTAGGAGTACCCCTCCCTAAGGTACCATTTACAGACTTGAAAACTGTTAAGAAAATGAACACTGCATTCTGTGTATATACAGCAAAACATATATAAATTGAGATGCATAGAAAACTTGGGCTTTTGTGAGCAGAGACTGTGCTTTATGTATATGATAAATGATAGACTTTTTTTTTTAAGCAGAATAGCTATGACCTTTTAACTACAAGTTGTGCATCACAATTCCTTTCTTTTCTTGCTTGACCTCTCTGTGATGGGAACAATGGATCAAAAACCAAAATGATCAGTTTGTTAAAATTCCCTGCAATATATAAATGCTCGCTCTCTACGTACTGTACTTAGCAGCATGAGATTTGTGGACAACAATACAGTGGTACATTGGCAATCCATCCCACTAGGGGTTATTAATATATGTTCATTCATCTGTTTTTATGAATTTTTTTATCTAGACAATAATTGTAAATAAAGAACTTACTCTGTCTGTTCATTTAATACTATGCAAAAGGTTATGCTTTCTATTGTTATTCTTATTCCTACAGTGTGATGCTGGAATGTTTGTGGTTTCAAAAAAAAAAAAAAAAAAAAAAGACAAAAGTAAGTAAAATATGTGATGTAAATTATTTTATAGTTTGAAACAAAATGATAAAGTTTTACTCTTGCTGCTTTCTGTCTAATAGATCTCTCTTGGCAGGAGCACAAGTGGAAAATTTAAAGAAATAAATTCACAAAGCAGCATGAACAATAATGGTCTGACCGTAACAGCTTTCTTTATTTTCACCTAAAGTCATTAGCTCTAGCTCTGGATTCCCACTGGGATTGTCTTAATGTAAAGGTGTATGTAAATCTGCTGGACTGACAGTAAGGAGCCTGCTTACCAGTCAGTGGTTACACTTCTGTTACACCCAGGCAATAAATCAGCCCAGGGTGCTTTTAATTTCTGTCTGAGGATGGGTTGGTGTAATGCCTGGGTAACTTGGTCCGTGCTGTGGTGCTGCACAGTGGTGGGATGGCTGATCTGAATGCTGCAGAGGAGTCAGCTGAAATTACTAAGTATAAAAGTAAGTAAAATGGATGAAAGCCCTGAGAATCTGCATATGAAACTATAAGTTTAATCTTGGTCCTGAGACCAGCAGACATTGAAGTCTGTTTTCCTGCCACTTTGGCCCACGTGACATATCCCTCCATTTGTATGTATCTTTTTCATCTCTTTCCCCTTCTGTCATGATCAGAGAAATGAACTTTGAAACCTGACAGAGCTGGGGAAACGAGGTCTGATAGAACTGGGGAATTCAGCCCAGGACTCGTGACCTTGAACTTAAAACCTTAAAAACTGTTGCATAAACAGCAAAAAATGAAGGAATTCCTCTTCTGGTGCTCAGACCCTCAGCCCAGAAGTTCCTCTTTTTTTTTTTTTATTTTCATCTTAAACTAATGCAGTTGTTTCCTAAGCCACAATTGAGCCTGTTATCAGGCAGTATTATTGCACTAGAATAGCAAGGTTTAGATGTCAGCCCAACAGATACGCTGGATTGAGCTTCTCACACAAGGTGTGTGCAAAGTAACTGTCATATAATCTCTTTTTCTAAAGGTAAAATGCTTCAAATTACAGATTTTCCTGTCTTCTCACCTTGATTTCAAGCTCTTGTCTACAAATTCTGTACAAGAAATATTTAAGAGGCTAAAACTACAGTGAAATAGTACTGCACTGGGAGAAGAAATACTGATAAGTAAAAATATCTTCATAGGAAGTTCTACAAAAACCCTCCAGAAAACAGTAGTTAGATAGCAGATTTATTGGCTTAATTGAGCTTTACAACTTTTAAATTAAACTGGTTTAGGCTTTAATTTAGTGAGCTCAGGCTAGGTAATGATCTAGAAATATTTTCCTTTTCATTCTCTATCAGTCATTCTACTTCCTACACAGATAGCTTTATTTACAGCTTTAGTTTTAGTGCTTTTGACAGGATCCTTCATCTCTGCAAAAAAAAAAAAAAAAAAAAAAGTGTGCATGTGTTGAGGTGTTGGTAAGAAAGAGGACTGGGATGGTTCAGTGCTTCAGAGATCTATTTTATGAGTTGCACCTTTTAAGAGTGTTTGGGACATGCTTCATTAGCCCTGCCTGGATGTCAGTAAATACCTGTACATGTGGAGTAACATGGGGATGAAATTTCTGCTACCCTAACTTCCTGTTCTGGGCATCAAATTGCAGATTCAGAAAGACACACGGTGTTTGAAGTTGTTAATCCATCATGGTAAACTAAGACTGATACCCTGATTCAAAATAAGAATGCCAGGTTTTATTCTTAAATTTCTTCTTTTATCCAAACTAAATATACTGGTAAGAAATCAAGGGAAGTCATGCATGCCTCAAAAGGAAAATCAGGTGCTGATTGTGCATGCTATGTGCCACTGAATATATTTGTCCTGATACAGAGGGGGGGAAATGGTTCCTCAGTATGCAAAAAGAGAAAAGCTGGGAGGAGAAGGAAAAAAAATGCAGGTGCATATATAGTTCACTATATTCTGAAATGAAATAAAATTCTAGTTGCTTATTACTGGCTTGATCTACACATTGAGTTCTAACAGCTCTACCAGCCTTGGCCTTGAGGTCTTGACCTTTTGCTGGAAAAGACTGGTTAACAAAACTAATTTTAACTAGAAAAAAAAAAAAAAGCCTTTACCCCCAGACGAACCCTTTCTGTCTGACCAGAAGGCTGACAAAAAGCAGACAAACTCCAGCATTACCTTCCAACTTAACTTTTTCTATCATTTTGTGATGTGAAAAATTAGTTTGTGGTACTGGTTTACTTCAATGTAGTAGCACACTACTCATGAGCTGTTAGAGGTTCTGGGTTCAACACTTCAGCTCCCTGATGGTAATCAGAGATGCTTTGAGAAACCACAAGAAGGTAAGAAATAGAAATTTCCTACTTATGTTTGCACTCCTGCAACAGTGTGAGACACTGAGATCGTAAAATACAGTATTAAAAAGCATGTTATAAAATTTATTCATGGCCCAGCTCAGAACTAGGATCTACATGGAAATTGCCCTGGATTATAAAGTACAAATCCAAGGTTTCTGATTTTATCAGTCCATGAAATGCATTTATGTAATGCTCAGCTTTCTTCACCAACACCAATCCTACAGCAAAAGTGACTGAACAGATGCTTCTAGAGCTCTCCATCCCCCCAAAGACAGAGTGTTTGGTGCTTTTAAGGTATCAAGCCTATCATAGATAATTACAGTTTCAGAAGCAAAAATGCAGAGTCACGAGTGTCTGCTCTGTGGCTGCAAGAAAGCAAGATGATTTTCTGCCAAGACAGATGTTTGCACCTGACAAAATGCCATCACACTTCACATTAGCTCTCATTCTTGCTGGAAGTATGAGCAAAGCTGAGGCAACTGACCTCTTTACAGAGATATGGGAGGTACAATGTTGGTTGTGTCTAGGGAAGCCATTGCTGTTACATGTGTACCTTTTTGGTGAAGTTTAAGCTAACATCAAGAATTAAAATCACTTCTAGTTGGTTTTATGATCCTATTTTCTCCACTTACAAGGGGTCTGGGTATTTCCACTACTTTTCTACTACATTTTGTATGCTACTGCCTATAAACCTGAGGTTATAAAAATGGTCTTAAAGAAATATGCCTTTTTACCTATTTTCTTGTATTAATTTCAGTAGCCTCCTATGTCCCACAACTCCTGGCTATAAATTGTATTTGCACTGTCTAGGAAATCACAGAAAAACAAATGGTTTGAGTATGGCTGTAGGGCTGATTCCATTACCTTTCATTTCATTTTCATCTTTAAGGATAGAGGCACTACCTGATAATGACAAAGCATTTTGTCTCCTCAGTGTTCCTGCCCATCTGATGCTGGGAGTACATTTTGTTCCTGAAAATTTGCAGGCTTGTCTGTGATATGCCACTGGCAGAGCATCCTTATGCTAACTGTGTGCCATCCCTCCAAACACCAGACACTAAAAATAGCTGATAGAACAGATTTATTATTTTAAAAAAACCTGAAAAGTGAATTCTTTCTTTGGTCTAAACAATGGTCTTCTCATCAAGTCCTGCGTTATTTTAAAGCCACTTAAGCTCAAACACTGATCAAGATAATTTAAACATAGAAGGAAGGCTCCCTTTTTTAAAAAAAAGACAAATGTAGCTAACATCTCTGAGAACTTTTTCCAAGACTTAAGTGGCTGACACAATTACAGGCTTAGTCAAAAGGTACAAGTGTTTGAAATCCTTTGAGGAGAGGGTCTGTTGTCACCTGCAAACCAACAAGAACAGGGGGTGCAAAAAGGGAAGTATCTTGAAGTGCTTTTCTGTGTAAGTACCAAGTATCCAGTAAATATGATGTAAACAGTCCTGCATAGCTATGCAATTACTAAGATCAACTCTCTGAGCCCTACTATTTCTAGTACTATCACAGATTTATCTAATTCCCAGATACATGGGACATCAAAAACCACCAAAAACTGAAGGTCAGCTTGAACAGCTGTAGTGTTGCAGGTGTGTGAGCTACTGGAGATAAAGCTCTGATGTAATTGCAAACACATTGTCAGAAGAGAATGCTTTTAAAGGGAGAATAGGGGAGAAAAATTCTGCTGTGGGATGGTGTTAAAGGGACAAACTGCAACTAACAGCTATGCACTTGGTTGCTGAAAATGTAGAGTTAACAAGAATGTGGTAAAGGAGAATGTCCACCATCTGATTTCTTGGAAAGGCTCAGAGGAGTAACTCACTTCTGTTGAAATATTAAATCTTTCAAAATTATTTTGAGCTGCAAAGTTTGGAAGAGACTGGTGTTCCTGGTAAAGTTAGTAAGTGCTGTCTGGTGCATCAATAGATGCTTGCCCCACTCTACCCTTGCTCTGATTCACAATCAGTCATACTCTTGTTCTTCTTGTCTCTTACTCTGCTGCTTGTCCTTAGAGACTTTCAGAAATTTCCTGGACTTTTCTGGGGCAGAATAGTGCAGCAAAGCTCCAAGAGGAAATGCTGCTTTTATTCTCTCATCCCAAACCATGGTTGTCTTTGATGGCAGCGAGGGGTATTTGCAGCCTATTTGTCTGGATCCACAAAAATATTTCCCTTCTTTGGAACATGAATTCATTTGTTGTCATTGCTTCTCATTTCTGTTCTAATCTGGTTTTTTTTGAAACTGCATTTTGGACACAAATAATTTAAGTGATTTCTATAAATAATGAAGAATAAGAGTGTTCCAAATTTTAACACATTGTTCTCTAGCTTCCAGTACATCACAGTTACTCTTACTTTTTATTTCACATTTCAGCTGATAGATCACAGATATTTTTTTTTTTTTTTTTTCAGTAGCCATCTCTTCTCTGCTGTGAGTTCACCTGAGCATGAGCTTTCCCATTGGTACTCCCAGTGGCTATCAGAGTGGTTTGTATGTTGCTTGATAGACAAAAGGCCAAGTAACAGTGCAGCAGAACTATGAACTTGTACTTTTAATTTTGTAGTTGTTTGATTTGTAGGGTGTTTTTTTACATGACACAGAAGCATAGAGTAGCTCAGAGTGAGAAGCTATGTTCTGTAATTAAAAGCATTTGATTATAAGCAAGGCATAAATTAATGTTGTGATGTACTGCCATCTAAATAGGGAGGCAGAGTTCAGACAGGAACTCCCTACATTGGAAATATTCTTCTGATAAATGCTAAAATTCATTGAAAAACTAAACTGCATCAGATTTTCCTTCTGCTCATTCCTGTGCTTAATGTTACTTGCCAGTCTCAGTAAAGGGCAATGAAAGCAGAAGTGTGTTTGTACTGATGTTGAATATTTTAAAATCTGTTAAAGCAGAGAAAAGACACTAATGTATTGGTTTAGCTTTAAGGAAGATTTTTGTTTTGTTTTGGGAGTGGGTTTTTTTTGTTTTTTAAAAATCTCTTACCTTGTAAATCTCCATTTCCCTGAAGTGATAATTTTCAATTTTAATCAAGTGATATTCTATTTCTTTGAACAACTTCTGTCTGAAGCTTTTCAACCCATTCTTTACATTACTACTGAAATTAAGAAAGTATGCAACTCGTTTTTATGTGCTTTTTATGGCATTAAAGGCTGAGGTAACACTATCAGTTCAGTGAAATGTTGCCACAAATCTAGAATGTTTTGATTTTGGACACAGAGAAATGACAGGAACAGGTTTTTTAATAAATAGTTGCTTATTTCCAGCCAGTGCTGGAAGATGTACTTGTTGATATGGAAAGGTGAAAAAATAAATAGCAGTGTTACATTCCCAAGAACTATGGTGATCTGTTCTTGTCCCTTTGATCTCTGACAAACCCTTGGAGGTTTGTGATTGAAAAAACAGATACTGTGCACGTCCAGAGATGCACAAAAGTTTGTAAACCTGCCAGATTTGTATGATACCCATTAACCTTCAGAACACATCTACAGTGAGGAACAGTTGCCACAGAAGGATGACAGAAGGGACACTGGACAGAGTATGAATTAGAACAGGATCATTTAGAAACTCATTATCAAGATTTGGATTGCATCAGTTTCTAATGCTACAGGAAGGTCGTGCTGCATATCTGAGAGTCCCAGGAGAAAAATATCACACTGCTTTTGTTTTAAGTGTTGTACAGTATAACACAGCTCAAATCTTCAGGATCTAGGAGCTGTGGTAATCCATATGGTAGTAACAGTAGTGAGACCCCATACTTAGTTTTTATGATATAGATACAATCCTCAGATGTGGGGAAAGGGCACTCTCCACAATGTCCATTCTATAACAATTACTCTTTTTCAAATGGAGTTGAAACCACCACTGATACAGTGCAGACCTGAAGATTGTGTTATAAATAACAATAGAGGCCACGAGTGTAAAGTCAACAGGGCCTAAATTCTCCACTGGTCCTACAGCCCACACTGACCCACACTACTGCACAGTGTCAGCAAAGTGCAAATATCTCTGTTTATTCCTCCACAGGTTTAATGGATACCCTACACATCAAACACATCAGCACTTTTGTCTAGGGTATGAGTAACTGACAAATCATTTAAACCTCATCTTCATAATGAAATTTTTTATTCCTGTAGAATAGAAACTGTGTTCATTCACCCTGTCTGGATGCCCTCAGCATAGATAAAAATATAACTATAAAAGACATATGACATAAGAACTGAATCTCGTTAGCTTCAGTCCTCCACCACCACCACCACAAAAATAGCAGATTATCACTTGAAACACTCTCTTCAAGCTTCAGTAATTCCCAGAAAATTGCTGAGCTTTGAAGCAGTTCTTTATATGCTAAATTGTTCTGATCAAAAGGATGAAATTTTTCTAAGGATTGCTCTTGCTTTCTGATAAGTTTTTTCTTTTTTTTCCGTTTACCTGTTTTTGTTCTTAGTTTGGCTTTGTGTATGTTTTACTTTTTTAATGAAACTGCTATGAGTGGGTTTTTTTATTTTGGCAGCTGGCTTATGAAAACAAAACTACCAGAAACGTATACCATTGAATTATGAATATATTCAGGAGGTTTTGGAGGGTTGGTTTGTTTAAAAAAAAAAACAAAATAACACAACAAAACCCAAGCAAACTGTGTTCAACAGCAATGCAGATGGTAATACAAATTTTTTTAGAATTCTGTTCTTTTTTGGGATTCTTCCTTTCCATTTGATTTAAATACAGCTGCACAAAAGGCTGGTAATAGTCAAATGACTGAGTAATATATTTTTAAATCTTTAGGAATACTACTTAATTTTTCTACATAAGAATTAATTAAATCATCCATCTTAAGGAGAAAGATACACAGACTAACAAGTTCACTAGGCCATCCTTATTTTTCCACTGAAAGACTGTTTCTTCTTCATGTCCAGCAATTAGTGTGTGATTCACTTGTGCTGGCAGCACAGACAAGCACAATGCACATTACAAATGGAGGGAATTCTGCTGTTCCCCCAGTGAATGTACAGGACAAATGACAGAAGAACATTCAGAGGAATGACAAGGAGGATGGATTAAGAAGTTTGGGAGGCTGTACATTTTTGAGGCAAAGGATTTTTGTCAAGATGGAGAATTCTTTATATGCTTGTGCAGTGTACAGGACCTGAGACTGTAAATTGGGTTCCTAGAGCCAGAAGATTTTTGCCCCAGGTAGAAGAATGCAATGTTTCTTTGTATCATAAATGTAGGTGTAAGCTCAAGAGTAGGTACTCTTCTGATCTCTTTCAAAGTAGGGGAACAGCATACCCTCCAGCAGGTCTGAATTAATTTCTAATAATTTAAACAGACTAGCTCTCTTCTGATCACCTTTTCATTGTATTTTATCTTGTTTTTAAACTCAGACCTTCCAATCCATGCATGAGCTATGCCAATGGTCCAAGCTTCATTTAACAGCTACGCTTCTGATTTCACACCTTTAAAAAAAGCAATCAGACTGTTCTGCAGAATAGTCTCCTGAAACCATTTTGACAAGAAAACAGAGGGCCAACACAGCTTCCTTCTAGTGGAAAACTCAATAGGATAATTACTGGTCTCATTACTGATGTCATCCGTGTGAAAATTTAGGAGAATGAATTGTTGAGCTTCTAGCATGCAGCTTAATGTTGAAGCTCTAAAAATGCAGTGAACCATGCATCCAGAAAAGGGCCTGAATTAGCTGCTTTTAGTTCCTGGAGTTGAAATGTTGTTGAGGAGGCTACCATCAGCACAGGTGGTGAGTATCTGGATTGGCTGTAGATTGCTGAGATAAAAATATCTAGGAGAGGCTGTCAACAAGATAATAATGACCTGAAAGCCAAATTAGCAGCTGATCTATTTACTTGGCCTGTGATTTATCTATCGTGATCAGCAGATAGCTTCAAGATCAATAACATTCCAAGAATCTGTCAAAATTGTGTCAGAACATGGATCCCTCCTATCAGTAGTAAAAGGGTCTTGTTTGTGGGGAAGACAGAAACTGAACACTATAGGCTCTGTAAAGTACCCTTCACTGACTGCAGAAACAGATGATCTAATTCTAGGTAGCCAACTGGCTAGTTGTCCTGGTTTCCCTGAGACATGATCACAGGTCAGCTGTGGAGACCAAGCAATTAGAAGCCTCAGATCAGCTGGGAGCTGCTGCCAGGGCATGCATCTGCCCCAGCTGTCCCCCCTGGGTGTCCCACCCTCTCACCTCAGCTCCTCATAAAGAGAGAGATGTGCTGAGAGGGGAAATCTAATTTCCTGTGGCTCTTCTTTTCTGGCTTGCTGCTCCCTCTGCTACTCTCCAGGAACAGGATAAGTTTTTATATTTTATATTGATGTTTGTATTAGTTTTGTTATTTTGCTGAATCTCTTTATATTTCAGACTTGGGAATTCTGCCTTTTTAAATTTTTAAAATGTTTTAATTTTCATTTTATGCCTCCATCAATGAAATACACAGAAATGTTTTGACCCAGCTAAGAAAGTATGAGACCAGACCTACTTTAAAAAACATTAGGCATGACTTCTCCTTGCCCCTTTTTTGCAGCTCCTATTAGAAACAGCTATTTTGTCTTAAATGGGATTGTAATATGATGATCCCTTGCAGCATTTAAGATCTAATTTTGGGGGGTCAGTGTTCAAATTCAAGTGAGAGTTACAGACATTCAAAGCAGTTAGGTTGGTTTTTACTTTAAGGAAAGCTGTCTAGCAAACTTAACTGCAGAAATTCAACACTGGATAAACAGTTGGGAAAGGAACTGTTCTGTTGTGAAAATATTGCCTAGGGATAGAAATTCTAGTAGCAGAAGTGACAGCTAAGGAAGGGACTGAAATGTGGCTTGAGAACCAACATTTCAGGTGATCCTTAACCAGTGGTACTTCCCTGGCTCTGAAGAAGGGATGGATAAGCTTGTGGGTGTTGAGTGTATCTGACAAGCTGAAAACACAGTGATCTATGGGAACAAACAGTGGGTCTGGTAAATGTTGGTATACAAAAAAAACTTATGGACAACAAGGGAGGTCTATTTTCCAGTTACTCCTGTTGTAGGTTTAAATGTGGGATGAGTAAAGTAGCTGATGACACACTGGCTTAGGACAGTCCCTGAATCCAAACAGACTTATGTTGTTCTAAGGGAAACACTACAGCAAACTGGGAAGAGGGCTAAGCAACCCTCCAGAGAAGTTGCACCAAAGAAATAGAAATGTTACTATAACTGCCTCCCTCATAGTTTAGTTCAAGAGAAGGGGTGGATGTGAAGGAGGAGCAGGGTCTAATTCTGTAGAGAGTATGTAAAACTTGGACTATGTAAGTCCTTACTGCTGAAACAGATTATACTTAGACATTGTAGCAGGTTCAAGCTGTTCTCTATCCTGAATTTTAAAAGTGGATAGCTGAACAGGTATCAGAAATATCTGCTTTCATAGTAAGCTATTTAAATAGCCTACTGAGCCAATTTCAAGTGATGGTTATCTGCCAGGCTGTGACACTTTCTTGTGCAGGGTCACACACAGACTGTTTCTCAGATGATGTGCTGGTGCATGCTGAAAAGCTTTAAACAGGAATGTATGATGGATGTAGAATATTAAAATCTTACTGCTGCCAATTTGCATTCAGCATCAACTGATATAAAGGGGTTTTTCCTCAGATCAGAGGCAGAACTGATGAAGCTTTTTTGAAATCTGTGGAATTCTAAGCTATGCTTCATTCAATATACATGAGCTGAAACAGACTGCCACCTAAATATGTGAGGCCATCCATGAACTGTGGAGATTTAGTTTAACAAGCATCCATGTAACTCTAAAGAGCCAGTACAGATCTAGATTGTGAATGTACACATCTGTGTGAGTAGATGAGAGAGAAGCACTCATTCTGGGGGTGGGGGGACAGGTACCAAAAAAAAAAAAAAAAAAAAAATCAAGCTACCGGGACAGACATTAAGATGTTCTTGTAGAAATATTGCCTGATGTTTGTTTCCTAAAAGCCTTAGGAAAGCACAGCTGATGACAGATAAAGAGATTATGTAAATATTTTTTCTCTTTCTAAAAGGGTTACACCACAGGCTAATTATGCCTCTTCCAGTCAGAGTATAGGTATTTCCAGGGTGATAATGTCTTTCATTGTTGCATGTATTTATGTCAACTGATTCTCTGTGGAGGTCACAGATAAGAACAAAAAGTTCAGAAAAGCTCTCTACTTCATGTGGCATGTTCATGAAACCTGCCATGCTCTAACCTTGCCTGCTCAGCACTAAGAGGTTAGATCAGTTTCAGTTTGAGTTATTCCAAGGGATAACTTGCAATGGATATTTCAGTGCTCAGATTAGCCACATAGTGTCACCCTAGACCATTACAAAAATCTAATAAAAAGACATTTGCTTAATCACAACCTTTGAGAAGTTGTAGTGGAGATAGTCTGGGGGTATGTTATTACTTATAAATAAATTTAAAATGTTGTTGGGGGAATCTTTCATCCTTTATGACCTAGCTGTAGCCAGAATCTAGCCATCTACAGGTGCTCCTGAAATGTGGGACAAGAGCCATCTGCAGTGCTTAATGCTAATTGTCACCAGCTAAGTGCTTTCTGCTAGTTCCTTTCTACTTGAGATAATGGCACCTATGCTTCTGGTATTTAAAAAGAGAGTGTTATCACTAGTGTGTTTTATTTCTAGTGATTACATTTAAAAAAAAAAAAAAAAAAAGCCCAAAACTTTTGAAACTTATTTGCTGTTCTGCTTGCACCTTTCCAATAAGCCAAACCTCATATTGCAGATTTTCTGCTTTATTTTCTCTTGTATATTGACTGTGATGAGGATCCCTAGAACTGGTTATGATTTACCAGAAACACCTGAGAAAGCACCAGCTGGGATTACTTCCCAATCCCCCACAAATCAAATATACTGCAAGACAGGAATTATTTAGTCCTCCTGTAAGCACCAGGCCTGCTGTATATTCTTCTAGATAAGAACAGAAATGTTTGGGCTGCCTGTTTTCCTTAAATACTGAAAGATAAAGAATATTTTACTCTTCATATTGTAGCTATTCTGGTTTTCTATGTGTGCCTATGTTCTTTTAAGCTATATTTTAATTAAAGTAGATAATTCTCAAGCTTTTCTTCTATTATTAATAATTGTTCCTCCTGTTAGAGGTTTCAGCCACAACTAAAAATAAATGATCAGAGGATAAGGATAACATTTTACTCTTCATACAATAATAATTTAGTTTAGCAGTTTCAGCTATTTTGGACAACCATTTTGAGACTCCTTTTTTCAGAATTTTCTCCCAGAAGTGAGGTTTTCTTATTTGTTTTACTAATCTACTCTTCTTGGTTTGTCTATTAATAACAGATCAGGGCTTTTCAGTCTACTTGTCTGGACAGGCTACCAAATAATCAAATCAATCTGAAGACAGGTTGAATGTTGCAGGGGTTTTAGGAAAGGCCAGCAGATAATAAGGGGGAGTCACTACAAATGCTAACAACCCCCATGCTTATGTTTTGGAGACAGTAGTATGGGAAAATAAACATAAACGGACATTCATTGTATATAATTAAATTAGTGAAATTGAGCAACAAAAGCTTGGAGAGACAAGTATTACCAAAACATATCCTGAAATCTTTCTTTGTGAGCAACAGCACCCCAACCGAATAGGAAAAGCTAAGCTTTAATGACAAAAGATGAGGCATGATTTTTTTTTCTTTTATGTATTATTTAGGTAGAAGAAAAAAACATTAAACGCACACAAAAATGGATCAGCAACTTTCTGGCAAGATCAATATCAACACGTTGTAGACTATTAAAGGGAAGATTGCTTTAGAGAACTGTTTTCCTGCCAGTTTGACCATTCTGTGTTTTAAAATCAATCAAGGTTGAGTGTATTTTTTTAAAAGTGAGCAGGCTTAGATCTAGGCCCCATTCAAGATGACTCTCAACAGGATAACCTTTTTGACAGAGAATTTTTGCAAAACTGAGAATAGCTTCCTGTTGGTAATACTGTAAACTTGGATTAGTTTTATGGTCCAGTAGAGAAAAATGAACTATGCAGTACTTAATAAAACTGATCACAGCTCCTAAGTACAGATATTGTTTTAGAATGTTCTTTTTTGTAGCAGTTCTTGGTTTCTTCCTTAATAAGGCTCATCTCTGATTACAGATGCACAAGACAGCATTATGTTCTTACTAACTTAAAGTACAGTTAGTAAAATATCAGAAAGAAGGGGGAAGACAAAACAAAATTTATGTCCTAGAAGAAAGAGAAGTTTACATTTATCAGTTTCCATCTTCATTGTGTAACATCTATGCATAAGACTTTCTGAAGGAAGTAAAATTTTTTATTATTACTGCACTGAACACAGAAAGGTGATGTTTACATTTCCCCAGAAAATCCATTTTGAGCAGAAACACTGTATTCTAAAACCCCAAGGCTGTCCATGAAGTTACCAACATGCCAAGTGTCTACTTTTGAGTTTGCAAGCAGAACAAAAGCTGTAGTTTTGAACTTCAAAGAGTTTTCTGATTTCTGTGCCACTGCATAAAACCACTCTTTCAGTTAAATTTTTATGTGAAATATAAATGTAGTGAGAGATGATACCTTTTAATTATATTTTAAATTGCAAGAAATATGAAAATTCATAGCAAGAGCCCATCAGCACTACCCTTTCTAATGGACTGACCAATCCAAAGATAGCACACAACTCAACAAAAAGGGATGAACTCTGGCATTTTGCCACTCAACTGAATTTTGGGGTGCCTCTACTCTTACTGCTCAGTAAGCAGTAAAATAAACAAGGAAGGAACTTGCTGAGGTATTCTTTTCTTGGAGTAGGAAGATACTTAATTAGATGGCCTACTTGGATCCTGATTCAATCATCTTTACTCAGAATGACAAATGAAGTGTTTAAAGTGAATTAACTGCTTAAGTGCTGGAACTTATATGTCCTTTCCTAAAGCACAGACATAATTCTCTCCTTCCTTGACTGGTAGTTAATAGGGGCCAATAAATATCGACTGCAGGTATCAGCTTTTGGACTGGACATAAGCCAGGAAACATTGCAGTGAACTGTGATATTCAATAGCAGTGCCACTTATGAAAATGGAAATTCACTCTAAGGCTTGACAGATATTAACTTATTTAATAGCCTCTTGTGCAGTATTCATAACCCTTAGAGAAATAAAAAAAGAGAGATAATTTAGGGCTAAAGGCTACAAGCATTGAAAAATAAAAACTAAATATGCCTGCAAGCTGTGCAGTGTCTTGCTCAATTTTTAACGTGTCAGAAGAAATTATGTTCCTTTTCATTGTGTGCAAACATAACCAGCTTAGCCTATTGAAATCCCTACTGCTATAAAACACATTACCAGGAAGTATTCTCTAAAGACAGGGGGGAAAGAAAAGCAGATTCAGAGTTGGCAAAACCCCCTTCTGATTAAACTAAGAAAACAACTATCTCCTGGGAATCTAACCAGGTATGTTTTAGTATAGATGTGAAGTACAGAGCTAAACTGTCTTCAGGTGGATATAGTCCTGCCTTTACAAATTAAATGTATGTCATCAGCCTGGTCCATGAATTGCAGTAAATTTTCTGTACATGTTGTAATGGTTATTCTAATTCTTGGTAATTCATTCTAATCTTGGTAATTTTATGCTTGTGAGACTCCCTAAAAGGAGAGATTTCTGATTTTAGGGCTAAAATAGAAATGAGCTGCCTTAATGCTACGTTACATCCAAAGGCTCAACCCATCTTTTCACTCTGGCCACCTCCTGTATGCTGCCCAAGTATTGCTGAGTTTGGTGAAATCCAAATGGCTTCAATGAAGCTCAGGCTGAGCAGAAATAAAATGTCTGGATTTTATCTGTCCCTTCACATGGAGATGGTAGACTGGTTTTGCAATTTAGCTGACTGCACACACTACTGTTTGTTCTGTTGCCAGTTTAAGATGAGTCAAAGACCTGAAGATTTCCAATCTGTAGTAAATCTTTTTTGCATTTAATTCTCAGTGGTAGCCATCCATTCAGATGTGGCTCTCCACTAACTCCCTAAACCCAGGTGGATTAGGAAAAATATAGTAGACTGTTCCTTCAGGGTTAACCTAACAGGACAGTCAAGAATACACCTAGATCTGAATATGATCATTTGACTCCATTTCTCTTATAAGGTACAGTAGCTATTACATCTAAAAATGGGACTTGCTGACCACATCTGGTAACATCTAAGTACAGCTTCCTGCCTCTAGTGCTCCAACCAGATTCTTTGTCAGAAGATGTTTACTATTAGGAGTATCTTTACTACTAGGGCTACATAAACAGCTGTCAGAACTGTGGGTTATGAGCTGAATAAAACCACTGTTTGGGTAAAAACTTCTTTAAGCCAAAACAGATACATTGAGAAGGAAAGTATGGCAAAAGGCATCCTCATTTCTATCTACCTCTGCACAGGAAAATTCCTAGTTATATGGTGACTTTCTGCTTCTGTCTTGGCCATCTGTGATCTCCTGAATATTTGTTTCCAGGATGTAAACACATCCTCTATTAAAAAGAGCAAGATTTCATGTTTCAGATTTATAGATTTACTAAGCTTTATTTGCACTTTACATTTATTTGTTTCAGCGGATTTCTTCACCTTAATTACAATTTAATTTGATACTCTGTGGAGAATTTAATGATGTAATTTATTGTGACACTCACACACAGGAAATTAAAAAAAATAATGCTAGAAACAAATGAAAATGCATTCCATAGATTAGAGTAACTCAATAGGCAACTTACCCAACTTTGTTACTGCAACTCTAAATCATTTTTAAACAAGTTTTAACACTACAAAAATTAACCTTTGAGTCAGACTGCAAGCCCCAAGACTTTACAGCTGCTTAGTTAGTGGTCAGCTTACTAGCAAAGAGGAAAAGCATCTCCTTCAAGAATACCCTTAATCATTGCACTGGAATGTTTTGTGCAGATGCTGTGTATCAGCAAATCTCTTTATTTTAGCAATCCACACCAACTGATAGATAAAAGCATGATTTCCTTCAGGTGTGTCATCCTTTCTCTCAAGTTCATTCCTATGATTTCAACATTACCACATTGCTATCCTTCCCTTCCACCTTTCCCCCCCCTGGGTGCAATATCAAGGTGATACAGCCTTGTTTGCTGGAAGCAGCTACTGATGAAAGCAGAAGAATCAGAACAGTTACTCCTGATATTTTTATTTATTTTTTAAATGATAAGTCAGCCATAATGCAAATTATTCCTTCAAAGCAATGCAAAGAATCCAAGTAAAAACACCATCTATGGGCATTGTGTAACATCTTTGTTCCCCTGTAAGCCAGTGCAATTCCAGCCCAAATACATTAATTTGACCCTGCTACGTATTTATTGTAGTTAATTTCATCACAGATGTATACTATGTGAGTAGAAGGGATTAAGAATATTTGTAAATATAAATCAATGCCAGTCTAGTGCAGCAAACTATTTCAGATGTCTTAAAAATAATTCTCCAAAGACAGAAAAAAAAAATCCTGCATTTCATGATGGAGTTTGTGCTCAGCATCATAGCTGTTTCCTTAGGAACAAGGAATCACGTGATGAGCAATACTGGTGGAGCATGCTCAATGCATAAATAAATCAGGCTAATTTTTCTTCTTTTGTTCTGAAACCTACCCCAGTTTTCCTGCTGTTGACTGCAGCACTGAGAGATGCTTCATTTCCCTCATATGTAGAATACAGTACAGGTGATTGGCATTGTTGTGTACTGCTAGTGCTAAAATATTGATTAATGTGGAGCAAAAGAGCATGTACTTTTTTCCTGTGGGAAAGTTCAGCCTCCCTGCATGCAGACTTTCAAAAGAAACCTCAGCAAAATTGAATTCACACAGAAGAAAAAAATTAGCCAAACAAGAGATCACAGCAGCAAGCTATTATTTGTCAAAATACATAAACTAAAAATTTTCTCTATCACTTCAATTTTATTTATGAACTGCTTCTTCTTTGTTCATTAGACTTAATATTTTGACAGGATGTTACATAAAAGGAAACTCTAACCATTAAATGAGGAAAAATTTACAAAATACTCTGTCTTTGCAGGATTTTTAGTATATTTTTAGATACGAAATCCCTGCTTTAAGATGGAAAAAGAATCTGATTTCTGTGCTGCAGCTCTGTTTGGCATTTGTACCTAACAGTGTGTCTTGAATACATAATGAGCCATTCACAGACTCCCACAGGGTGATGGAGTTTAAATCTGAATTTATTCAGGTCCATACCCAATCTGATTTCCCAAAGAATAAAGACCTCTGTTGGAGCTCACTTCAGTCATACTTGTTTTTCATTGCTGAACTGATGTAGATGTTTTGACACTCCTTTAGAAATAGCCAAAACTGGGACCTTGCAGATAAGTTTTACTTATACATGTACACACATATAGTTTTATATATATATATAAACATGTATTAAAAACCTATAGGATTGAGGCTAGAATTTGTTTGTCCCTATCTCATGGCTAGTGGTGTTTCATAACTCTCACCACTGCCATGGGATATGCTTGGATCATAATAAGGAAACAATGAAGGAACTCCTGAAGAAGTTTTGTTTTACTTGAAAAATAATTACCCCTTTTCCTGAACTTTTGGGATTTTACTCTTGCTTAGAGCTTGAAAGCATGCTATCCAATCCCATGCAAAGTGCATAGCTTTATAGATAAACCAGACATCAGAAGCAATCAGGGAAAACTGTGCCCTTCTTTTTATCCCCAGTAACCTAACCACCAGTGCTTTCATTTTCAAAGGCTATTCACCATGCTGAGAAAGAGAAAATCAGAAGTTTTTTATTGTGTAATGCCTACAAGGGAAAGAGTTACAAGGGTACAAGGCTCAATGCAGTGACAAGTCATCAGGTATCTCTGGACTTGCCTTGTGGGGGTCCCTGTTTTGTAGCACAAGCTAAATAGCCATTGCTATTTACAGCACAGTAAGTGTATGGTGTAAACTGGGGCACACCAGGAACAGCCAACACAAATAGCAGTTCCTTTTTTTTGTCTGACATTCTATTCCCAACTTCATGAACCATGTTGCTCCAACAGTCTAACTCATTGCTGGGCCAAGGAGACATGCAAATGGACTGGATGGAAGGGAAGAGCTTTAGATTTGTCACACCTAAAGATACACAAAAAGTTCATCACAGATGTTGTCATGGAGTTCTTTCTAGCATGGAAGTAGGCATAACATATATTTGACTGAAGGAGCTGTGTCTCAATCAAAACTGACATTTTCTTATTGCAAGTTAAAGGCAAGTTTAAAGTTAGGCAAGTTAAAGGCAGCTGGTATACTGCAGTCTGGTAACTGCTGAGTGCATACTAGAAATGTCCAGAATAACCATAACTGTTTACACATCCTCTACTGACTAGCATTTCCCAAAACATGGCCAAAAATATCTCAAAACTAAAAATGGAGCTAGAATAATGCCTGTGAGGAAAAAATACTACTTCTACTACTCTTTCCAGACTTTTCTAATAAATTTCAGGTAAAGAAGCAGGTTGCACTACCTGCTCCTTCCACGAGAGCAGAAAGAAGAAATAAAACAGTATCCTAGAATTTGTGAGTAAGAGAGTAATAAGAATATTCACTGCAAATGTGAATACACAAATTCCACCACCACCTCCTGTCACAAGTGCTCTAATTTGTGCCTTTTCTGGTTATCAAGCAGGCTTGGATGTTGAGAGGAAAAACCTCTGAAATTCTTTCTACTGGAGCAATGTCACATTGTGTGAAATACTTAAAACTATCTTGGCCACAAGTAAATGCAGAAAGCTCTTCCAGCTAGGAGGTGAAATCTGCCTGTTTTCTGGTCTTAAATGCAGTCTATGTTTCTATATCATAATGTCAACAAATGACTTCTATAACATTATTTATTCCTTCCTAGCCCTTCAGAATGCACACTAGCCTACAGATTAGGGTCTATGTACAAGCAATATACAAATACAATCCCCCTCTGACAGAGACACTTGCAACCAGCCTTAGAAATTCTGTAAGCATTGTGAAGCAAGACCATAAATCCCATCACTTCCTTATTGGCCACTGTTAAAATATTTTATTGACATGAACTATGTGGACTCAAACCCAGATATTTTTTTTTCTTTTTGCAATGAGGAGCCTGATTTTTAATTTGGTTTGTTTTCTGTCAATTCATTTCTCTGAGAGAAAAAAATTACTGCTCTAGTTACTCAATCAGTTAACTCTAAATAGAAATTCTAATTGCTTTAAAAAATTTCCACTGATGATGGCTTGAGCCACTTCCCTGCCATATTTCTGGATTTGCTACATACAATTTTCAACAGCTGCTTTCTGTGAATTTATGCAGTGGTTCTGCAAAACAGATTGCCCAAAGGGTGCAACTCAGTGGGTATACAGCCCTGTATCCATGTCCTGGTTTGAGAGGACCAGGATTGAAAAACCCTACCTGGGACACCACCACAAAGTAATCAAAAAGAAAATTTAGTCTTAGACTTGCTTTGAGTTTCTTAAACTCAAAAAGCCCCACTGATATACTGAATAGTCCCAAAATATGTAAGGATTGAAAACAGCCATGTTAATAATGAGCTAACAATTTGTGATGCTAGCATCTCAGTTCTAAATATGAAGCTATTCACGAGTCTGCAAAGCTCAAAAATCATGTCTGTGTTTGCTGCTAATTTTCAGTTTCATTTCTTCTCTAGCTTTAATTATTTGCTCCGTAGATAATGACATTGTTCCATCTATACTGACACCCATAATTTTCCCAAACTATTTTCAATTTAAACTTGTCATCAGCAACGAAAACTTAAATTGCATGTATTGGAGGGTTGTGATCTGCAATACATCAAAATGAAGCAAAGGAAAATTAAACAGATTGTCTAAAATAAACAACAACAGTTTGGTTAATGGAACAGTCATAGCCTTCTGTCAATGAATTTTAGTGTAATCTGCAGTTAATTTAAGTCTTGCCTCAGCATAATTTATCCAATAGAAGAATCAGAAATTTTCAGCAGTCTTTTAGACTTTTTTAATCAAGTGTTTAAAAAAAATATGCAGCTGTTTAAGCTAAGTGACATTTCTTAGACATTTACCCAAAATACCTAGTTTTGCACTTAGTAACAATGGAATTAGTACCTACATTAATAAAGCTAGTATATTTTAAAATAAAACAAGCTTTGTACAAGCTGAATGCCATTTTTGCAACAATCTTTTTTCTGTTGTTTCACCCCACTGATGATAAAAAGCCAACCTTTTTGTATTTCTGATATGGTTTTGTAGCTTGTGCAGTATCTTTAATACCAAGTTTTTAAGTCATTAAGTTTTTAGGAGGTTCCAGGGGTGAGGGCTTCCTACCATAGCACAATACATATCTAAGCTAGATGAAGTTGCCATCCCTGGAGGTATTAAAGCAGTGTCTAGATGTGGCACTTCAGGACATGCTGTAGTGGGCATGGTGGTTTTTTCTGGATTGAGGGTTGGACTCTAATCTTAAGAGTTCTTTTCCAACCATGACAATGCTCTGATTCTTTACTGTCTCTTCAAAGTCAACAAAAGCAGTACTTATCCTTGAAATTATCTTGAAGTACAGCAAGAAAAAGCATTCCATAGAGAAAACACAGTTGTGTGACTAAATGGTGGCAAATCAGACTGCTCTTCCCTGCTTGTAGGCTTCAATGGACTCAGTTTTTCCAGTGCCAGACAGATCTGTCACTGGTTAGTACTGGACCACAGGTGACATTACCTAAATCAAAGTAACTTTCCAGGACTAGAATGTACTTGACTTAGAATTGTAGGAATATTCTTGTAAACATCTGAAGAACTTACTTCTGCTACTTTTTACTGACAAAACTGTTAAAAAGGGGTGAGGATTATAAATAGTTTAATATGGTCTGAGCAATTTCATGAAGGATGGGCATGATTCTAACATTTCTAAATCTGAATGATTGGAAAAGGAATTTTATGGGAATAGGAGCATTGCTGTCAGCTGCAAATAGCACGAGTTTCTAGGCAAGAGATTTTAATAAACACAAGACAGACCATGATCACAGTGACCAATATCAAATTTATGGCTGGCAAATACAGAGAGAGATCCCACAAGTATTTGTATCAGCAAGCTTAAAACCTTATGAGCAGAAGGAGAATACACATTTCTTTCATGATGGAATTATTATTTCTGGATGTATTACAGCCAAACAAAAGCCACAGGTTCCTACATGATACATTAACTCTTGAGACCCTGTCTTTAAAGCCTCTGCTTCTCTACTCCATAGAAAAGAGATCAGACAATCACTTTATCAGTCATTCACTTTTAAATCTTGCAGAGCACCACAACATGAAATGCAGGAATTAACCCTAAGGAGCACTGCTGGAAATGGTATATATCTGCCTTATTCTCCATTTGCCCCAGTTTATGAATATATTCTTGAGATTTTCAGATCTTCTTCTTTTTTGCTCAATTTTTCAAACATATGCTTCTGTGTTTCTTACAAAAAAAAAAAAAAAAAAGTCTTATGCGTGGCTAAGTATTTTTACATGTTGCTGAATGACTATTTCACTGAATGGTCAGACTAAAGATAAGAATTTGGGGTCAAAACTAACGAAAAATAACCTTGACAGGATAGGTGATCAAAAACTCTGATTTGTGTATGTAGTGAGAAAAATTATAAACCCCCCTAAAATAATGGGTTTTATTATTTTTAGGTTATCTTTCATCTACTTTGCATGCAGACTTAATCTTTCCCCTTTCTTTGGTCTCTGTAGGGTGGTCTCTCTTTGAACTCAAACTGAACTCAAATTGGAACCTAGTGCTGTATAAGAAAATAAATAAATAAACTAAACTAAACTATTTCTTTTTGGTGTGCAAAACTCAAATTCTAATCAAGGAACAATTTTTTGATGACATATGAGCCAATCTGTGACACTGATGAAATTCTACCTCTTTTACAATTGCATACTTTAACTGGCATAGGATTTTTTTTCCCCAAAGCTGGCCTAACATTGATTCACTTGGATGCAATAATACCAGAAAAAATATATAGCTGTGCTACCCACTTAAATTGCCAGAATATATTATTATACTCCAGCAAAGAATCTATTATTTTAACATTTTACAATAAAAATACAGCATTTAAATAACAAACAAGGGGGAGGGATGTTTTCATTCTTGGAAAACTTCCAGATATATTTTGGAAAGAATTATAATTTTAACTTGGTCTGTACCTGGCCCTGCTCCTAATATGACTGACTGAGGTACTGTGCAGATGGTGAAGGATACAGTAATTCATCACAGTAATTTATTTTGTTGCCATGACCTTATCATGCTCCCAGTTAATATGCAGTTACATTTTTAATTATTATAAAATAATTTTTAAATCTGAGTTATCTCCACCCTACAAATTGATAACTGCATTTCTAGTGGTATTCTTATCAGTAGTTACTCTTCTTATTCCAATACAAATTGAATTAAGATTCAGGCATATGACATGAATTGGCACTGGTGTTTGGCAGGTTTGTGCCACCAAGCAGGTGCTGCTGCATAATCAACAACTCATTGAGAAGCCAGCCTCTGCTAACCCTCTTGTTTCCACTAGCACAGTGCATGAATGGAAGCTGCTACCTGTAAGGTATAGCTCATTTATAAACATAACAGAACTTTCCATCAAATCACTTAAACAGCAAGTGTGAATTTTGTTTTTATATTCCTCAATTTAAAAATCACAATATAAAAACAGAATGGGAATTATGAAGATGATCCCAAGCAGATCAAATGCTACTGCCACCACTACCTATCTTGCAACACTTCTGGTTTTGCTATCCCCCTATTTATTGCCACATACAACTACAACATTCCAGAGCAAATGTCTCTAAATAGTGGAAAATTTTAATAATTTCTTTTGTTTGAATAGCTTCAAGTTCAGGGGAATTACAGGCTGAGTAATGACTTTGAAGGAGAAACAAGGAAGAGGGGAGAAAAACCTCCACTGTGAAACTTGGGCACCGAGTCAGATTACTCATTGTAATCTCTGTATTTTCTCTAATTACCTATTACTATTTCAAACAGATGACATTGAGTAATGTGCAAAATAAAAAATTTCACCTGCAGGGTCTCCTTTATGGCTCCAAATACTGAAGCATAAAAAATAAAACCGCAATAGTCCTTGAGAGTTCTCAAAGGGAACTGCAGCCCTTTATGCAGAATGTACTTTCAATTTTGATTTGGCAGGCTACCTGTCTTCTGGGTGGTCTTAACATCTCCAAGTCCTCTGGAAACTGAATAGACTTTTTTTTTTCCAAAGCAAGTGGCCATATCCTCTTTTTTCAAGTTATTATTCAGCCACTTGGTCCTTTCAGGTTCACTCAAACATAGAGACTTTTGGTGGTTCTTAATTCAGATGGACAAAAGTTCCTAGCGACACTGCATTATGCAAAATCTCCAACAAATAGAGGAGGAGGAACAAGTTAAATATGTTAAAAGGAAGAAGGATGTTTTCAAAAGTCTCTGGAATGAGCTCAATGGAAATTTCAGTTTTTACACGTTCGTCCTCTTAACTGCACCTCTGAAATTTTGTTTTTGCTTGTGTAGTTCCATCTCTTAACCAAGGCAGGTATTAATCTTTTTATTCTGGTGCTGGTATGTGCTTACAGTGAGATAAGAAACATCATGTAAGCATGATATTTTAGCAAGGGGTTCTTTAGCATGGAAACATGTCCTGTGAGGAACCTCACAGAGGAATTCAGGAGAGGTCTTAGGAGCCCAGGGGAGCAAAGCCTTAGCAGGTGTAGGCAGTGATAGGTTTCCCAACAAAACGGGTGAATAGACTTCTTAAAGTGCACTTTGATGGAGCAGCAAGTCAAGTGACAACCTCAATGCATTTGCATACTACAGTGGTCCTGTTTCAGAAAACAAATGTAGAGAAACCCCGTATTTGTCCATCCTTTAAGAAGAACACCCCTGAGAACATCTCAGTGTTAAATAAGGCCTTTTTCAGACCTTTGTAACATTATAATGCCAGCTTCTAAATAGCATAAAAATGAAACAGACTTCTGCTGGAAACATGAAACACTGTGAAGCCAGATTAGTATTACTCTTAGCCCTGGTTCTGCAGATGTTTTATGTTTAGTAGCTTAGCTATGTTCTGAGGAATGGGAAGGTATCATCTTAATAACAATACCACAATTGACTCTTTCAGAGATTTTGTATGAGATTTTTTTTAATTTACAATACAAATTCTAAAATCACAGCAAACATTTCCCCTTTTCACTGTGTCTCTAGACTGTGTCAGCAGATCACTGGATCTTTAGAAAATGTTTTATCAGCATCTCTTAAATTTCTACCAGTAATCACTGAAACCTTCAACAGTATCACCAAAACTGATCCTTTGCATCATATTCAGATGACAGATAACAGCACTTGGTAAGATACAGTGGTGTTGCCACTGCAGCATATCCTTAAGTGGGCTAAAGCATAGATTCTGCACATGCTGTTTTCTGCCTCGAGAGTATCCACTCTACAGAGAAATTCACATAATTCTTTGCTATACTTGAGTGTGAACCAAGAGAATTTCAACAACATGAAAACTGTTATGACTTTCTTGAGGATTTACTCCTATTATTAACATGTGAAGCTTTTTCATGAGGCTGAACCTAAAATTCTTTGACTATGGTTTGTAAGTTACATGAGTCTTAGTATCTGCACTGCACACCTTTTTTAGGTAACAGAAATTAATGACCTTCTAACAAACTAATTATGTGTAAATTAGTTTCATTCTTCAATTTTTATTAAACCTAAACCTGTATTAAGACAATGGCTAAACATGGAAATTGTGAATACCACAGCAAATAATCACTGGGAATTACTATACCCCTGAATATACATATTCAGGCTGACTGCAATCTACCTTCCTTACAGTTAAGCAGATTCATTGATAACACTGCTTGGAAAAGATTTATAGTGTGATTAAAAAATTAAGACCCTTCAATAGAAAAAGGCCAGGTTTCCAAGTAATGTTTCCTAGTAAGTTTAGAGTTTTTTCATTTATACTGAAATGGGTTACCTGGCTGCAAACTGTTAGATCCTCCCACATTTCAGGTGTCTACAGAACAACATAGCTATGATAGACTTCACTGTAACAACTGTGTATCGTAGAACTGTAGCACCAGGAGTTCAATTCTTGTGAAGAGGTTTACACTATAAATGCATTTTTCTTCCAGTCATGCCTCAAAGTATTTCTACCAAACACAAACTATTATGAACAGTTTGCCTTTTTGACTGACTAGATACCAGTCATTTGAATCTTAATGGTCTAAGACAGAAATAAATACTCTGAAGAAAAACTACTCCAATTACCTAACAAATAATTTGAAATTCATAAAAGCCTAATCAAGTACCATGATGACTTGAAATGTTAATTTTACAAAACAGTCTGCATATCAGAAGTCTTGTTGCCCTGTAAAGAGTATGTATTCTATTTAATATCTCCTAAAATGCATGCTAAATGAAATGAAGATCAGTACAGAAAAAAATTAAACAGCATAGTATTTCAGGAACCAGCATCTTGCACAGATAACCTTTATATAAAACCTATATATATATAACCTATTTTATATATAAAATATATATTTATATGTATTTAAGTATATATATTTATATACATATATACACACACAATTATATATGTATTTATATAAAAGATATGTATATTTTATAGTTATACATATTTATTGTATTTTATATACACAATATATAATATATATAATGATATATAAGATAATCCTTGAAGAAAAAAGCATTTAATAGATTTTAGAATAGAAAATTTAATGACATTTTGCTTTAAACATAGTCGTTTCTAAACAGTCTTAGTATTTCTCCTAAGACTGTTGAGTTCCTGAGGTAGAATACACTGTTAAATATCTTAAGCTTTTATTTTAGCATTATTTTCTTTAAAAAATAAAGCTGCCATGCATCAGTCACAAATTCAAGGAGACTAAAGAATACAGTAATTTCAGTAATTCTGGAAAGCTTTTGCTAGTTCTGAAATTCAAGTTTAAATGGTGGCAGAATCTGAACACCTGATTCTGTGCTGAGGAAAATGTCATTCATCTGAGAGTGTAAAACCCATAGAGATTGATTTTTTTTTTTTTTTTTAACCTCAGTTATCTGTGGTTGTACTTTTAAAATAGTGTGGCATGTCCACAATATCTGCTATACTGGAAATGTACTGTCAGCCAGGCTTTATTCCCAGTATTTCACTTGCATTTGGATGATCAAGGCTATGGTATCACTAGCTCCCAAGTATGTCTTCTTCAGCATTCTTGCTCACCCCTAAAATAAACTTATTAATATGGAATGATCCAGAGCTCTTCAGTTTGAATCTCAAGTTTGCCCTAACTGCCCAAACCAGCCTCTCTTTACACGCCCAGTCTGTGGGCCTGGGAGGTCCATTTGAGCTCAGGCCTAGCTGTTGGGTCTCACACAGAGCTGTGCTGTAGTGAGTGTGTCTCCCCAGCATTGTTGTAATTGTGCCTAACCATAGATGTTGCAGATTTACCCTCTTACCTGCAGACTGACTTCTTCTGTTGACCTAAGATGTACTATGGATATACCAGGTAATTACTGCTTACTCCTGACCCTGCTTACCATCATTAGTTCTGATTCTATTCCTGACTTGGGACTTATTTTTCCTGGACTGACCCTGAACACACACCATCACCATACACTTTAGTCTAAAGATCTGAGATTCTGGCTGACTGACTACCATCTCTGGGTCTATCTGCTTGCCTTACTTGAGTGCTGTGGGACAGGGCCCTGCCTCACAAGACTGTCCATGTGGGGCATATTGTTGCTTCCCATCCCTTAGGAAGTAGGAAGCCCTTATCATAGCCTGACACTTGATTTCTGGAGTTATTTTAAACTGCATACCTGTTAAATCACAGTACTTCTTAATTCATACAACCTACTTTCCTTTGTAAATCTTGAACTTTGCAGTATGATAGCCTCTGTGGTTTTAATTCAGCAGGTACTGCAGAAAGGAACTGCTGCTCCTTTCCCTCCCTCTACCAGATTTACATTCCCTGACTTGGCATGTTGGTAATTATCTAAATGTGTTTCCATTCCAACTTAATGTTTGCTGTCTATATGCAGCTGCATTTGGATTCTTACCAGTCTGCCATCTCAGATTATAAAGAGCCCAGTTCCATTTATGCAGACAATGATTATGTTGGGTTTTTTATTTTAAAAAACAAAACATTATACCTGCAGGTTTAGTCTTGCAAGTCACATAAGGGTAAATAGAAGAGAAAGAAAAATATATGGCTGAAAAAGAGTAAGAGAAAAATAAGAAAGGTACATCAGGGAAGGCTTCTGGTACACATCTTCCCTATGAGAAATACTGTGGATCAGCTCAGCTGGAGAAAGCAAAAAGTGAAGCCAGAGCAGTATAATAATTCACAATTCTTTATACAAGTAAGGAATTCTTTATCTTTCATTTGTGACTTACATGACACCAGAAGCCGTGCAGAACAAATTCTTACTGGCATCAGACATCAGAATGGAAGAGTCCTGGGAATTGATTATGAAACTGGCAGTACTCTTCTTCCTTTTAAGTTTTCAAAGTTATCCTTAGCTGTTCAAGAGAAGTGACTTCTGACAATTCTTGACAACATGAAGAAGCAGAGGTGCATTTTTTTATATAGCATCTGCAGTGTAGACAGCTGGCATGCATTCATCTCTCTGATTATGCACTGAGGCCAGCAATTCTCCCCATCTGGGACTTACAGCAATGAGCTCTTCCTGCTACATTTTCATGAAGAATAATTAATTAACTGAAGCTTAATGCTACTCTGTCTTCTGTTTCCTCTAGCTGACCATTAACATCTTTGTAATAAATATTGTGTAGTCATCTCTCTGGAGCTAGACACAGAAAATAACCGAGGTGCCTTGTGTTCTGGAAGATCTCCCATGTACATAGTAAAGGCAGGAGCTATGCTTCAGGCATTATTCACAGTTAAAAAAGAGAGGGCCATTAATACAGATGTACTTGCTAGTCCACAAAGCATGACAACATGCAAAGTTTGTAGGAGCCAAGTGGTGGTAGATAAGAGTTGATACTTGATAAGAGTAATGATGGCTTCATTCTTTGTATTCACCTAATCAAAACCTGCATGTTTCAGTGGAAAAGGGAGCCCTAAAAATGACATGTTTTAATAATTCTAATAGTTTTCTTACAAGTACTTCTACTTTGGAACTAATGCAAAATTACAGACAGCTTTCTTTTGGAATGGATGTGAATATCTGAAAAGATATTTTCGTGAAATAAGCAGTAATTTTACTATGCTAATGATGCAGAAAAACATTCAAGGACTGACTTACTGTCAGAGTTTGAACAAAGATGATGTATATTTCAGAGAAGGAAAAGCATCTAGACCTTCAGCTTTGTTCTTGTTGAATTTTTGCTGACAAAGCTATAAATGGAGAAAGCTCAGGACTAAAATGATGGAAAATGAGAATTAAACATCACTGTAAAAAAGCTAAGTATTTCATTGGAGTCTTAGATTCTACTGGGTTTCAGGCACACTGCTTTGCTCAGCTGGCAGATTAGTGTTTTATGGAAGATCTAGAACTCTAAAGCTTCACATCCAAACATGAGTAGAAAAATAAAAATATCAAGACCTATAAATAATTATCAAATCTTATGAAAACTAATAGCAACTTCCCACATAGTCTGGCATATCTTAAACTTGATTCATTAGGACAATGCTTTAAAATCCCATATGCCTTTGAATATGGGGTTGTATTAATACTTTGCATCTCTCTCAGCGAGAAGAACCACAAAATTTTGGCAGAGTTGAAACTGGATGCTTAACTCAAAAGGCTAGATTTTTAATTCTTTTGTTTTATTTCTAGTGCAGCTAATTTGCCTTTTTGCAAGTATCCTAGCAACCATTTTCCCCCCTTTTTTTCCAGTACGGTAAAGGTTAGGTGAGGATTCTAGAGAGACTGGCCTAAAATATAAAACAAACTGACAGGAAAACATTACTTAAAGGCACAACTTGCTTTAATAATATTCTGACAATTCCAACACATTTTAAGGTGGAGGAGACAAGAATAAGAGAAACAATCCTGAAATAACTTTCAACAGTTTGTAACATATTTGACTGAATGAGGATGTAAGCTTCACAAAGGGCTACCTCAAAACTAGGAAATATTCCCTACAAAAGTCCCTTAACATAGTATTTGGCAAGATGAAAACTTGAAAAAGAGCAATATTGAAACATGAAAACTAGAGTTTATTCTGATGTAGTAAAATATTTGCAGCCATGAAGAGGTACTAGCACAGTCCTCCTTGCTTTTGCAGTTCTGATAGGATTTATATCAGTAACATAATATTTGGATGACATTAACAAGTACCATTTCCTTGTCCAGCCTCACTTCTTTCAGTGTAGGCACCAGGACCTGTCAGACTAAGTTGGTTATCACTAGTGTTAACTGCAGTCTGAAATAAAATGTACCAGATATACTCAAGTTAGCTATTTCAACCAAATGTTTCCCTCTGACCTGCTAGAACGTTATAAAACAAACAGCATTTCCTAACTAGGAGGCTCTATTTAGCCACTTATGAAATTTTAAATACATGAGTCAAAATTTGGTAGGTCTTGGGCATGTCCACATGGGATTAAGGTTGAATAGCCTAGCACAGCTGCTGGAAGCTGCACAGTCATGTTAGTTATACAATCATCTGCTTTGGGGTTTTTTGTTTTAGAGATCTTGTTGAGCTACAAGATGCGCTCAAAGTAGATGCATGTGCAAGATCAGCTTTTGCAAATATTTCTGCTTGTTTGTTTGTTTGGGAAGTATTTTGATCTTGTATTCCAAGCCTTATTTTATTCCTGTATGTCCATAAGTGACAAACCTTCAAAGTACCTTTCAAGTAATTACAAAATGGTTGTTTTCCAAATGCAGCAGGGTTGGAATGAAAGTTCAGCACTTTTTAACAGTATGAAATAAAATGGCATTTCATAATATACTCATTTTTAAAGGCTTTAATTTAAAACCTGAACATTTCTATATGCTTTTCCAGTTTGCATAGCAACAACATAAAAACTATACTACTCCTGAGTCTTTAAAGTTACTCATAGTAAAAACATTTATCGATCAGCGATTTACAGAAAACTTACAGCTTCCTAAAACAACATGCTCCCAAACACAGGTTCTGCCTTATCAAGCTAACTCAAATCAATTGACTACACTCCGAGGGGAAAAAATTTGTCATTTATGGATATTAGCCACCAGAGGGAGCCTGCATTGCTGATCTGGTACAGAAGAGTTACTAATAAAAAAAATTTATTTGTTGTCAAGACTTATTTGTGTTAAATGTGCTTTACATGCTAACTGTACACTTATGCTACAAGCTGACAACTTCAGCCACAGCCGTATTTTTGTGTTTGTAAAAAGCTAAATAGACAATCCTTTTCTATTTCTAATTCAGACTTTCACCCATCTCTGCTGGTAAACCAAATACTGAAAGAATTGGCCATGATCCACAGTTCTTCCATATACCTCTGGCTTCCACCCTCAGCAGAAAGCTTGATGCCCCCTGTGTGCAGGGCTGCTCATGCTTTTTTCCCTAAACAGCAGCTCAAAAGTGGCCTGGAAAACCAGCTGGGAACAAGTGCCATTTGCCAGAAAGCATTTGGGAAAACTTCTCCCCTTTTCTGAGGCAGCATTTAGATAGCAGGAAGGTGTACGCTGGAGGAATGCCTTGACAAAGCCAGGGCATAGGCTAGACAGGTTATATTTAAGTAAAAAGAAAACTAAAGCAAAAGAAGTTGAACTCAGAAGTTTTTTTAAAAGAGGTGCTATATCTATGATCCAGTTTGTTCCCCATACAGCAAGGCTACTCAAAACTGCTGTGCTGCTACGTTGTTAAATTCCAAGAAAACAGAAGAAAACCTCAGCTATTAAAGACTATCAGAGTTTATACATTATGGCTTTAGGATAAGACCCAAAACCACCAACCCTTCATCCTCTTTCTCACCTTTCCTTAGATTAATTAGTCTAATTGCAATTAAAGCCCTGATTATGGAGTACCAGAGGGAACCATCAAATTGAAACATAGGGCTAATTTTTATTAACACACAACACGTGTAAAAAAACAAAGTAACGAGAAGATAAAGCCTGAAGTTTTGGGCTCTTGTCCCTCCTTTCCCGTCCTCAGACCACCACGGGAAGAAGACCCCACCCCGCCACGTTCAGAGTGGAGCCATTTTGCAGACAACCAGCCACCAAGAAAAAAAGGACTGAAGAGGCCATCAGAAGATATTACCACAGAGAATCTTTATATCAGGAACAAGGCAACGTTCTGCTGCTCCCCAGGCCTGCTTTCAGGAAATTACCTCTGAATTTGGCGCTGGAGAAACATTCAAGCCACAGCAGTCTTTCATGCCCGCAGGCCTGAGGTGTCTTCCACGGTACACTTTCAGTATAACCTGTTTTTTTTCCCCCTGTTGTTGTATTAAAAAAAACTTACCTGAACAATATTCTCCTGATAAATTGCATTTTCTCCCTCTCTCTGCCATGACCTTTCTTGAGCAGCTCGCACAGTCTCCGGGATCCCGCTGAGGCAGCTCCGGACGCCCTGAGGCGTTTCCCGCCCTCCGAAGGTTGCAGTTCGCTCCTAAGATGGCGGCTGCTGCCTCTGACCCACACTCAGGCTGCCTTGGCGCGGGGGGAGCAGCACCTCTTAGAGATCAAAATGTAACAAATATGAGAGTTCTCTTTCTTGTATAGTTCCCTCACCTGGGCTGGGTGTTTTGCAGCGGTGAGCTCTCGTTATGGTAGGGCTGAGAGGGTATTTTACCTCAGAGTAGTTCACGTGAGGGGTGGATAGGGAGAGGGAAGTGAAGACTTCTAGAAATCTGCTTTGTATTTGGCAACGAGCTCCTCCGGCATCTTTAACTTGCTCTGTAAGTGTAACTTTAACGAATTGTGTAAGTAAGCTTCTTCCCTAATTCAGCTGAAGAAAAGACAAGTGAGTGCCTCGCGTCTGGATTTATTACACATTCCTGTCTGGAAGTTTTAAATGCTTTTTGTCTCCTATTTGTAGTGTGGTTTTGATTGCACTGTTGAGGTTATATCGATAGAACTGTGGTAAGAGATGAGTCCAATGAGGTTAGCTTTGCTTAAATGAGGAGGACTGAATCCTGTGCTGATTACATGGGAATTTCAATTGAGATTCTGTGTATACCTTTATCAAATAAAGGGAATATAGGAAATAAAGGGTCACAATTACCAGCAGTTACTGCTACACAAAAGCTTATGCCTGTATTTTCTTGTCTATGATGCATCCTCAACCTTTTATTATGGTTATTCTGCAATTCATCAAAACCAAACAAAAATCCTGGTCTGAATACATAAACAATGGGTCATCACTCTGGAGCACTGGAACTCAAAATGTGGAATCTACTGGGCTGATATCCCTCTGCAAATGTCTAAGAAAGGATGGAGAGGCAATTCTGGGCCTTTTATGCTGGCAAAGTTCAGGTATAATCTTTCAGAAAGGACTGCAGAGGTTCCACTGCATCTATAAGTGGGGCTAATAAATTCTTCCATTTTCATAGTAGTTTTAAATAATGCTTGATCTCCTTTCTAAATTCGGTGCACAATTTTCTAAGCATGGTCACTGGAATTCTGCTGCTGCCATAAATGATGGTGAGGACTGCCAGGGACTGTCTATCTTTTTGTGAGTAAGAGATCTTTTGTTCTTTATAATATTTTTAGAATTTGAGAGACTGACAATTTCATAATGCACGGTTCCTCTGATAATGGGTTTGGCCTTCATTTCTTAGGTATAAAGTGGAAGCTGATCCTGTCCATCAGGACTGCATAATAAATAGGTCATGAATTTAGAGCTAAACATCACAAGCATCTAACAAAACCCACTGGTATTTGGAAGTGTAGTGGCATGATTGTTAATTTAGTTTCTTTTTAATGCACTGGCAACTTCACTGTGTCAGCAACTGTTCCAGAACCAGAGCTGAGCTGAAGTATTCCTGTCAGCACACAAAGTCAACTAGCATGATTGGGAAGGCAGTTATAAAATTATTTTTTGCTGGTCTTGTCTGTTGTTCTTTGGTATTCTGTCTGAATGGGAAAATACTGGCTTTATCAGTAGGTTGGCTTCAATAAATGAGTCTGCAAGTCCTACATTTACTACCTCACTAACTCACAAAATTAATTTCTAATTTTTCTGCTTCTGCCTTTGCATACTAAGAGGAGTCCATAGCAAGCAAAGAGCTTACTACAGAAATGATCAATCACTTGGAAGCTGCTACTGAGAGACATTATGATAATTTTTCAGTTTCCAGAGGAGAGCAGGGGTGTACCATCGTGTTAGATGTGAGTTTGCCAGTCAGTCATTTTCTCAGTAGTTTTAAACCAGTTTACTGAATTCAAACAAATTTAACTTTGAGGTAAAATGTTAAAATACCTTGCTTTTGTAAACATACTGAAAACAAATGGAAGATAAAAGGCTAGACTATTGTACATAGAGCTGCACAGCTCTGTGTGTGTAACTTAAGTGGCTCAAAGATGGCTGTGAATCACTGAAGCAAATGAGGGGATGGGAGGTCCAGGGAGGTGTTTGTGTCAAAGCAACAAGAACAATTCCCTTGCATCTTCTCCAAGACTGCTCATATTCTGGGTAGGATAGTTGATGAACAATTCATGTTCATCAGTGCTGTGGTTAAGTATTGTTAAATATCCATATTTTATACTGAAATGTTTCCTACTTTTATCTTGTAAGAAATATACAGCTTTAATGTGTTTGTTTTCAGTAAGCAGTTCAAATATAGTTGCACAGAATGCATGTTCATATAGCCTCATCTTCTACACTAGAGGGTAGAAGCCTCCTAGAACTTCTGGTAGGAAAGTGAGATGATTCCTCTCCAAAAACAACTGTATGCCTCATAGCTGGAGTGCTAGGTCTGAGAAGCCTGGGAGGTTCCAACAGAGGCAAAGGCTTTGCTCAGAACAGGAGCAAGATCAAAAACAAAAATCTTAGGGATGGAAGAAGAAGGAAACTTTCTAAGGGTTTTAAAGGGGAGGCTTGAGTGCATTTATATTAAGCAGTCAGTGTGCTGGAGGACTTTTTGAGTTGCAAATATTTAGGCAGAGGCAATGATTGGTGTCTTTATGGTAGCAATCAAATGTGTTACTGTTCCACTTGAAGCAGTTCTGCTCCTTTCATAACCAAGATTGAAACTGCACCCTGGGCATCATTTTGAGTGCCTTACTTGCAATGTGAATGCAAGGCCTTTCAATAGTTAGTTAATTTTCTTTTAACCTTATGTCTTTTCAATGATAGCTGCTTATCTTCTAGATGATTGCTTCTCTTGCTAAGGAGGACAAACTGCATTTAAGTTTCTGATCCTATAATAAGCCACATTAGGCTTCTCTACTCTTATTCCAGTGATCTAGCTACAAGTAGCATGTACCCATTCCACCCTTCCTGGTACAGAAAGATAGGAAATCCATTTCAATTTTTTTTTTCTCTCTCCAGCATGTGTTCTGGCTGCCTGAAGTAATTCTGTAGTTTGCACTGGGGGCCTCCCGTTGAGTTTGTGCTGATCTGCACTGTCACTAGCAGATCCCTGCCTGCAGGCTTCAGAAACTCATCCAATCTGTGTGAGACATGTCATCTTGGCTCTGGGAATGCAGAACAGACTTTTGAGATGATATGCTCAGCTCCTAAAAATAACTACACATCAGGTAACTACCTTTTTTTTTTTCCTAAGGCCTACCTCTAAAACATCGTAGTAAGATGTACTGCCTCTCTATAAAGCTATTCCATTTCTTTTCAGAGAAAAACAGGGATGTGGTTAAGAAAAATTTATTAAGATAAATATATTACTATATTTAAATATATAAATTAGTATATATTTGTATTTAAATATAGTTGTGAAGAAAAATACATCATCTTTATCATCTTGACAAAGAATGACTTTGTTTAACTTCAAACCATTTTCCTACAAGGCATTTAATTTTTAACAGGTATTTATGAACTCTGTGGCTCAAATTATTTTTAATTAAATGACTGCAATTAATATAATAATAGATTGCTTCCTATATCTCATCTATGTAAAAGAAACTGCTGACCAATGTAGGAACAAAAGTCTAGAAATTATGAACTATGCTAATAATCTGTATTTTTCAGCATTGAATGGATGTTTTTTATGTCTGATCATTCTTCTGTTGGTCTGTTCAAGACAATGTCTTTGCTTATGTTTATTAACTGGTAATACAAGTTATTTACACATTCTCTAATTACTGAGAAGTAGTAAGACTTAATGCTGCTTTTAAAATGCTGAGACTGAATGTTTCTGTAGTCTGGCCTTCCATATGAAGAGTAGGGAATAACTTCCTTTTCTGTCAATGCACACTGTCAAACTTTTCTTTTCCTGTCTTGGTGATTCCTGATTTATAAGATTTCTTTTTTATATATGTATTTTTAAAGCCTGTTACTTCTGATTGCCATGTCTTCCACATTCAAGGGTCAGATTATTCCACAAAGAATATTGCAAGATATTTATTTTGTGTTAGATGTGTGTATTTTCCCCCGAAGGCTACCAGCTGTGTTTATATCCATAATTTTTATTATTGGCAAATCTTTTCCAGTCCATGGATATACTTAAAATGTTTTTCAGCTGCCTGCACGTTGCTTTACTCCTCCAAAGAAGACTTTCATGAAACACAGTATTTAGTTTCCTGGTCTATATTCAAACACAGTCTTGATTTTATAGTTGCACAATGTTCTTTACTTCTTGCTTTTACTTCTGGAGAGTCTCTTTGTGGTTTGGGCTTCTGGTGCTCAGAATCTAAGATATGACTGACCCATGTTGATATCTACCTGCATCTGTATAGTACTCTTCCAATACATATGTGAAAGAAAACTGGAAAAGAAATGCTAACATTTATATGTCTGCAAAAGTAAGTCTGCATGGTGGACTACAGTTAAAGAACTACTAGAGTAGATCTCATAAGGAAGTTCTGCTCTTCCTTGGGTACACTGAGAACTCTCCATGAAAAGGTCTACAGGCTTGCAAAATAACTAAGCAAAATGCTAACATTCAGAAAAAATCTTTAATAAATTTGCAGAACATTGCATATAAATGGTCTGCCTAAGTCTGGATATTACTCAGGAGACAGGGAGTTCTTTCCTCAGTTTGCAGTGTACAAAATAACCCTGCTCCATGCAATTGGAAGAGTTTGCAATGTTACTGTAAGCTGGATGCCTAAGAGAAGCACCAACAGTTTTAGAAATAATTCACAGAGGGAAGAGGCTCTTTTTAGTCAGGAAATATGAGAACTTTTATTTTAAGAGACAATTAAAATGTGGACTGGAAATTTGATCACTCAAACCCAAGTTAACGTAAGGATTATTTTGCATTCATAGTAGAAGCTGCAGGTGAAATCATAATATGGTGAACATTTTAGAGCAACACATACATATGTTCAAAAGAAACAGAATGAAATGTGACTGATGGTTCCCTCTGTTGTGCAAGCATTTAACTAGGCTTTGGCTTATAATAGTTTGATTTACCTCTGTATTTTTGCAGTCATTGTTCTTTCTTATTAACATTTACTGCACCTCCACCAATGGGTTTTTTAATGTTATTACTACAATAGAGTGTCATGGATTTCCAAAGCAATTAATGTTGATTTCCCATCTTGAAATTTTTTAGTATCACCAAATTCAGTGTACATGTTTTTTGACTCATGGGGAACATTATCTTTCTCCCAAAAATATTCATCTATGATAGGGTATTGTCCTTACTGAGTTATACTCTTCTAATTTGCTGTAAATGCTGTCTAAACAGTGCTTTAAAAAATCTGAACAGGTGTATCTGTTTTCCAAGGACCTACTATTTATTGCAGCCATTACTTACTGGCTGCAAGGAAAATTCAAACTTGCCAGCAGTAGAATTTAGAAATATTTCTCTAGTGATATGAGGTTACAGATGAATTACTACAAATCTTTCCTGCAGCTTAGCAGATGTATTGCAATTCTAGACTGTATTCTGTTATAGCCAAGGGTCAGTATCTCTCATGAAGTATTTGTCTTCCAAGTGATACAACCCTACTGGCTTAATAGACCTCAGCTTAATTTTTTCTAAGCAGTTTGTTTTGATAAAATTCTTCCTCCAAGTATGTGAAAAATCTGTGTCCTCATAGCAACAATGATTTTAGCCAGATTTTCAGTCCTACCATTTGTTCTTGTGTCTTTTAGTCCACGTGGTTGTTTCTTGCCTTATAGCCTGTTTGCTTTTGCCATTTCACATCCCACGTGGCTGCTTTGTAATACATGGGGTAACCTGTCTGTCAGAAACAGGTTGGAAAAGTTGATGTAGAAGTTAACAAAAGTAGGAACAAAACTAGTTGCTTGACCTAGCCACTCTTAAAGGAGTTAACATATTTCTAGTGGAACAATTTTGAGCTTTCTTTGCTTACCAAACCAAGCGAAAATAAGACACTTCAAACTGAAACCAGGAAAAATTAGTAGAGGGTATAAATCCCCAGACATCCATCAGAAGATGTTTATGAGCCATGATCTGAGTGTTGGTCTTTGACATTTTTAATCTAGCAATTTTCTGGTTGAGAAGTAAGTTTTGTGGCTATTTTGTCTTATGATGGAAAGAATGTATTTTACCCTGCTGGTGGTAAAATAGCTGTAATTTCTTTATCCATAAGCCAGGCTATCATGAAGTCAGTTTAAATGTGTTTATAAAAATGTAATTTCTGTAGTAGTCTGTTGTTTCTTTGACATGCAAGTGAGTTTTATCAAGGTTATATAGTAATATAATACCTGGTGCTGCCAAATTAATGTCTAGTCTTCAAGATAGTTTAAATTGGTTTGGGGTTTTGTTTTTTTTATTTTTTGTTTGGTTTTTGTTTTTTTTTTTTGTTTGTTTGTTTGCATTTTTATATAAAAAGTCTGGGAGCAGAGTTAGAATCTTTAACTTTTTCTTACACATAAGTATAATTTGTTATAATTTTGTTCCCTGGTACTGTAGTGGTAAATTCCCCTTGCATTGGAGATGAAAGCACTTTAGGGGTTTACAGCTTTACACAGCTGACCTCTTCCTGAAGTTGTTTTGTCTAGATTTGAACTTTCTAACTTCTAGTCTGAGTTTATCTCTATAAAATTGCATTTGAAATCTTGTTGGGTTGTTGGTTTTTTTGTTTGGTTTTTTTTTTAAGACAAGATTTGCCATAGGTGGTAGATCAAAGGTTAGAGTGATATGAAAAGTGAAGGTGTATTATGAGTTCCATATTTGTATGCAAATTAATTGTAATATAAGGACTCCTTTGGTTGTTATTTGAACTGACACATACTCAGAAACTTGGGATTGGTTTTGGTTATGCCTGAAGAAGTTATTTTGAGATGTTATTCTTCTGGTATTGTGTAAATGTTTTATTATTGATATCTGGTACAGGACAAAGCAAATAGTTTCTCCCTCAACTTAAAAAAAGAACAGAAAGGCACAGATTAGCTACCAGTAAAAAGCCATTTTCTGTTTGTGATTCCAGGTGTGACAGTAGGAATAGTGGTCTGTGGGCTTTCAGAATAGGTCACATCTGTTCATTACAAATCACTATAATATATAATATAATTGCTCTATATTTACCATAAGAATTATAAAACAGAAGAATTGGGGTTTGTTTGGTTTTAGTTAATAGGTAGCAATTTTTTTTTAAGTGTTTGAAGGAATATCTTCTGGGCTTGGAGGCCTGAGGCTGCAGTTGTACTGTCTTGAAGAACAGTGTTAGTGAACAAAGCAAAGGTGGGATTTATACTAAACGAAGCCACAAAATAATTTGGTTTCTAGACTACTTAAAGTTCATGGTGGTCTTCCTGAAAAGCCTTGGGAAAATAATTCAAGCAGGCAGGGTGATTGTATTTTTTTCTTAATAATTTTCTTCTTCATTTATCCATCACATATTTGGCTCTGAAAATGTGTTAAAGTTGTTAGGAATGTAAAGCACTGGGGAAATTGATATTGCTGCATTCCAGTTCATGGAAGCCATGGCTATGTAGTTGCTCAGTTTAGGATGTGACCGAGATGAACAGGAGCAACAGCATGTGCAATATCAGGGCACAAGCAGAATTATTACCTTTTTCCAGTAATTTTGTTACTTGTAAAAGGGATAAATAATCACAGAAGTAAATTTGTTAGCTTGGGAATTGAGCTGGAGGTGGGGATGGTTGTGTGAAGGGACTTTCTGATCTGTAACTCAGCAGACAAACTGCATTTCCGTAGCAGTGTACCTACCAGGAAAGTGTTTGAGAATGTTAATGACTTTTAGCTGGTTTCCCTGCATTCGATGTACTTTCTGGTCAATGTGGTTTCTGCTTTTACACACATTTCTGTGTATAAACGGATGTAGCGGCATCCTAGGTGGTCCAGTGTTGTTTGGTTTGCATTGATACTTTTATCTTCCTAGGAAGTAGAAAAGGTCAAACAGTTAATGAACTTTTTTTAAGGAATATCAAGTCCTGTTCCAGGCAGATACTCAGCTCTGACAACATTGGGCTGCTGAGCCAAGGGCCCGTTTTGTTGTCATACACCTCCTGCTGAGAAACCCATTTTCTGGATAATAGAGTGACCGGTCAAGTGTAGCTGAGGGATAGAGGAAAGCTACTCTTTAGGAAGGTCTGTCGCTGGAGTGAAGAGTAACTTCTGCTGCATTGTATCTGTTAGTATTGCACCAAGTGCTTGTCAAGGAAACTATGTGCTATGACATTTTTCTAGCTGTTAACTTTAACTGCTGCAAACCACATCCTTAAAAACAAGTGTACCTTTCCATTCTGCCAAGACACAACAATTTGTAAATATGATTTATTTTTAAAAAGACACAATAAACTTATATAAAAATTTAGTTATAAATCATAGATCTTTAAGAGGACACTCATAGAATGACTCTGGTAAAGCTTAGAAAATTTAGTGGGAGTTTTAACCAACTATTTGGAAAAGGTGGTAGGGAAGTAACATTGATTTATTTCTGATTCACCCAGGTAAAGAACCTTGTGGGTGAGGAAGTTCTCTCTCCTGAGCTTCCTTGCTGCTACCTCTGTCTTTATCTATTGTTGCACATTGCTTGTCCTTGATGAAAGAAGAATTCTTTTTCTACGTTTGTTTTCTATGTAAGGTTTTAAAACTGATGTGAAAACTCAGCTTCAGCCACTAAGGTGTGTCTGGTTTTGGCACAGAATTTACTGACTGCACAGATTCCCTTGTAAGGTTTATTAGATCAGAGCACATCTGGTCAGAGAACATAGCTGGGAATGAAAACAGACAACTTTGGCTTGGTTTCTTTTTTAACTGCCAAGATTTTGTTCAGCTCTATGAATCACTTCTCACAGCAATTAGGCATAGTGCTCCCAAGCTAGCAACATAAATAAACATAGCAGAATGTTGGTGACAAGGAATTTGTAGCAGGTTTATATTCTTTAGAAAACACCTGTAGAAATAGTGTGAAGTAGTGCAGAAACCTGTGCAAATACTGAACTACTCCATATACATATACTTACATATTACTTTTAGAAAGTGGTGCAAAGACACAGCCTGATCTGGAATATTTTGTAATAAGTCAGTCAGTAATAATTTAAAAAATAAAAACCTAAAACATTTTAAATTGGAGGATCATTTTAAACCACAAGCTACGTAATTAATCCTGCCTAGAAGTAGACCCTGGATACTAACATTGGTTCCCCTGCCCATAAAACAGATTTTTTTTTTTTTTTTTTTAATGTATGAGCTAATCTCAAGTGAAGAAACTGAATGAAATTCAAGTCCAGGCTTTAATTTAATTTCTCCAGGATTTAACTTTGTCTTTTTTGCAGTAGGAGCTTGATTATCCATCTGACAAAAAGAAGTACTGCTCTTCTAATGGAAAGTGCAAGGTTTTGACCAGATTCCAGGTATTTTCTAGTCTTCATAGTCCAACATATCTTTCCTGTCAAGTATTTTGCCATCAGGCCAATAATATAAAAAGTAACATTATTTCATGCTGAATATTGAAAGTTACTTTAACAATGAATTTCATTAATATAATATTATTTATACTATGTATTTTATTAATATAATTGTAATGCTATGGTTGATCAAGGGTAAGCTAAAATGAAGGTAAAATGCTGACTGCACAATTCAGCCTGAGATGGCTGACTTAGTGATCATTACTTATCATTGTTGCTGATTGTGGAGGCAGTTTTTAAGAATGTGCCTGTTTAAAAAAAAACCAACCAAAAGAACAACAACAACAAAAAAAACCACCAAAAACCAACAAACAAACCAATTACTCACAAAATTAAAGAAACACACAAAAAAAACCTCCAAACCCAAACCTTGTACTGTGCAACATAACACTGTGTTAGCCACTTCTAAAATGCTGTTTTAAAATGTTGGGTTGGTCTGATGGCACTCTAACAAATTTTCGGTGAATTTTTAAATTTTTAATAGAAAATATGTGGGTTTTGAAGGTATTTTTAACAAGTCTCTGCTATGTAGGGTTTGGAGGGTGGCTATTATAGAGTAAAGAAGAATTGATGAGGCATTATTTGGGAAGTAGCTTGAGACTAAAAATGTAAAAGGGAGATATGAAGGAACTAAACAGAATACACTGTAATGTGACCTTTTTTGGGATTTAATAAACATAGGTGTCATGTATCTACTTCTTAAAGATCCACACTAAAGCCTAGAATGCAGCAGGTTTAAATACTTTTGTTAGCTTGGAGGGTTTTTTTCAAAATTTGAGAATGAAGGTTTAGCACTGTTGCTGTTAATTATTTAAATTCTTTCACAGTTGTAAAAGCAGAGTGAGACTTCACTTTCAGCCAGGAATTGGAGCAGGGAAGATGTTTGTGAAAATTGTAGACTGGGACAGATTTTCATATATTTTGGCCTACCAGACAAGAGCTGATAAGATTTGAGAGGAAAATGTCTTGTAAAACAATTCCTCATTAAGAGCAAACTATCCTGGGAAAATGAAAACAAACTGCAGAGCTTAAGTGTGTTTTAAGTTTATTGCACTTGGCTACTACCTTTTCTTCAAATAAGTTTTCTTGAATGTCTGATTTGTGTTAATATAAAACTAGTAATAAGGTGGAGTGGTAAGTTTAGAAGGCAGTGAAAGGAGTTCCTGAAGGCTTCTGCTTTTCTATTATAAGCATGAGGTGCCATTGGCTATGGTGTTTTGACCTTTAGCATCAGATTTTGAATGCAGCTCAGGAGCTTTCTTTGGCCTCTTCATTTTAATGCAACCCAAATGCTTCCTGAGCAAGCCATTAGGCAGCAGCCAAATTTTGTTTTAATCAAATGGACTCATAGATGGGTTGTTTTCTGTGTCTGGCCAGGATTCTGATTTGCAAACAGAAAAGGGGACTTAGAACTTCAGGATGTTGTTAGCAAAGTAGCACTGAAACAAAAAATGCAAGAAATCATGTGGGGCAACTGTATTTAAAAAATTAGGCATACATGAGAGTATGCTGTATGAACATTTTTGTGTAGCAGTCACCACAAAATCAAGGTCTGGCTGGAGGATATCACTTCACTTATCCAGTTAATAAGCTGTGGCATAGTCCTGCAATAAAAGTCAGTGCAGAAAACCCAGTGTGCTCCTGAGTACATAGGGATAGTGTTGCTGTACAGTGATGGGTGTTACAGGTCACAAAATCCATGTTTAATAGGTCCAGGCTGTGATGCACAGTTCTTGTGCACACAGCAAGTGACTGAATGTTATTCCTTTGAGTTGAATATGCAAGCAGCATAGTAGAGAGCAGCTGCTTTGGAAACTCCAAAGAGATTTTTTCTCTTGAAAGCAGGTGGAACCATCACTCTGTCTCCCAGGGTGCATCAGGAAAATATTCTTTCATCCTTATTCAAGATTCTTGTCAAACCCTGGATTGAACTGGCTAACTCCTAATAAGCTAAACAGCCTTAAAATAGAAATAAACTTGAAATTGTAAATACTTTAATATAAGTATCTGAAAGATAATGCTTTCTTGTTACTATAACTAGGACCTCCGATTAGTTACATTAATAGCTGCTACAAACCCTTATTTCTTTTTTTAAAAACAAACCCTTTCCTGATTTAAAGCAGCAGAAATGACCATCTTGTAAATTTAACCCCTGAAAACGTTATCTGTAGGCCTCAAATTTGCAAAGTATCTCTTAATAAATTAACTTCAGGTAATAAATTTTGAATGGGCTGAAAGGTTTGTAAATGATGTAAATTTTGTCCAAAACTTCCTAGTATTTACCTGCAGCATATTCTGTAGGTAGTAAAAAGTTGAAAAGTTTTGAATACAGATGCCTCTGCAGGTCTAATTGGTTTTGTCCTCAGTATGCAATTTTCTACTCTTAAATTATATTCAATCTCAGTAACAGGTGGAGAAACTGATTGCAAAAAAAAAAAAAAAAAAGAACTATGTTCTTAGAAATTGTATTCTGGTGCATCCCAGGGCCAATGAAGACCTGTTACTTGTCATTAGGTCACTCTGTCACTCATGCTATTAAACTTCAGAGTATATTTATCTGTGTGCACTGGCTCCACCAGCAAAGACTTCCTTTTAGAGTGGGACAGGTAGAGAATCTGACATCTAGTAAGGCAACCTTAAGCTGCTGGTGAGAGTTTTATTAGTATTCATCCTATTTTAATTAACTGGACACTGAAAGTCATTGAGAAATGATGACTAGAACAATATTCTGGAAGAGTTAAACTTTAACAAATTGGTTTTTAAATGGAAGCCTAGCATTCCTCAGGATAAAGGAGTTTTTTTCCTACAGGAAAAGAGAAATCCATTTTTATTTTTATAGATACTGGAGCAGATTAATTCAGGGCATTATTTTACTGAACTTAACAGAGTTACATTATAGTGCAGGATGAATTATGAACTCACAAGACATTTCTGTGTCAGCTGAAATTCCAAACTTTTAACCTTTTATATATTAAATATTTAAAAGATCCACCCATTTCTTGACTTTCTTCTTCTCAAAGATTTCCCAGATTTAATATATCCTAAATAGAGCATTATTGTTTCTAACATTCATATTGCTCCCTCATTCCAGAAATCAATCACTCATTATTCTCCATTTCAAGAGCACAAAACATTTCCTGCAGGGATCTGTTCAACTGAGTTTTGAGTATCACAGTATCACCTACTAGCCCATGTCATGCTCATAGCCATTTCTCAAAAGATGTTGAATAAAGCATGGATGTAGCTTCAGTGAGGATTCAACCCCTTTTGTTAAATCAGGGTTGTATCTGTAGTCTGGGGACCTTGCTAATAATCACAGGTGCTGTTGTGCTTTTCTGAGCTTTCAGACTGTAAGCATTGCCAAAAATAATAATGAATGAAGATCCATTTGGCTACAGATTTTCAGTGATACTTTAGAGAAGGAGTTTTAAGTAGGATACTACTTTGGAGATTAAAGTCATCAGATGTTGTGTCTAAACTAAAGCGTAATACACAGAATACCAACTTGATTATTCCCTTACCCTTCCTTTGAGCAGTTCTGTCACCTTTCTTATTACAAACTAGAAAGAGAAATGAGCCAGACTTCTCATTCTTCCTCCAGTTCTGAAGCCAGAAGAACTACATGTCTCAATATGAACTGTCTCCTGTCTGGATGATACCTTGCCTGTAACTTGCCCTATAAACATTAAGATGCTGAGGAAGTCAAACGTAAGGTTTTGGCACAAGTTATGCATGAAATGACCTGCAAAATTTCTTCTTTTGCAGTTGGTTTTCTATGACTTAGGCTCAGCATTTCTGGTAGTATAATTCTTCCCAGACTTTTGGAAAATAATTTGATACAAGTGTAAAGTTTCTCTTTTCAATGTAATGAAACTGTAGGATCAGTTCCAGCTTTCCTGTAAATGGGATAGGAGTAGAGGATGAGGTGGAACAGCAACTATTAGGAATATTCTGAACAACTTAAATAATATTCTTCACATCTCTGCTTTAAACATCATGTTCTGGAAAGCTTTTTCACACTCAAAAGAATCTGCCCATTTTGTCTTCTGCATCTGAATCATAACACTCGAATAGAGCTCATCTTTTTCTTGGAGTGCAGCAGCAATTCATACACCCCTTCTTGTGCTCTCCCACCCTACCCATTATCCAGCTTCTGAAATCTCTGCCAGCAAAGCTACCCACTGTTCTTCCCTTCTCTAGGCACATAGCTTTGTGTACATAAATGGGATGTAATGCCTTTTTGCTGTGAAGTTCTTCTGTCATTGATTTTCTTTTAAAAATAATTATTCATCAGATAGGGAGCCATGTATAATCCAGTGCCCTCCTGTGTTCTCCGTTTGCCTTCCCAGTGCAGAGTCTATATTAACAGCTACTCCCTCTTCAGCTGTGAAAGACAAAGCAGTCCATGCACCAGGATTTGCACGTAGCTGTGGTTTCTAGTAAGTAAATATAATAAAATTTGAGAGTATTATGTATTTTGTCTCTTAAAACACTGAGATGTTGTTCTTACTGGGCACACTTTGATGGGGGTTTTACCATAATGTTTTTTTTCACCATCTAAGTTCCATTTTAACCCAATCACAGAATATAAATCTACAGGTGTTGGCTTGATGTCAGTTAACAGCTGATTTTTCAAAGCTGTAAAGAAAATATCTTAGGAAGAGAAGTTTCTTCAGGACTTGAATACTGCAACATTTTTTAAAAGGAAAAAAACAACCTTTAACAAAATTAATATATTCCTGATCTAAAATACAAAGACAAAAAGCAAAACAGTAAAAATATTTAGGTATTTCTCAGCAGAGCACAGAGTGCAGATTGGCTCAGATATTTGCAGTATCCCATCATCTGCTCTGCAGGAATCTTGTTGGAGACAAATAATTGTTATTTAGCCATGTGCCAGCACACATCTCAAGACAGAATTGTTTGCTGAGTTATTTAAGTTGTCATATGTAATTTATATGATAGAGCAGTTGCAGTAGCAGTGTCTGTAAGAACACACTATGTCTGCTTTAGACACTTTCAGTGAGGATTTTAGACACTTTCTCTAAAACTAGATATTCCAATGCTTAAAATCTTATGCTGTTAAAATGTAAGCAAATAGGGATTATGATAGGGTGTGTTTGATAAAAGCTCATCAAAAATTTTCAGATAATTACTTTGTTTTAATAACATGCAGCATCAGCCAAATATAATTCAATAAAGAAAGAAACTTTGAAAACAGGAGGGGCCTGTTATATTTTGAATCAATATGCTGGTGTTGCAATCTATTTTCAAAGATATAAAATACCAAAAATGTGATTGAGTTGAGCAGAATTTTGGGGGTAATTTGTCCTATATGTAGTCCTTGCTATTTTGTATCTTGGAGAAAACTAAGTCCCTGTGGGTTGCTCTGTCTTTTGGAGCTTTTCTCCTATTTCAGATCTGAATCTGAACTAAACCACTGCCTCATTCACATCTTATGCCTGCATTTCTTATGTTAACTTGCAGTTGTTATTTTGATATATTTTAAGCTACATTTGGCAACCTGTGTGCAGTGTTGCTGTAACCCTTCTCTCAACAGGGGTGTTTCATAGGTTACCATGTTTCTGAGGGACAACTGGAGACTCCACTGTGTGTTGAAGATTTAACACTGCTATTTTGCTTTTGGGTAGGACCTTTGGTTTAATGGTGGAGGGCAGCTAAGTGCCTCACAGCTGCACACTCACTGCTCCCAAGGAGCAGGAGTAGAAAAATCAGAAGGGCAAAAGTGAAAAAGCTTGTTTGAGGTAAAGGCAGTTTGCTTGGTAACACAAAGCTGCATGTGCAAGCAAAGCAAAATAAGGAGTGAATTCACAATTTCCTATCAATAGGTAGATGTCAAGCCATGTCCAGGAAAGCAGGGCTTCACCATGTGGAATTGTCACTGACAACTCACATCACTGTCCTCTCTTCCTCCCTCTTCACCTCGAGCTTTTATTACTGAGCATGATGTCATGATATGGAATATCCCTTTGGTCAGCTGGGGTCAGCAGTCCCAACTTCTTTTGCAACTCCAGCCTACTTATTGTTGGGGTAACCTGAAGGACAGAAAAGACCTTGATGATCAACACTCTTTGGATCCCAAATCCAGGACATGGTTCCATACCAGCTACTCTGAAGAAAATTAACTCAGTTTCAGCCCAAGCCAGTGCAGTAGGAAGGCTGGGTGAGCATGTTAAGCTGTTGAATTGAGAAATGTTTCTGTCCCTTTACATTTAAAAAAAAAATATGAAGGTGTGGAATTGCAAGATATTAACATTTGTGTGGTTATTTACTTCAGCTGTTGATGATTAACTTCACTTACAAGATGGAAGATCTTTTTTGAATTACTGGTCTGTAGTCTCAATCTAAAGCCTGAAAGCTGACTTGTGTTAAAATTAGTGGTTTAACACAAAGCCTGGCTAACTGGGCTCTGTGTGGGGGGAAAAAAAAAAAAAAAACAATAGGACCACAATGTAGGGGCTGGGGGAGATGCTGCTTGCTGTCAGGTTCACCCCTTCCCTCCCAGGATGTAGAGTATTGTTAAATTCTTTGAGCTTGGTAAATCCCCACATTAACCTGGTGCATGCAGTGCATGAAGCAGCTCTTTGCCCTTCTCTTTCCTCTACAGCAAGACAATGTCTGGGATAAAACAAAGGACTTTAGGTGCCTGCAGAAGACATCTATAATCTGAATTCAGTTCTGCCTCTATTGTAATATTCACTGATTATATTTAATAATACAAATTCTGGAAATTTAATATAGTTGAAAACACATACAGAGGATCTGAGCATGAGCTTTCCTCAGAGTGCATTCCTTTCCAAGACTGTAGCACTTCTCAGCAAGTATGAGTTAGCCATACTGGTGATGTGCATAGCTACAGGAAAACTGCAGGTTCAGTTTTGGATCTGGAAGAATTCTCAAGTACTAACTGCTGGTAGTAAGGCAGTTGTGCTCTTATGTTCTTCTGAAATCTTTATTTGCTATTGCTTCTATTTGATCTCACTTGTAAGTCACATTACAGCATCATTCCACAGGAATCTTCTCTTGTAGTGCTGCTGGTTTTATGCATAGGTATTTTCCTCTTTATTTGAAAAGTTGTGCATTTTTTACTCTGTCTTGTTGGACACCTTGGCTGCATACATTTGCTGAGCCCACCACACAGGGTGGTTATTTTTTGTCAGTGTGTAGAAATATACTTCATGTGGTCTTACTCTCAGAAGTACAGTGCCCCCAGGTTTACTGTCAGAGGCATGCAGATGTATTTTATAAAAATCACTTCTTGCTTGCTGTTTATTTTCTTGTACTAGCAAACATGCTTTGTGTTAGCTAGGTCAGTAGATTAACACAACATAGAAAGGGCCTCTTCTGTTTAGATAGGTGACTGCTGACTCTTAGAAGCTGTGTTTTAAGCCCCACTTGCAGGTTCCTTCCAAGTGCTGTCTGTAAAACTCATAGTTTAGGAAGCTCTGTTTAGCCACATTAGCAGAGGAGTAGCTCCTAAATCAATGGGAGTGGTGCTTACGTGTGTGAGGCAAGAGGAAGAGCTCCTGATGTGTACCAGCTTTTCCATGAGACATCTGATCACCTTTGTCATATATTAAAACACAAGCAGTCATTGAATAACTGCCACAAAATTCTGTCTGACAAAAGGCCCTGAGGAACCCTGTAAGGGAACTGAAGTAAATCCTTTCACAGCAGGATGCCTCAGAGGTGGGCCAAAGATGAAGATATTAGCACATCTATAGCAGAAAATCTATGATGTGGAGTGTATCACCCACCCCTCTTCAGAAGAGAAGATGGACTGGAAGATAAAAAAACAGAAACAGAAAGATAACATGGATCTCAGACTGATAGCAAGAGAGAACAGAAGGCCACCAAGGGGCAATGTCAATAGATGAAAAAGTGGTTTTCAGAGCTCTTTTGAACTCTGAAATTCAGCATCTCAACCACTGTGAGCCATGAACAATAAATTTGAGAGATAGGTACATTGGATAGTTTCTAAGCCTTTCTTTTTAAATAGAAGCCCAACAACCAGTTGCTGCTTAAGCTAAAGCTCTTACCTGCAACAAATGATTTTTTTTTTTCTTCAGAAAACTGATGAGGCACAAATCTGACAGATCTGACAGCCTGTTGCTGTTTAACTTAAGTCCAAGTGTATAATAGCATAGCTAAAGGTATCTTACTTGCTCACAAATTGCTTCATTGCTTCATGAGCTTAGGTTTTTGATCCAAAATGTTGTGTCAGATCACTATCACTAATGGAATTCTTATTGTATTTCTTCTTTTGTGTAGCTATTTACCCACAAAGAGCCTGACTTTGGAAAATCTTTACACACAGTTTGTGTAGATTTTGCTTTACACCAAATCTAAATGAAAACTTATAAATCTGGAGAGGCCTGTTGTTTCCTCAGCCATTTAGTCCCTTCAATTATACTTACCCAAATTTCTGTAGGGTTGAAAGAACACAAATCCAGAGAGTTACTGTGGTTTAATATGAAGAAATGGAGCCAAGCCCAAGCCTTTTTATTCCCCAAGTTAGATAACATGACTCTTGCTCACATTCAACCCTCACATGCATGTGGCATTGATCCCTTTTAAGAAATCAACTGTGTTCATGGTAGCTTTAATACTAATGAAAATTCTTTTTTTTTTTTTTTTGGACAGCTATTTATTGCCTCCTGATTGTTTGTTTTAGTCAGGAAAAATGCAAAAAAATTGAGGCATATGCATGGGCCAAGAGATTACATAGTGTAGAGAGACTTCAGTCTTGTCCAACTGTAGTGCTACGAAACATAAAGCATCCTAACAAAGATCTAAAGGGCAGAATGAACAAAGTGTCCTGATTTCCAAGAAAAGTTATACATTCAAAGCAGGAAAAGCAAAATGTGTGACTGTGTCATGCAGCTTTCTTCATGTGCCTGCTGGAGTGTGTAGGGGTTGTACACTAGGGGGGAAAAGAGTTAATCCTCCACATGTGTTGGTATGTCCTAATGCTCTGTGTATCTGTGTCTTGAAAGTATAGGGTGGGTGCCAGTCTCAGGACAGAATAAAGGGAAATAAAGGCTGAAAAGGGGTTCTGGTGGCAACCAGAGCAGCTTGGGTGCAGTGTGTGTTCCTTGGACATGTATTTCAGCATCCTGGCAGATTCCAGTGGGCATATGGCTTTTTCTTGGAGGTTTTTCTTCCTCAAGTTACTCTGTATACCAGTTCCTTATCTTTATTACCTTTAGTTTATAAATCTAAATAAATGTTGCCTTAGAGCATTTGGTACTTCTCAGCATCATCCTTTGGCTAGCAGAAATGTCTGGTTTCCACTCCCATCCCTGTCAGCTTTCTACAGAGTTTTAGTGGTTTTCTTGAGAGTGTGGAGATAAATCTGAAAAAGGTAGAACCTAAACTGCTCTGTTAGGTCACATCATTTTAATATGGGACTTGAGAGGAATGGCCAGGAAACTTCTGGTGAGTGGGCTGGAGGATTCTGAAGAACTGGTGCTATTCTGTCAAGAATGGAGTAGACAATGCAGAAGAACTCTACTTGGACATAACTAGATTACTAGATATGTGATGCTCCTAGCTCTTCTACAGATTATGTACTAATGTTTTAGTAGTAGATACTGTTTTTCCTAGTCACAGCCTGTTCATATTGGTAACCACATGAGTCTTTTCTTACAGTGCAGCCATGTTGCAAGGTTTGCTCTCATCCCCATCGCCGAGCTGAGCTCTGATTGCATCTTGTGTGTGGATGTCCCAGCAGACTGCCAGGAGCATGAATTCACAATGAGGAGCATGAGGTATGCTAGGTTAGTGTCTGATCTGAGAATTTCTTTTCATTGCAGTGGAGGAGCCTCCAGGTTCTCAACCTGTTCTAAATTTGGGGAAGTTTTATGTCACTGTGCTGCATTTCAGTAAAGTGTTCACAAAGATTAGCAGCTACCAATTACTTTCATAAACCCTTTTAGTGGGTGGAGACTGAATGGGCATCAGTGCAAGAATACAGCAGTGGATAAAATACTTGACCTTAGAAATGAGTCATTTCAAGCACTGAGCAAATCAGCAGTGATTAAACATCTTTTGCATCTGCCCATTGTTCTATAGACTCTTCTTTGGAGCATACCCCTTCACTTTGCTATCATGAATCTGGTTTAGTAAAACTGCTGTCTCTCATGTATTGAATCATCTGTTAAATATTTACTGTCCCATAGCTTCCCTCCATTTTTAGAATTACTTTCAGGAATGAAATGAGAATTCTGTTTCTGCTTTGATGTTTAAATGTTTCCTGTTGAGCCTGCTCAGCCTGGCAGAGATATAGAAAAACAATGCCTGTGTTGATCCCTGCTGAAACTAGCTGGGGAAGGGGGGGAAATAAAACAACAAAACCCCTCAAAGTTAAGTTTGGTTTGTACAAAGCCAGGTTGGGAAAAATTAATGTATTCCATCCTCAGATAATGAGTACCAGCTGCATTAAGAATAAACCAACAAAACAGACCACCCAAAACCAAGCCTAGCTCTGGTAATGGTATCTGCGGATCATACTTTTTAAAAATAAAATGAGAATTCTGCAGTTTTATCATAGTTTTACCTCTGGAGGTTTTTCAATTCACAATATAGGTTTGACTTCTGCTATATTGGTACTAATAAGAACAGAAAAGGCCTCACCCATCCTGTACCTGTTAGGTGCAAGAGTTCAAGTGATACATAGTTGACAGACAACATGGGGTGAGGCCCCAGTTTTAATTTAAAAACAAAATTCCAAGCCCTTTAATCACAGATGGAGCTTCAATGTGTAAATGGATTGAGACCACGTATATAATCAGGGTATGGTCAGTCTCTAGCTCCCAGCTGAAGTTAATATAAAATTCTATCCATGGGCATCTTCCCACTTCCTTCTGTAAGCACTGGATAACAGTTTTCCTGGTAGTGTGAAAGGCCATGGATCTGGAGGGCAAGAGGGAGAGAACTTGCATGGAAGAGCATGCTGCCTGTGGGCCAACATCTGCCAGCAGGCTTAAATACAGGATTTAAGAGCATTCTGAAGAGCATCTCCTGTGGGTGCAGAGCAAAGCATTGGTGATCACAGCTGCAGCTCAGTTGGGATCTGAGAAAAAATTTGAAGCTCAAACCTGAGCTGAGCCTTGCTGTTTGCAAAGGAGAAGTTGTGGAGATGAATAATAGAAGAGGTGTTTATTTTGGGTTCAGAAACATGGGGTGCAACTAACTGACCTACCAAAAAGATAAGAGGGAGGAGGAGAAAACTTAGATGAAAAAAATCCTTTCCTTAAAATATTTCACGCAACCTGAAAAAAACATAGTCTATTATTTTTTTCCTATTGCTTCCATTCTCCACTTACTTAGCTTGAATTTTAAGCATGAGCCGGGTTAGAACTGCCCCGTGGGATGTTTCTGCAGTTTCCCAGCGTACCTAGAAAGCGCCCACATTGTCTCCACACTTCCCAAATGTTCCCCCGACGTTTTTTCAGTGCAGCTCTCCCCCTCCCCTCCGCCTTTTCCAGCTGAAGTTAATGTCAGTGTCACCTGTCTCTGAAATGGAAACCGGTGTGTTTAGGGTTTTCTTGGTCGGTTGGTTGGGGTTTTTTTTTCTTGCCAGGCCTGTAGTCGAACCAGACAGGCCAGCAAGCCCGGCCCGGCCCCACCGCTGCCTTTGGCGAGCGGGCCGGGCCGGGCCGGGCTGTGGCGGCGGCGGGCACTGCAGCAAGGCGGGCGGGCGGGCGGCAGGTGCGCAGCCGGACGCCGCCTCCGCTTCGCTGCGAGCCCGCATCCAGGTCGGGGGAAGCCTGGGGGGGGGTGCAAGGAATGGGGCTGGGTGCCGCCCGGAGCTGGGTGCCCCCCGGGGTTTGGCCCTGGCTGCTGTGCGAAGAGCTGGGGATGCTCGGGTAGCGATGCTGGGTGGAGGAGGAGGAGGAGGAGGCAGAGGAGGAGGGGGGGAGCTGGCGGGACAGCCTGAAGTGGGCGGAGGGGGAGGCGGGTGTTATACCATCGCTCCGGGGAAGGCTGAGCATTTGCAAATCCCGGCTTCAGAGCGCGGGGAGCTTCCTATCCCCGCCGGCCGACCGGGCTTCAGCCGCAGAACAGGACGAAGCTTTCCGGCTCCCCGGTATTCTCCCGCTGCTCGCCTTATCCCCGCCTCCCCCTGCCCGCCCCTGCCGCGGGGCGCCGGCGGCTGCCCTGCCCCGTGCTCCTGTGCAACAGAGCGGAGAGCGGCAGCCCCGGAGGTGCGCTCGGAGCCGAGCACTGAGCTAGAGACCCTGTCCCTCTCCCAGCCTGCGGGCACAGGCAGAGCCCTGGGTGAGTAGCCGGGGAGCTCCTTTACTCCTCCAGGCAGGCCAGAGCCATTCAGGCCCCCTTCTCCACATCCCTTTCTTCTGCTGCTCTCAATTGTATGCCTGGAAGGTGCAGGAGATCTTCGAGCTCTGGTAGGTTAGTCAAGATGGGATCCTTGCTTGGGGAGGGATTTTTGAAAGGCTTTGCAATCTGTGCCTGAAAACGGTGTCATACTACCAAGTTGCCTGTCTCAACTTAGGAATCTTCCCTTTTACAAAAAGCTTCTGCCCCCTCCCCCCTCAACCCTGTTCATTTTTGTTCTTCACAAGTTTTCCAGCCTGAGGGAGTTGCCTCCACCACTCCTACCTGCAATTCATGTAGCTAATAAGAAGCTAATGTGATGTGAGGGGCATTTTAATCACTGAGGGTTATTGCTAACAAGTGACTTAAAACATCTCTGTGTTTTTTCTTTTGTTCTCCTCCTAGGCTGAACAGTCATGACAGCTGAAAAAACTATTCCTATAATTAATGGCAAGCCAGAAGATGCTTTAGACCCAGAAGCCTCAAGAACCAACCTTGTCCACAGCAATGATAAGAAAGTTCATGAAAGAGGTCACTGGAACAATAAGGTCGAATTTGTGCTTTCTGTGGCAGGGGAGATTATTGGATTGGGAAACGTATGGAGATTCCCATATCTTTGCTACAAGAATGGAGGAGGTAAGATGGCCTCATGTTGCTTTACAGCTCATCATAAACTTGTGGGAAATGAACAGTTAGCAATGCTTTGTAATGATTTCTTGCACTAGTTGAGACGCAGGTATTCAGGATTTCAGAGTGTGTGTGGATAGGGATCTGACATGTCAGATCAAGCATCTGACAACTAAATAAAAAAATGTTTCCTTTTCCTTCTCCTGCCCAAACAGTGTGTGGCTTACTTTCACAAGTTTCTTTTGCATTAACGAACAAATTTGACTTTTTTTTAATTAAGTTTTTTAATGCAGGAGAAGCCAGTGTTCTGTTATACTGGTACACTGTGGGTTTTCTTTCTCATGTTGATACAGACCTAAGTGTGCTTAAATAAGCTTGTCTGGCACAGAAAAGAGCGTAGCAGTTTATTTTTACACCACTATACTTTGGAGAGGGTAAGGATTGTCTTTAATACTGCTACAAATATGACTTTTTTCTTTGTTATATAATTTTTTTTTTTTACTTTAGCAACACTTTTTTCACACTACTTCCCAAATCACTACAGTAGGGTAGGGGAATGTGTAAAATTCTTGTTACTCAAAGAAGAGAGCAAACCCTCTAAAAATGTTACTTGAGAGAAAAGAACAGCCTTAACTTCTAGAAAAGAATAACATGTGGCATGCATTGGTTATAGTTAAGTATAAGCTATGTATGATATGTGATAGTGAAGTATCAGCAAGTCAGCTGTGACTTGTGAAGCAATAAGGGCAGAAAAGTAAATTAAAACTTGAGCTTAGAATTCTGTGGGTGGGATTCAGCATCCTCCCCACTGAAGGCCTGAATCAGTGCTAGTGTCAGCATCTTGGCTGGGAGAAAGAAGAACAGGATATTGATTGGCTGCTTTACAGAGATGGGGTTTGTTTGCAACAAGGCTGTGCCAATTGTCTTTCCCTTGGCTCTCTAAATCTAGACACAGTTGTCTGAACTTTGGGGAGGGTTTGAGCCCATTTTGTCTGCAAACTGTGGAAGGTGTGTTTATAGTTTTCAGCTGCTTTCTTTTTATATCTGTACTCTGGCATAACTAAGCTAAGAATTCACCTGTTTTCAGAATGATGCTACTGCTTGTAGTACATAAATATTAATGTGCTGGTTATGATATGCAGAACAGTGTCTTGTTGACTGTCATAGTTTTCCCAGCAAAATTTTGGCAGAGGAGAAAGTTGGAAATTTTTTTTGTGGTGTACAATGACTATTTCTTTGGTCATACATTATGATTTAGGTGCAAATTTGTCAAAAACGGGATGCTGTTGTTTTTAAGGGATAAAAACATTGGATAAAAAAATTCTAATGATTTTTGTGGGTGATCTGGTAAAAAAGAAATTACTTCAGTATCATATTTAATCACCTCTGTGTTATTTAAGAACAGAATTAATGTGTGTGGCTCAGTTGGTCGTTTCTGGGCACCACGGGAAATTTGCCATTGACTTCTGTTTTATTCAGTGAGGACTTGATCCATGACCTCTGTTTCTGCAACTCCCTGGAGTGCCCTGCTGGAATCATAGTAGAGTTGGAGTAGTTTGATTCATCAGATGTCAATGCTGCACATTGCTTAATGTGTGATAATGAAGACAATAAGTTACATGACCTAGTTATGAAGTAACTTGCTAGACAGAATGAATCCAAAAGCAGCAGCATGGAACTTATGAAGTCTGACCTCTCCTTGGATTTTTGAGTCATAATTAGGTAGCATAGGCATAAACTTCTGTGCTTTTAATTTGTTTTAATGGAAATTTAATGTTGTTGGGGGTATTTTGGGAAAATTAATTTATTTGCATGTTTAGAACTAGGTATTTCTTGGAACATGATCTGTTTGTAAGCTGGGAAACCTGACTTCCTCTGATTCCATGGTGTAGAAGAGTTGGAAAAAGAATGTCACAGTGAATACTTTGTATTTCAAGAAGTTGCCACCTTAGACTCACTGTGTTCCTACATATGGGTGGCCCAAGGTGGATTTACTGCTGGCCAGCAGTTCTCCTGGCCTGCAAGGATTTTTTTCAAAGCATTTGCACAGTGACTCATACAGAGCAACCATACTTTAGATCCAAGGATTCCAGTCTCTGTGACATCTACTGAATTGCTGGAGATTCAGCACAGCACAGATTCAACTAGAGGCAAGTTGCCTGTTGAGGGAAGAGATTTCTCATGAAGAGATAGAAATTAATGGTCAGATTGATCTCCAGGACTCCCATTGGAGGGGAAATGCTGGTGGTGTTAGTGCTGTAAAGTACTGGTCAATGTGTATACAGTGAGGAACTGCACTGGAAAACAGATTTTCCATGGAAAAATTGCATCCAGCAAAACTTCTGTGTGTTTAGCATATCTTGTGTTGATTTGATATAGAATGAGTGGTGGAATGCTTATAACATTTAATAGGAGCTTTAAGTTAATTTAATTAGTGCTGTGGGATTGTTTGTTTGGGAGAAGGTAGGCTGAGGCCTGGGTACAACACATTGTGGATGTTGTACTAACCTTTATTGTCATGACTTAATCAGACAATTATTACTTTTTCATTTTCCTACACTCCAGACAAATTATTCTGTGCAGTATTGGCTGTGCTGGTCTGCCTGGTTAAACCAATAAAATCATCTTGGTATAATTAAAAATGGCAGAATCATAGAATTCCAGGCTGGAAGGGACCTCAAGGATCATCTGGTCCAACCTTTCTGGGTAGCTCCATGGGTTAGATGAGAGGGTCAGTTATTTTGGGCTTTGCTTCTCAGGTTTTATTTCCTTCTTTCCTTGTTTCAGTCTAAACCAATGTAGCTGCTTGCTTTCTACCTCATGATTAATGAATCAATCAGGCAGTCTGAGTGTTTGGGGAATGGGGGAAAAAATATCTTTATGCCTTATATGTTAATGGATTCTCTATGTAGCAAAAGGCTGGACCTAATACCTTATTATTTAAGTTCATTTCTAAATGAAATACCTAAAATCTGCATTATTAGCAAGCACCATTATGCCTGACATGCAATTTCTTTCATTTCTTTGCTTCACAGACAGTTCAGGTGTCACACCTAATAACACAATCAATCATTAAATAATACAATACTTCTGCCATGTGTTAATAACAGAAGATTTTTTGTTGTTGTATGCAGTGCTTCAGCACTGAATTGTACTGTTCATTATCTGTGCTGGAGTTTGCTGTCAGCATGTAACAAAATGCTGATGCTCTGTTATTTTCCTACAATTTCTTATTATTTCTACTTGACAAGACCTGCTTTCCTGTTCTTGTAAGTAGCTCTAGAGTTTATCCAAATAACATACAAAGGAATTCTGGAGTCCAAGGGAATTCCATAACACACTTACATCCCTGCTTTTGTGAGAAAAGCAAGGAAGAGGGAGTTGTGTGGTCTGACTGGGTATTAATTGGAGCAGAACTGTGTGACTGAGCAAGACTGTAGTCTTTCCTGTGTTTGAGTGAGCCATGAGCAGAATTCAGTCTATACTGAGGAGCTTTGGTCTTTTTTAGTTAATGACATTGGCTTAGAGGTTAACTTTTTATATTTGGGGCCACTTTCTGCACTATCAGCACGATGCTTGAGAGGTGGCCAGTAGCTGATCCTTCCTCTATTAAGAAAATTAATTTCTCACTAGGCTTTTAGGGAACTGTATTAATTATAACCAGTACCTCCTCCATGTTTGCTTGTAGGTGCTTTCCTCATCCCATATGTGGTTTTTTTCATTTGCTGTGGGATACCAGTATTTTTCTTGGAGACAGCCTTGGGACAGTTCACTAGTGAAGGAGGCATTACGTGCTGGAGGAAAGTTTGCCCTCTGTTTGAAGGTAACAAACACTTCTGTGTTCTACTGAGCATATTGAAACCTGAAGTAAAATTATTTTAATTATTTAAAATTTATTTAAAATTATTTTAATTTTATCAAAATTAGAGTTAAGATATTCTTAAAGTAAGGATTTGTTTCTAAATTACCTAAATTGCTTTCTGAAAAGTTTAAGTTTTGTATTGTGTCTTTTTTTCTTCCTTTTTCTCCAGGTATTGGCTATGCTACCCAGGTTATAGAAGCACATCTCAATGTATATTACATCATCATTTTAGCATGGGCTATCTTCTATTTGTTTAACTGCTTTACTACAGAGCTTCCTTGGGCTACCTGTGGGCATGAATGGAATACAGGTATGACCTCAGGAGAGATTATTGCTATATAAATACTTCCAAATAATTGATGCATTAAAATGTCAGGAACAAAAGTACCCTGGTAGAAAGTCTGTGGAAATGGGCTGATCATATCACACTGCACCACAGAAAAGAAATCTGAAGGTTTATTTGTACCTTTTTTTGGCTTAGGTCATTGTAAAAGCATTTATTCCTGCAGAATATAATGGCAGATACAAAAGTTGGCTTTGAATTTTGTTAATATATAAGATACTGGGGCTAAATCCAGACTTTCCTTTGCAATCATGGTTGTTCTTCCTGAATACACCCAGTGAACTCTACTGAAGAGGTGATGACCTGGTGACAGGTTACAGTCTTACTCTTTCACTTTAATGAAATCAGGAGGAATTTAAATGGAGAGAGAAATATTGAATGTGGAACTTTGAATTCACTCTTTTTAAATGCCAAAGCTACTTCTGAGAACCTAGTCACATGAATAACCCTTAGAGCATGCAAAGTAGCCTCCCACATGGAAGATGAGGTGTGTATTTGGGAGGGTTTGCAGTGCAGGGCACCTGTCCTTTCATCAATGTTTTTATGCCTAATGCTCCACTTAGTGCACTTGAAGGCCACCTGTGGTGAGGAATACATACCAATGCCCTCATTTCCTTGTTCCTGAAGTTTTTGCCTTTATTCCTTGCATTGCTGTCCAGTTTCAGATCATGTTCTGACAGTACTGTCTTTCCAGCTTTTTATTAACCTGTCATTCCCCTGTTCTTTGGGCACACCCAAAGCTACCTGCAATCAGGCAGCTCAGGTTATGTTAGGGAACCAGTGCTGGGCCCAAAAGACATGGAAGGCTCCAGCATCAATCCTGGCAACCCTGCATGGGAGCTTAGCTAATGTTGCAAATGCTGTGAACAGTGCTGAGCTGCTTTGATCTCCTTTCTCTGTATTAGAGATAATAATAATAATAATCCAGAGTGACTTTTCACTTGCCACATTAAGGCAAACTGGAAACCTGTTGCTGGCAGGGTTTCATAAGCCATGGAATCAGCAGCTGGAGTAGGTATGGAGTATGTTGTGATTCCCAAGCCATTGCCTCAGTTTCTCAAAGCTTTTCTTGCACCTCAAATGTTTTATCAGCCATTGCAGCTGTGTCTTTGGACAGGAGAATGTAGCATGTTGCATGGATATTTTCCTGGGATAGGCTGGGGATCAAAATACAGTGTTGCAGAAGCAGCAGGCTTGGCATTTTAGCCTACCTAGAAATCCTTCAGCCACATAGAGAAAATGTGCTACAGGAGCAAGGCTTTACAGGAGGTGTGAACTGGAAGAGGCACTAGAAGAAATGTATTCAGGTGTCAATACAACAAACTCTTTTTTTGTTGTTGTTCTTTTACAGAAAACTGTGTGGAATTTCAAAAGCTTAATATGAGCAACTGCAGTCAAGTCTTTTTACAAAATGCCACCTCTCCAGTAATGGAATTTTGGGAGTAAGTGCACATAAACTTCACTTTTCATCAGACTGTTCATTGTCTTTCAATATTTTGACCATTTACACACGAGTAGATACCTTGTAACACTATAGCATTTAATGATGGGAGTTCAGCTGGAAACTTACTCCTGCAGCCAAAGAGAGTCAGGATGAGAGTTTTAACTCTTTTAGAGGATGCAAGGAAAGGAATTCCATATCCTGAAAGAACATAGAACAAAGTGTGCCCCTTCCTTGGGATCTTGGCTCCTGTTGCTGGAGGAAAGAGCCTCAAACCCATACTAATGAGGAGGCAGACGTGAAAGAAAGAGGATGATTTTAAATATTTCTTGTTTTTTTCCAGGATGTTTCTTCTCTTAAGGGTTTGAAAATTGCATCTTCATCCTTGTTTGTGCTAACTTTGACTTCTGTATCTCATTATTTTTTAAAGGGCCATGTAATTGTTAGTTTTACAGCTATAATAACAGGAGAGTTTAACACTCTTGTGTGTCCTTGATTCTGATTTCTAATTAGAGTAATAGAATTGATTTATCTCTTTACAAAATAAGCTCTGCTTTTACAATGGCACATTTTTTTCCTTACTATAAATATTTAATTAGTGCCTGTGTAGTTGCATATTTGTTCCTTGCAGGGCACAGGCAGTCACAGAAATGGAATGTTACTTTTAATACTAAGTCATCTCTCAATTCAGGGTGTGTTACAAAATTCTGGGTTACCAGAAGTTTCTTGAGGGCTGAAATCTCTAAATCTCTTCTAAAAATCACATGAATTTTATTCAGATAAAGCCTCATTGTGTGGCTGTGTGTTCAGAGCTCTCTTTTATGTTTAGGACAGCAATAGCTACACTTTGAAAGATCCATAACTTAAAAGACTGTCCTTGAAGGGAGAACTCTACACTGACATATTTTTATTGAATTCTAGCCTATGTTAGTAGATGTTCTGTTACCATCTACTCTGGAGATAACCTGTGCATTAGAGTAGCAATGACTGTGGTCAGTGATGGTGTTTGCTTCCTGCATGTGATCTCACTTCATGTAAACTGTCAGGCTGATGTTACATCTTGACTTTGAACATAATATCCTGTTCCCACAGTCTTCTAGAGTATTCCCAATACCTCCAGATCATTTTAATTTTAAAGAAAGAAACCAGTAGCAAAGCAGCTCAGTATTTGCACAAAAGCATGTTTAGCAGTGCTGTGTTTTTCTTTCAAGCCCAGTGACCTCAGTCCACAGGTTACTGGTGGGGGGGATGTAGAGGTTGCTGTGTCTCACAGAGCAGACTAGGCTGGCATTAGGGCAGTGCCAGCAGAGTTAGCAGCAGGGTTGTATTTGGTTTTGTGTGCACATAAACCAATACACCAGGCCCAAACAGATTTCTTTACTACTGACTTTGAAAAGAAGTATGTATTTTTTTATTATGATTATTATTATTTTTCTTCCCCCATTCAACTAGTACTACTAGGTCTTTCCCATCACCTAGAATAAAAGTCTTAGCCCTTATTCCCTTATTTATGTGTTACTGGAAACAAATCCAAATTGTCTGTTGGTTTGAGGATTGCAAACAAAGACTTCAGCCTCTGCTGAAGTTGCTTCTGCAGTTTTGTGAACTCCTAAAGCTGAAGTCTAACAACAGCTCACCCAGGTACAATGATGGCCCAGAGGATACTTTGCAGCCTTTCTATGAAGATTAGTAGTTACTCTCCCTCAGGTCTGTACAGAGGATACTGTTTCCTTGCTACCCTAGCAAGGAAAGGTAATTCATTTCCTTTCTGTGGGTAATTCAACATTCTCTACCAGCTTTGATGGTCTGGGTTGCACAGAGGGTAAAAGCCTACTGATTGTTGTGGGTTGGCTGGATGTTTAGAAGAAAAAATGAAAAAAGCTAAGACTTTAGAGATGAGTACTGTAGTAGATCCTAGATGCTATTTTAATAATTGTCTCATTATACATGCAAAGATCTCAAAATACTTCTGTGAGCTTGTAATTCAGAGCAACTTATCTCTTATCACAGCTGTACAGTGGAAATGATCAGATCCTGCTGAAGGCTCTGGGAGTCTGGGTCTTTACTTGTTTTTCCTGCTTAGAAATACCTGTGCCTGTTCATGTTTTCAGACTTCATTTGAGATAGCAGACTTGCCACTGATTACAAGTGCCAGTGTTGGCAACTCTGGTAAAAATGAGGAGATTAAAGGATTTCTTACCTTACTTAAAAAGACTTTGTCACCAGTCTCCACCTAGCCACTGAGCCATTGACCATTACTCTCTGGATGTCACCATCCAACCAATTCCTCATCCACTGAACAGTCCACACATCAAGTCCATATCTCCAATTTAGAGAGAAGGATGCTGGGGGTGGAGGGGGTCACATCAAAGGCCTTACAGAAGTCCAGGTAGATGACATATTTGTAGCTCTTCCCTTGTCCACTGGTGCAGCCAGTCCTGCACAGAAGGCCACCAGGTGGTCAGGTAAGGCTTGCATTTGGAGATGCAATGTCTCAACTTGCATCCCTGTTGTTCCATGATCTCTGGCACATGGGTGAGGCTGACAGGCTGGTAGTTCCCAGGGTCCTTCTTTCTACCCTTTCTACAAGTGAGTTCAGTGTTTTCCTTCTTTGAGTCACCAGGGACTTCATCTGACTACCATGATATTTTAAATGTCATGGTGAGCAGCTGGTAAATACATCAGCCAGTTCCCCTGAGGCTCTGGGATGCATCTTGTCAGGACCTATAGACACTCACCTATATTCAGGTGGTCATGAAGCCCCCTAGAGTGGGATGGACTTTGCTCCCCAAGTCCCTGCCTTGCAGCCCATCCACTCTAAAGGTGTGGGAAAAGAGGTTGCCAGGGAAGATTGAGGCAAAAATTCCTTCAGTAACTCAGCCTTCTCCTCATCTCTGTTTCTCTCATTGTGATTGGATAGCTTAAGGTTTTCCCAAGAAAATAATAATAATTATCATTTCGAGGTACAGCACATGGATTTTTTCTGGTCCAAACTTTAAACAGTTTATAGTGATAGATGCAGTAACAACAGAGATCATTATGGATATGTTAGGCAGCCCCATATAGGAGAGCTGTGGCCATGGATGAGGCTGTATTTCTAGCCTGGGAAACAGGGTAGAGAGGAAGAGGTACTGCACCCCATTGTTCTGTGTGCTTTCCTAGGAGAGGGAATTGTCTGGCAGGTATAGGGGGGAGCAGCTCTGTCTGTGTGTTCTTTTGGCTGCTACTTGAGTCTGTCACCAGGGTCAGGAATTTGAGGTTTCTAGTGCCTGGGAAGGGAGCTGGACAGACAGAGGACCCATGGTTTTGTGGTTGATTCCACCTCAATAGTTTTTTATTGGCTGTATAACAACAACTTAGACCTCTGTTAAAGGAGGTCTAGTTGTTGGCCTGTCATTCTCTGGAGGGGGTGACACATCCTTAGCATTTCCAAGTCAAGCCTAGTGAGAAAAAAACATTTTTTTTGTCTAGGGAAAAGAAAAGGGCCTGTTTTCAGCAAAAAGGAAAAGGCACAAACTCTTTCCTTGCGAAGTCAAAAAGAGTTTTTCCTGTTTCATTCAGGCTGCAAATGACTGCAGGAGTCACATTGTGGTTAATCCCCACTACTGTAGGAAAAGTCATTACCAAGTTGGGCCTGATCCTGCAGTGCTCAGTACCCAAAGACCTTCAGCACCTATCAGAACTAGGTCCTTTCCCTATGGGTTGTAGAACATTGAGTTGTGCCAGACTGGCTCATTTCTGCTCAGTTCATAAGAGGCTATGTGAAAATTGCTTTTTGTTTGGAGCCACATGAGCTCTTCGTCTGGTTTTGCCTCAAAACCACTGACTTTGCCTGGTTTCAGTTGAAAGAAGTAAATGGGATAGGTGTCAAAAAGCTAAGCTGATTTCCTAATACTGAGGGTTAAATCTTACCCTAAACCTTGCAGATGAAATTTCATGGGTTTTAGGTTTTATCTTGAAGATTATACATAAGGTTTTTACTGTGGAGGAAAAAATGACCCTGAAAGTTTCAAAGTGAAGTATTTGGTTATAAGAAAACATTAGATGTAAGGTTGAGCAATTTTAAGTTAGCATCTTCTATTAATATGATCATCTTCAGTTGGAAAACTGCCTAGTATTTTTTCAATAAATCTGCTTTATTCTTGCTAGAAGATAGAGAGCAAACACTGTGAAAATATTCAGTATTTTGTTATTCTTCTCTTTGTTCATTTTCTTATGTTTTATATTATCATTATGTTCCTGCTCTGCTTACAAAGTTATTAGTTTAATCAAGGCTTCCAAGGATTTGCTATCATAATTTTCTTGATTATTTCTGTGTTCATTTGTCTTCACAAAATCTCAGTAAGGTCAAATTATTCCCATTTTACAAATGATCTGAGCTACAGAGAGAGTTAAAGATGTGAAGTATGAGGGGCATCCTATTTAGCATTAGGGTTGCACAAATCTTATTTCAGTTAGGAAACAAGAAAATGTATGCAAGTTATCTTTGTCCAAAGGTAATGATTAAAAAAAAATGTTACTTCACCAAAGACACCGTACCATTTGGTTTTAGAAATAATTGCTATTTCATTCCAAACAAGGATTTTATTTTGCTCACTTGCATAAAAACTTAAGGGAGTTAATTTTTGAAAAGTAGAAACTCTGTCTTCTTTGTTGTACTCAGTATTTAGAAGGCTCTCTCACTGTGTTGCTTTTAAGAAATTGAATGTGTATAGTTCACTGTCTAGCTGTGCTCTGTATAAAAGTTAAATAATCATGCCCTGGGGGCTGAACATGCTGCTGCTTAGGTGGGTGCCTTGGCCAAAAGTTTACAGGACATTCTCCCACTGTCTCAGTACTGCTTTAGATGGTTTTAAGCAAAAAGGATAATTGAGGAAAAAAAAAAGGAGGGAGACTGTTGTGATACTTCATAGGCTGCTGGTTATATCATGCAGTTCCAGTCTTTATGGCAATAAATATTTAATTGCATCTACACAGTACTAGGAAAAAAGAGAGTGCAGACTTTTTCTGAGTCCACCTAGTGCAGAGCAGCAGGAAGCTTGACAGCTTTGGAGTTGTCATGGTAGGAAAGTTCATAGGTTTAGGAGAGAAGAGGTCTAAGAATATGGGTTTGCACATGATGAGTGAGCTTTCTTTTTGTTTATTCTCTGTCCTAGCTTCTTCTCTCTGTTTGTGCAAATTAGTTCATCATTCCCCATGTTTATAATCTTGCTTCTGGATGTTTTGAGATGTCTGTCCAGAGGGAACAGGAGTGTTCTATGGTTCTGGGGTGCTGATGAATTACCTTAACCCTTCACTTACGTCTCACTCCCTGGTCTGTAGCTTGGCATCCCCCCCACATCACTACCCAGGTTAGTTCAGATACTTACAGACCAATTTATCTAAAGGTTCCCCTAACTCCCAGTCCTCTGGGTATTTTTTAGTTCTTCCTGGTGTTCTGCAAATTGTGCAAATATCCAGTGTTGCAGCACTTTGGAGGAATCCAGGGAGATTTGATCTGTATCCTGGTGAAGTCTGTGTGTATTTTATTTTCTTCATTGATAAGGCTGTCAGGTTATTGCAGTAAATATTGCATGGGTTTTGGATGCAGCTAAAGATTGACATTAATATTTTCAAAACTAATTATTCTAAAAAGCTCTTTAAACAGTAGGAGACCAAATAAATATATTTGTATCTGAAAACAGGATTTTATAATGGGAAGTTTTAGACCTAATAAAAATTTGGTGTTAGGAGATGCACCTTTCTGTTTTGGAAACAGAACTTTACAATGTTCCAGTCTCCTCCTCATTGTAGCTGTACATTCATCAGATAATAATATTTTCTTTGACAGTGAGCTGCCATGGAAAAAAATTGTCTTTTTTTCCCTAATTGTTTACAACAATACCATTATTTCAGATGTAGTTCAGGTACAAATCACAAAAATTTATTTTACTTTTTACTACTTAGAATGTCTGACAGCAATTTGCAGCATTCAGTTGGATCCTGTGATAAAATACAGGAAATTTTTTTGCAAAAATAGAAATTACATTTTTGTAGTGAATATAATGAATGAGCTATTTAAAATATACCTTAATTACACAACTATAGAAGTTCTATTAATAATATTGTTACCTAGTAATACTTGGAAAACATGCACAGGGAGCAGAGTGATGTGCTTAAAAAATGGGACCTTTAGAAGCTGCTGGCTCTTCTGTTCAGTTTTGCTATTTTTTTAATTATGTTTTTTTGGGGGGGATCAGTAACATTAATAGCATCTTCATTTTTGTGCTTTGTGTAATAGTGTGTGTTTAAAGACATGCATATTATATATGCATATATATATTATATTATGCATATATATGCATAATATAATATATATATATGCATATATATATATATTCATATTATATATGAACTTTCTGATGTTGCAGAGAAAGGAGTATTTGAGAGAACCACCATTTGCTTACAGGGAAATTTTTAAAAAGTAAAAGCTGTGAAATTTTTAAAAAGTAAAAAAAGTCTAAAATAGCAACGCCACTGTTGTGCTTTGGCAAGCTTGGCCAAATCAGTCCATTGCAGAACACACCAGAATAACCAGGCACGTTTCTTCTGGCTTTGCTAGGGTTTTAATTGGTTTAGCCTAGATTTTTTGGGGTTTTTTTTGTTACTTTTATAATAGATCTTTACTGAAAGGCCTCCTTTTCCTTATGTCTGCTTTTGTGCAAATAGGAAAGTGATCTCAGTCCCTTCTTTAAGAGTTAGTGTGTACAGCCTCCTCCCTGGTACCTATCTGTCTTGTGTCTGCCTGAAACCAATTAGTCCACTTGAGTAGCTCCCCTAAGGGAGAGAGGTGTCTTCTACAGAGCAAGCTGTAAAGTTACATTGATGCTTTCCAAGGTTGCCCACCCCAATAACTATTTCAGAGGTGCAAACAAACACCACGTCACTCTTCCAAGACATTTTTCACTACCTCTGGAATCCTTTAAATATGCGTGTGGCTTTGTAATTAATAGAATAATTGGGTTTAGCTATCCAAGAATGTGTCCAGTAGATTTGCTCACTGTCTTGAAACTGAGAATCTTAACTACCTTGGTGTAAGGGATTTTAGAGATGCCCAAGTAACTCTGAAAGCAGTCACATTTATCTACTTCTTGGCTATCTCAGCATGGGCACTGCCTAAAGCACATAGTTCCATGCAATTAAGTAAGCCTGTATTTATTTTCAGCTCTTGAAAAAGTATTGTCAGAGGCAAAAAAATAGAAAAGCATTTAGACACTTCTATGGCTCTGGAGATACAGCATATTAAGGGAAATGGGGGTTGCTTAGCTTTTTTAGTCAAATACAACACTCAAAGGGGAGATGTTCTTGCTGTGCAAAAAGTACAGGGAATGCAGCCTGCAAAAAAACCTTTTTTTTCCTCCATTATATTATTTTATGGCAGCATGGGAATGGACTTGCAATGTCAGGAGGATTTCCTGAGGGAGAGTTGCTGTATGGAATGTTATATTTCCTTTTTGAAAGTTTATGTGAAACCTTAAAAAGAGAGATTTGGATACTACACAGATTCTGTTGCCTTTATCAGTTCTGGATGCATAACTTTCAGAAAAGTGAAAGTGCCAGCTCATATTGATTTCCATACTCTATTAATTTCAGATAACATATCTTTTATCTGCCACAAATTCACTGGAAGATTGCCTGTGTTCAGCTCTGGCTGTGTGCTGCTTCTGGAGATGTTTCAGCAGGAAAAAAGCCTGCCACAACCAGCCCAGCTTTAGTTTCCTAAATTTTAGAATCTAGGGAGGAGAAAAAAAACAAATCTGAAAAGAATCAAAGAATCAAATCTGAAAACTTTCTTTTTAAGGCATCCAGGAGATAAATGCCTACTATGTGGTGTTAAGAGTGTCTTTCTTTCCTGTGTTGTCATCATGTAAGCAGAGCTCTGCAGGTTAGCAGGGCAAAGCAGGGTTCATGCACTGGCCAGTCATGCAGTGGATCTTCTGCCCCATTGTCTCCTTCACTCCTACAGAGGTTCAAGGTTGTATATTGTGTATTATGTGTCCTATAGGAGTGTGTCTACTATGCATTATACTCTGGGGATTACAGTTCTAAGGGTTATGGCTGTGAAAATATATGTTCCCTTCTTGTAAAAGAGAGAGGTCTCCACATTTTTGTCCAAGTCCTGCATCAGGTTGGTTTTCTTCTAACAAGAATTTCTCTTCATCCTGTTGATTCTTTCTCATTCAGTTAAGCTCAGAAAGTCTCCTCTACTTGGTTTGGCAGTTACACTTTAAAATATAGTCCTGTAAAGTCTGGAACATTCTGTTTGGTTTGTTTTAAAACTGAGCAATATTTCATAGCTTTCTTATTGCTATTACATAGAATGTTGGTAGAATTGTTGCTGTTGCCTAAGAGAATCCTGTACCATTCTATATGTTTTTCTGTATGTTGTGTCAAGAGATAATGAACCATGCCAGAGAGGTGAAACCTTAGAAAAATTTTATTTTATTACTCACATTAAATTTACTAGGGAGGTGATAAGAATTATTTTTTACGTTCATTGTACTGAAGAATAATCTGTCTTTTACCTTGTCTTATATATATAAATATGTATAGTAACAAGTCCTGACAAGATCACAAAGTACATGTCTAGCCTTTTGGTTTCACAGAGTTTTGTGTCCTTTAGCATTCAGCATGGATTTTGTAAGTTCATTATGTGATTATTGCTATTAAATTCGTTATAAGAATATCTGTGGAAGCTGAGAACACCATCCTGTGCCATCTTTGGCATCTTGTTTACCCTGTTTAATACTGGGGTTTTAGATTTTTTTTTTTTTTTTAATATATACTCAGTGTTGAATGTCTGTGTTCAAAGGAAGATGACAAGCATGTTATTTTGGTGAATTCACCTTCTCTTAGCTGTTATTCCTTACTTTCTGAGAAGTTTAGTGTGTGTAGTCAGTAAACTGGGTGCTACTAACTCAAGCAATAGAGCCTTCTCTGAAATATCACTGCTTTTGTGTTCATGCATTATAATTAAAATAAGCATTCTCCCAAAGTTTTTGTTCCTTCTAAGCTGTTCCTTTTCCCCCTCTGATTTATGCAGCCCAGATGCATGCATCAGCCTCTCTTCCAAGTTACAGCACAGAGTAGACAGCCACAGGGCAATCTCACAACTCCTTGAAAGATACTGAGTTTAGGAAAGCTTCTGTGCTGTCCAGCAGCACAGTGTTTAAACAGAACAAGAAGAGCAGTTTCACTGAGAACCCCTTTAAATCTGCTTGCAATCAGAAGAGTTGAAAAAGCAGTGGCTTGATCAGGAATGCTTGGAAGGGTGCTGTGGGGTCAGGTGTGCACTGTCAGGTAGTGGGAAAGCTGTGGTTGATTCAGACAGGAGAGAACAAATGCTGCAGGTGGGGAAACAGCTCAAAGCAGCTGTTTTGAAGCCATTCCAATAGCAGGATGGCTGGCCAAGCTCTCATCAGTAAATAATGTGTCACAGACACAGTAGATAAGCAGCTGTCTCTGATCTCTGTGACAAAAAGAATGTTGCTTTTCGCTTTTCTGTGGCTGTGGCAAACATCTCACCCTTCCAGTGTGTCTGGCAGTGTTGCAATCATTATGGTCTTACAAAGGAGGCTGATTTTTATGCCTGCTAACAAGTTGAATAAGCATCTCACAGTGCAGCAGTCCACAGTGTGTCATCATGCAGATGTTTACCAGAACCTTGGAGGCTGGTAGCTCACTGGTCTTAGCATCTAAGAGATCCACAGAGAATTCTGGTACATGGAATCTGAATCCCATCTTTTTCAAAATTCAGGTAATATCTGCTTAGTTTTCTGGATGTCAAACTGTATACTTGCCCAAGAGACTTGAATACATTTGGGTATGACATACTCAAACCAATAAATTTGCAGGAAAAAAAAATGAAGAACATTGCATAATGTGCAATGAGAGAAATTAGAGAGTTGATGAAACACATCCTTGGATAAAAATTCAGGCTCAATTTAACACAGGAATAGAGGATGTCTGGCAGACACTGATATTTTCTCCTGAACCAATGGGAAATCTGTGCATCACTGGGACTCGGGTATGTCCTACTTACTGTACAAGGAGCTCAATAATAAGATTCACAAGGTAAATATGGTCTGAAAAATCTGCAGGGATGACAGAAGCATACCAAAACAGATAATAAGAAAGGACACTGTACAGTAGCACCACTGCTTCTTAGTGGCTTCATTTTTTTTTCCTTTCGTTCCACACAGAATACTCTGAGGACAGAGTCTGGCACAGAGTAAAAGGAATATTGCCACCTGGCTGCACAGATAGAGCTGGAGAAGGGACCTCCTCAAGGGGCTGCCTCCTCTGGGTGGTTGTTGTGGGTTTGTTTTAAAGAAAAGTATCTTGGAAACTGCTACAAATCAGAGAGGGAACATGAAGGGCCTTCCTCAAATAGATTGAATCCGTTCTTCAGCATTTCAAGTCATGAAGTAATGCAATAAGTACTCCTGGTACATTCCTTTCAACAATGTGTTGGCAGCAGTTAATCCTCTGTCTATTCAAGAGCCTGGTACAGCTCCACACATTGGAACACTTTAGTGAAGACCATCTTTCCCAGGAAAATGCAGTGTTCTCCCAGCCATTAATACAGTGTCTTGAGCCTTCAAAGTGTCAGTTTTCAGATTCAGGTGGGAAGGTTACTTTTCAGCTATGAGTACTCAGCAGTAGTGGTTGTCTCCCAGTAATGCCCCTCTGCAGCAGTTCCAGCAATGGAAGGGCCCTTCTTCCTGCCAGAGGTGCTGAACTACTAAATTAAAAGGTGTGTTAGTACATTCTTAAAAAAACCCAAAGCATTTTCAGTAAGTATAGAATACTTTTTGCAATAATTTCTTCATGGGTTTATATCTTCCTGCATTTTGTTAGGCCATATACATGCAATGATGTTAATTAACAGGACAGAGGTAACCATTAGCAACAGGATGTTCCTGGAGTGTAGGTAGCAAAAGGTCATAGTATGCTGTCTATTTTCTTGCTAAAAATATTATTTTATATGTACCTAAGGTAAGCTGAAATCTTTCTTTGGCTCTGTTACCCCTTCTCCAGCTGTCCCTGTTTGTTTGTTTTTATCCCCACGTTTATTTTGGTTTAAGTTACACTGTAAGCTTACAAGAAGCTTGAAGTACTTGATACTTGATACTTAAGCTGTGACCAGGGTAAATCTGTAGTGTAGTAACAACATCATGATTTTGTTCAGTCTAACTGTAAATACCATTGTGACCAAAATCCATATTTCTGACAACTAAGAGGGAACAAGAGGAATGCCACCCTTCAGATACATGTCCTTTTATTCCATTTGAATTTGTCTTTTATTCATTAGATTCTTGTATCTTTTATCCTTTATTTTTTTTTATTTTTCTTCCCACATAGAAAACCTTTCTTCAGTAGCACTGGGTTAAGCCTAAGTGTGTGTGACTAGAGGCAGGGAAACCTTCAAGCACAGTGTGTCTTTGAGTGTCAGACACCTTCCAAATCTACACTGGTTTAATTTTCATTTTCTTTTTGCAAGCAAAATATTCACTGTAGAATTAATAGATTGCTACTACTGAATGTTAAAAAAAACCCAAACAACAAACCACTGTACTCTGGTTTGAGTTATCCTTTGCTTTTCAAATTAACCCTAATACCAGTGAAGCTTATTTCTCTCAGCATCCTATTGAAGGTGATCAAATGCCCTCAGCACCCTGGGATCTTTCCCAGGCTATTGCCCAGTTTAGAAGCTGAACTGCTGCATATTTTTAAACAACAAAATTAAAAAAGCCAAACTACAAAAGCAAAAATAAATTCAATACTTAGAGTAAATTTTTTCAAACTCCAATTTTTATTTTCAATGCGTTCCAAAAATAGCTAAGAATTTGTATCTTTGGGTCTCTGTGTGAGACAATCCCTTTTCCAGCAAATGTTTCACATAGCCCTACCTTGTTGGCAGCAAGCTTGGTATATTCAAAATTATTCTTCTCAAAATGGCTTGTAGTAAGCAGTGATCTTGCATTCTGTCAATTCTGTAATTCAAAAAGTTATCTACATCTACTTTCAGTTTGTTGCACTGGCAGCTACTCTAGGTTCTTGGGCTTTTTTCTATCAGGGTTGTTGTTGATTTTATTTTTTTTTAAATTTCTTTAAATGTATGATGATTTATGGAAAATTTTAATTTAAGAGATATTGGATAACTTTCTTGAACCCAGTATCTTTCCTGCTAAATGACCTGAAAGGCAGGCAAGTTTGCAATATTTGTGTGGAAGGTAAAAGTGCATTCAGGCTAAGGCCAGTGGCAGCAGTGAATTCTAGTGATCCAGAAACATCTGTTAAGATATTCTTCTCATTTTATTTTGGGGTATTTTACTTAAAGATCTGCAGCTCTGATAAACTTTGATATATACAAGAAAAAGGATACTTTTTTTTCATGCAAGTATGAACCATATCAGCTGAAGTGAAAATGAACTCCCCAGAATCTGTATGTTTTTTTAATAGTGCTGTTAAGGGCAGATGTGGGATTCCTTTGAGAAAGCCTACTTCAATTTCAATTTTGAATTCAAGAAGCAAAAATTAGGAGGCAATTACTAGACTTGTCTGTTTTTTTATAGTATTTCTGGCATGTAGGGGTACCTTTGCTAAGTCATGTGGCTACAGGCATTCTAATCCCTCCTGGGATAGTCAGATTGGACAGTTGAGAAGTTTTATCACAAAGAGACATTTTAAGCTTTCTGATTCTTGATAATTCAGTTTTATAAATGAACCTTGTTGGTTATCACTAGTGCCTTCCCTGAGACTGTCAGGCTTATGTAGTTCTCTAAATAAGGCACCTTGTGCTCAGAAAATCACTATTTTTCATTTTTACACTTAACATCACCTGGTACTTGGCATACAGAACTGCTCTAAGTTTGTAGCTTGTCTCAGGATCTGGTTGGCTGATTTTACAAGACCAGGTAGTTTATGGCAAGGGATGCTTCAGGTGCTCCCTTTGTGCAAGAAAAATTTCACTGACAGTGACCACGAGGCTTTCACAACCTCCTCTCATTGCAATCTGCATAAATTTGCAGTGTGCATAAATTCTGCCCTTCTGTTTTGCTTTAATCACAAGTGATTAAACATTGGTGCAAAGAAGCTTCACAGATCTTGCTATTCCATCTCATTACAGAGCTTCTCCTCTTCAAATGCTTGTCATTTCAAAACAGAGAGTATTGCTTTCAGTGATGATTTTAATCATCATTGCTTTGCTTTTGTACTTTCTCTGTCTTTCCCTGCATTCAGAGGTGAGGACAACAAGGTAGTGTAGGGAACTTGGAGTGGTAAGAGAAGAAAAGGCAGTGGAAGCTACACTATGTCCTGGTAGACAAGAAGATGCCCATGAGCCAGCAATGTGCCCTTGTGGCCAAGAAGGCCAATGGCATCCTGGGGTGCATTAGAAAGGGTGTGGTTAGTAGGTCAAGAGAGGTTCTCCTCCCCCTCTATTCTGCATTGGTGAGGCCACACCTGGAGTATTGTGTCCAGTTCTGGGCCCCTCAGTTCAAGAAGGACAGGGAAGTGCTTGAAAGAGTCCAGTGCAGAGCTACTGAGATGATTAAGGGAGTGGAACATCTCCCTTATGAGGAAAGGCTGAGGGAGCTGGGTCTCTTTAGTTTGGAGAAAAGGAGACTGAGGGGTGACCTCATCAATGTTTTCAAATATGTAAGGGGTGAGTGTCAGGGAGATGGAGTTAGGCTTTTCTCAGTGGTGACCAGTGATAGGACAAGGGGTAATGGGTGTAAATTGGAGCATAGGAGGTTCAAGTTGAATATCAGAAAAAATTTTTTTACTGTAAGGGTGACGGAGCCCTGGAACAGGCTGCCCAGGGGGGTTGTGGAGTCTCCTTCACTGGAGACATTCAAAACCCACCTGGACACGTTCCTAGGGGATGTACTCTAGGGGGCCCTGCTCTGGCAGGGGGGGTTGGACTAGATGATCTTTCGAGGTCCCTTCCAACCCCTAGGATTCTAGGATTCTATGATTCTATTTCTGTGATGTTTGAGCAATTTATGCAGGGTCATGGCAGCTTTTAGATAGGAGCTGCTCTGCTGAGGAGCAGGAAGCTGTCATCAACTTTGTCATCTTCTGACCCCTGAGTACCTGAGCCTCGCTTCTGGGATGCAGGGGAGAATCATGTATTTTTAAAACACTCCTTTTTGTTTTACTGAAGTGGAACAATAAAAGAATAGAAGCAGATATGTCTGACTGAACTCAGGATTTGTGAGAAGAAGTTTGTGTTCTGGATGCCTCATCCTTTCAACACCTGCATCTGCTGCTTTTGTTTCAGATGGTTTCAGCAGGAAAGCTGGGTACTGGGGTGAGCTGCCTTGAGCCTGCTGAGGAAATCACTGCTAACCTCTGAGCAAAGTTTCCTCTTCCTTGGATCTGTTCTTTGCTTACATTGTTTGTTATAGTTCAATTATATGTTCTGGGCTTGTTGCTGCTTACTTTTTAAGGGAACCATGAAACCTTTGTTCTGCTTGAACAAGGAAAACCCAAAACCATTTGCAGCACTTCAGTATTTAAATACTCAGTGAGGTGCTAACAGTTCAGATTGATTTGCAGCACCTCTCTCTTAAATGGAAGCAGCAGAGCTAAATCAGGCCAGTAATTTACCTTTTACCTCTGACACTCTTTAGGAATGAAGCAGGCCAAGATTTTTGGATGGGTTAGGTAGGTGTTTCTGCTATCAGACACATTCAGAGGAGACTGAACACTGACTGTTGCAGGTAGCTTCCAGAAACTCATTGCTTTTAAAGACTCCTCATCTCAAATCTTCAAGTAGAATTGTGATCTTAAGACAAAGTCGTATTTTGGTGTAGGAAACGTTCCAACCACAAGAGAGAAGAATATTTTGTTATTAAGAAGTTGTTATGCAGTTAGGAAAGAGCAGTGTAGTAGTTCAAGTGACTGACTGGCTGCTGAAATTGCTTGCTTGGACAGATGGATGTGGGTTATGGTGCAAGCCTCAAGTAATTCTGCAAGCTCTGTTTGAGCTCTGACTATGCCCACCTGGCAGTCATATACTTCCATCATGTGTTCACACCTCTCTGTTTTGGAAAAGAAATGCTGCTTCTGTTTAGGTGCACATGAACATCCAAATAGCCATTAATAAATGTTGAAACCTAAGGAAGTTCATTGTTATTAAACAGTGAAAATAAACCCAAATGAAAAAAGTTTCAATTTCACAATTATTGTGGCCCACACACAAATATTTTGGTTGTGTTTTTTAAATTGTATGTTCTCCTTTGTCTTAAAAAGATATACATGTAGTATCCTAGTTGAAAATAAAAATTGTTTCTGAGCAGAACAACAGTTGAAATGCTTTAGGCTGCCCCTCTTTGCCTTATGAATTTCACTTAATCTGATTTGAAGTTCAGATTGAACTTGGACCAATCTCTAAGCTGCATCTTTAAGTCAGTAAACTGTTTACTCCTCCAAAAAAGTCCACTGCAGGTCTAAGCTGGAAATTACAGGTAGCAGCCACTTCTGTGTCATTGCAGATAACAAAACTCTGCCATTTCCATATTGCTGCTGCACACCATGCAGAGGAACTGCCTGGACATTATGCTCTGTGCCAACAGGCTGGTAACGTGCTGCTTGCTTTTCATAGGGCTGCAAAAGGTCAGTGTTCACATCATTTGCTCAAGATGAGTTGCTGCATTTCTCAAAGCTGCTCCTCCTCACTTTTCACAGGCAGAGCACAGGTTTTACTGGTGGGCTAAGGTCCTTGGGCTTGTAGGCTCTGCATGGAGACACTCCAAGTGAGGAACATTAAGTTATTTCTGGGCTAGTTCTTTTCCATGACAGTCATTTATAGATTGAGAATTTTTAGTCCATTTATAAAATACTTTTGTTTAAAAAGAAACCTTTGAGTACCCGCAGTCAAAATAGCTCTCTTTGCCAATTCCTCTTCTTTGCTATGTCTTCAGGTTTCTGTGTTGGAGTCTCTACTCAAGGTCAGTGTTCACTCCACATCATTTGCTCAAGATGAGTTGCTGCATTTCTCAAAGCTGCTCCTCCTCAGTTTTTACAGGCAGAGCTAAGGTGGGCTAAGGGAGTTGGGCTTGTAGGCTCTGCATGGAGACACTGGTGTCCAAGTGAGGAACATTAAGTTATTCATTGGCTACTTCTTTTCCATGGCAGATTGAGAATTTTTAGTCCACTTATAAAATATTTTTGTTTGAAAAGAAACCTTTGAGTACCTGCAGTCAAAATAGCTCTCTTTGCAGATTCCTGTTCTTTGCTATGTCTTCAGGTTTCTGTGTTGGACTCTACTCAAGGTCTTTCAAGGTGATGTCCATAGCCTAATGTCAGGACACACTCAGTGGCCTTTTATTACCTAAACCCTGTTGGATCTTATCATATTATAGCACTTCTTTAGTTCTTTTGCAAGTAACAGTCTGATATTCAAGATAAGCTAAAAATTCAAGGATTTCTTTTGCTTTTAGAATGAGAATTTGTCAAGAGGAGAGATGTCATCCAAACTCAAATTCTGCATGACATCAGCTCTCAAATTGCTTAGGACTTTAAATATTAAAGATTTATTTCATCAGCCCTTCTGTATAATTATGGCTCATTGATTTTATTTTAAGTACTAGACTGTAGATATAAAATATATGCTTCCCCTTCTTGATTAAAACATACCCATCATTAAAAGCTACCTCTCTTCATCTTTGAACACAGTTTAATGACAGTTCTGAACACAGTTTAATGACAGTTCTTTAGGTTCTTTGCAGGTCTTACCTAGCTGAGGATGTCCCATGCTAGATCACTTCTCTCCCTAACTTAGATGAGGGCAGAGGTTTTGCAGAATAAAGCTGGATGAGGAGGAAATGTGGCTGAGGTGGCAATAATTTTACATTTAAGCACATAACAGTTTATATTGCAAAACTTTTGGGTAGCTTCTCCCCCACCCTCATGTTTTGTTGATTGGTTGGTTTGTTGGGCTTTTTGTTGGGGGGGGGGGGTTAGGTGGAAAGATCTTTCATGTTAATTGGGAAAAAAATTGGAAAAAAGACTAGGAACCCCTGGTTTTATGGATTGGGGGTTCTTTTGGTGATTTTTTTTCTTCAACCTGTTAAATTTTGCTCTGTGCTAGCTGAGCACTAAACTTCTAGCAGATAGGTTGTAAATGGCTGCAGAGGAACAGCAGCTGCAGCTCTTGAAATGTGTGAAATAATGAATGGGTTCTGCAGCATCTCTGTGGCCATCTGAGTTGATTTTTTTCCTTTTCCTACCATATCTCCATCCTCCTGCTCCATCATTAGAGGCAGGTGAAGGAATTTCCCTTCATTCTGCAGCTGCTCCTGGTGAAAGTAAATAGGAAACAGATGAGATTCCTCCCCAAGTCACCCCAACATTTATTTCTTTTGGGCAATGCCTTGAATGACATAATCATACTTTATAGTCCCTGAATTGATGGGCTGGGCCAATGACTGAATCAAATGGAAAAGAAAGGATTATTTCCTATGAGTAATTGTAGGTTGTGTATCCATATGCATATTAACTACAGATAATAAAGTTGTTATAGGGATTTTAACTTGATCAAACTACTGAAATTCAGTGAATTTATTTTCACTTATGATTTCTCCAGGAAGCAGGGTAGTGTAAGTCCAGGGTCTCTGGGGCTGTATGGATAGCAGGGACTACAGACTTCAGAGGAAACTGTGCTCAGTATAATTTCTGTAAGGTTTAATGTTGGAAATATGTATGTGAATGTCTATATGTGTGCATACAGGTGTGCAGATCCATTTATGGAAGCACACCAAGTGAGCCATGACCAGTCCTTACAGAGACCTGGTTAAGCTGACAAAAGGCATGAATGACTGAAATTAATTTCCCTGTGTAAATGACTAATTCCTTGCTTTAAGTTCTTTAAAAACAATGAGGTGTTTCCAAATCTCTGAATGTATGAAATTTGTTATGGATTTAACTTATGACCTCACATAGCAGTTAAATCATACTTTTATAGTTCTGGAAAACTGAGATTTCTGAAAAAAAAAAAAAAGAAAAAAAATTATATTGTTATATATATAATTCATATATGGTTTCATGTTGTATTATAATAATAATTATATTGTTTCAGGCTTAGGAGCAATTGAAATATCTCAGAAGAATTAATAAAATCATTGTGCATGATAGGAATAAATTTTTGCTCTTGCTTTTACCTCTTCATCCATACAACCAGGAATTACCTGTGTTTTATTTAGGGGATGATAAATAATTTAAATATTTTCTTAATTTTAGTGTCTACTTAAAGTACAAATAAAAGGACTGTGCATCTCCCAGATAAAAGCATAATTCTTACTAAAAAATTCACTGTCATGAATAAAATGCCAACCCAGATTTCTGCAAAGTAGCACTGAAGCCTGGTTCTGCAGGTTTCTGTGTGAATAGTATGAATTCCCTTGATTTTTCTCTTCCCAAATTCTTGTTTAAAAACAAAACAACACAACCCCAGCATCTTTTCATTCTGTCTCATTATCTTATTTACTAAGTGAGTCTAAGGCTAAGTATGTACTATGAGCTTTGAGAAGTGCTCCTAGAGTATATGAGGAGTTATGTTTTGAGAACTGAGTGGCTATTATTTCAAATATTTTCAGATAGTAAATGCAATATGTATTTTTGCTGGACCACTTTTTAAAGTAAAGTTTGGTTGGTTGGTTTTAAAATATTAACATTTTAATGTCAGCGTTTCCTGAGAAAAAGCCATCTGGGAAATGTTATATTTGACAGTTCTGCAAACATGTTTGAAAACTACAATTTCAATTTCAAAATGAAATTTATGAAAATAAATGTTACAAGGTCAAAATAAAGTTTAGAACTTTTTTCTGAAAGATCAGTAAAATTGAAAAAACATTTATTACTGAAGTGTTTTAATTTGGGCTCATATGTCAGTTGTTAATTCAGAGAAAGTTAAGCTTTTTTCTAAGGTCTGTGTAGAGTCAAAGTCAATTTTTTTTCTCCTGTTTTCACTCTGTCTTTTCTACCTTATGGTGCATTTTCAGTGGTCACTCATTAAGCATCAACTTGGTTGAAGTTGGTTTGATTTTAGCCCTGTGTCCTTTATGTATTCTTGGTTTGTTTCACTATGATTCTCTTTTTTTCCTTCTTTCTTTTTTTCCTTGAAGACGAAGGGTGCTTGCAATATCTGATGGAATTGAACATATTGGGAATCTCCGCTGGGAGCTTGCACTGTGCCTCCTTGCTGCTTGGACTATCTGCTATTTTTGCATTTGGAAAGGGACAAAGTCCACTGGAAAGGTGAGGTTAAAATTCTGTGTGTGTGTGTCAGCTGCACTACGACTCCCTTGTGCTCCCAACTTGTGTTGTCCTTTCAGTTTCTGCCCCTCAGAGTGGCAGAATTTCACACCCATCTTTCATTGCTGTAAGCAGCTATACTGGGGGGCTATAAATTGTAACACTAGGTAATTAAGAACCAGCCTTAATTTGCATTGTTTTGATTCCTTTTAGTTTTCATGATATAGTCCTTCCCTAATTCTGTTTGAAGAGCCTGGCTGGGTTTGGTTTGGTTTTGTTAATTTAGAATTGTTGATTCTGTGCCTGAGGTATCCAATGTGACAGGAGTTGAAACTCTCAGTGACACAAGTTAATTACTCACAGAAGTAGAGAGAATTACAAGTAGAACCATCCTCTAAGCTACAGATGCAACCAAATGAAAGCAGAAATTCCAAAGCAGCTATAAAAAAGAAAAAAAGAGCTGAAGATGGATATATTAGGGAGAAAAAGGTGAAGTACTCTTGTAACTGTTGGAGTGAATGCCATTCCATCCTGGATACCCAACTGAGAGACACTGCTTCCTAGCCCAGGAGAGTCATAGCATGATGGAGTAGCTGGAGGACATAGTTCTGAGTTATTAAACAACTAAACAGTGAGGGGGAAAGTGACAGAGGTCTCTAAGGGTGATCTAAAAAAAAGCACTGGTTTTTCATGTTGGAAACAAAGAATACCAGGAAAAAAAATTGGTCAACTGGAACACTTTGTGCATTTAATTTTCAAATGTTTATTATTTAGTTAGGAAGAGTAGTTGGATTTTTTTTGTTGTTATTTTAGTAGCCTAAATCTTTAAATTAAATGTTTGAAATGTAGAGTGGGTTTATTTTTTTTTTTTAACTTAGAAAATGTCAGAGTGAAATTTTTCAGCTTCCCCAACCACCCGTGTCCTTATTCCTATCAAAATTTTGGCTGAAACTAATTTCTGTATTCTGTCTGTGTTTGCCAATTGCCAGTCAGTCTGGTCCTGCATTTCTCCCCTAAGTATTTGCACACACAGCCCTCCTTATATCAAGTCACTGCAGGAAAAATGCTAAGGAAGACTTCATAAAGCTCTGTGTAGGCATGAATAGTTCAGAGGGCAGAGAGAGAAGAGAAGCCTGAAGAGAAAAATGCAGGGAAGCAAAGGTGATCCAAGGGAAATGACAAACTAAGTGTCCACATGTCTCTGAAGCCTGAGCTCCAGGGACATACAAAAGTGGTTTAGAGTTGTCTGAGCAGCTGCATCTGGCAGTGAAGAAATGAATCTGAGCAAAACTATTTTTCTTTTTTCTGTCAGAATGAACTGCTGAAAATGGAGCTCTATTCTACCATAGTATAATCTGACCCAGGGGTGGAGGAGAAGACATGTACTGTGAATGCACATGCATGCATGCAAGGTTGTGCAAAACTCTGCTGTGTGTAAGATAAATAGCATTGGTAGAAATAATTTGCTGATAGGGACAGGCTGTAGTGATTTTGGAAAGGATATATTTTGCATTTCTGTGGTTTACATTGAAATTTTTATCATTCCTCATATACAAATCACATGAGATTCCTTCAATTACACCATTTCCCCAGAAATAGATCTTACACTTTAGAAGTTATGAAACTGAGACTGACCCATGTTACCTCTCTTTTTCTTTTTTCCCTGATAGCTTAGCTAAAACTTCAGCTTACTGGTAGGTGGAATAAATATCATTTGATTGATCTCTGTGTGATTTTGATACCCACTTTTCTGATGAGGTTAAGTGAAAGAGCCTGAGAAAGAGCCATGTCTTGCCCAGTTGAAATGGAGTGATATGCTTATCACCTAAGCAGAAATAACTAACAGTCTTGCAACAGAATTGCAAAGAAAATTCAGTTTTGTCAGTCCCAAGCATGAAAAAAGAAAAAAAAAAATAAAATAAATCATGTTCCAGTAAGAAGTAGGCTCATCATATATTTACACACTTAGTCTGGTTTACCATGAGCAGCAGTTGTGACTTCCAAAATAATGAGGAATCAGACTGGGAGGTTTCTGTGTTCCTCAGGAGACAGGTTCAGCAGCTGCCTATGCAGAGGGCCCATTGCTTCCCAAGAAACATGCAGGGAAGATCTTTCATAGCCAGTATTGATCATGTCTTTTTCCAGTTTGGTTCCTGTCATTAGTGAGGAAAGCTTTTTACTAGATGAATGTGTGACACTGCAGTTTGTTTTCTCTGATGCATTTTTTTCCCCTGGACATAAGTCTCCTTTTTAGACATATTTAAGAAATTCAGTATTCTTACACTTGACATTTATTGCAGCCAAAGTCATGGGATATCTGTGCCATCTCACCATTCTCCCAGACCAGCTAAACAAAGGCATAGCAGTGAGGTGTTCTGGGTTCTACAAAGGAATGAAATGCTCTGAAATATAGGTGACAAAGCAGTCTTCTGGACTGCTCTTTCAATTTCTGATATATTGGTGTTTTAATAGTTTATATTTAAGCTCATCCAGTTATAGTCCTTCACACCAGATTGAATTTGTTATGCACTCATTTCCAGAAAGTGTTCAAAATTGACTCAAATTTTATCATGATATTAACTATTTTTAGGCTGGCCTATTATATTTGCTATATACATTAATTTGTTTGAGTAATTTAAATTAAATAACACATTTACTCAAAGCAGAAAACTTCCTAAACTTTTATTCCTTTTGGAAATATTAAAAAAAAAACATGTCTGTGGGACAGAATAGCTGGATAGGAAGAGGAAAAGGGAAACAGGAGGCAGAATGGAGAAGGGGAACATGAGACTTAACCATCTTCATGTGGCTGTGTTCTGTGAAATATTCAAGAGGCTGGTTTACTCTTTTCCTCTTTTTACTCTGCATCCTAATGCATGGTGAAAAAAAATCCAAGCCTTAAAAGCTGTTATAAAAAAAAACAAAAAAAAACCAGCCCATAGTTCTGTACCTAGCACTGCCACAGAACTCATCTACTCAGACTGTGAATATTTAAAGATATTAAATATATTAAATCTAACAAAGTTTAGCTCCAAATGAAGTGCTTGTGGTGCTGTTACCACAGTGTTTCAAACTTTTCCATTACTGCTCTTGAAAGTCATCACTTTCTCACAAAAGTTTGGAGTCTTCCATTCCAGCAGATGTAATATCAAAATAATTTTGGGTGGTTCCAGGAGAAACATATTTGTGCCTTTCCTGAGGCTCTTGCCATTAATTATCCAGGTATTTTGTATCCCTCTGAAGCAGAAGTATTTTCAGTAGCTGGCCTTATGAGTTCCATAGAAAAGGTAAAAATGATGTAGAAGGCTGAAGTTAATTTCCTGGGCATTTAAATTATCATTCCAGACTCTGATCATTAGGATGTGGTTTAGTATCTTATTTTTCTAAAACATTTTTGGTTACTAATGGTGACAATTTTTAATTTTTCTATATGTGTATACCTACAGAGTTGCTGAGTCTTGCTAATTTTTGATCTTCATATAGTGTTCTTGAAATCTGCAGGTACAAGGAAAATAGGGTTTAGTCTGGGAAACATTTAGTAAAAAGCAAACAAAACAAACAAACCCCACAAAAAGCCCCAAATAGACAAGAAAACCATCCTCTTGAACTTTTAGGTTGGGTTCTGTCATTTTATGACTTGACAGAAAACATTTTCTGATATGTTAAGAGTATTGTTGTGTACCCTCAATATTTTTTTATTAGTACACAACTGTGTTCTTCTGACACTTCTTAAACTGCTTCAGGATCATCTGGAAGAGGGAAAAATCTTGTAAGAGTTTTCAGCTTTTCTTCAGATTTTTCTGTAATTTATGTATCACACATACAGGCTCAAGTCCTCACTGAATACTGTTATCTGATTCCAACTCCTGAATCTTCTGATACTTTCCTACTCCTTGTGTTAAATTCCTTGAAGTTCAACATAGTCCTGCTCTTAGAGTGTGTTAACTTTGTGCTGTGTCTCCACTTAATATACTATAAAACTACAACAAAAAGAGAGGCTACTAAAAATAGAGTGTGATACTAAAAGGTAGGGTCAGGAGCATTAAGAATATGCAGAAATCCTCAACTCTTCCACAGGTAGCAGTCATCTACAAAACAATCTAGAGGAGCAGACCCAGAGCTAAGAGACCTACCCCACAATAAAAAGCTGTCAATGTTGCTCTAGAACAAATTTGCCTGGTATTCCAGATCATAATCAACTTTGAAAATATCTTATACAGTGTTACCAATCTCTGACTTGAAAATCACTTATCACTTGCTACTCCTTTTCACTCTGTAGCTATTCTTAAGCCTAGAACAAAAGAACGTTGCTGGGAGCTATTGCTGTGCCCTCCTTGGTTTAAGTGCTGCATAAGGGAAAGCACTGATCTAGCTACACTCTACACATCCATGAGTTGTCTAAGATGCTTGATTAAATTCTCCTTCAAATCAAAAGCTAAAATAATAGATTATCACACACTATCTCCTCATGAAGCATTTATGTCCCTTCTCCTAACTTATCACTGGATAGCCTCATATTGTTCACTGCATATCTAAAAAGATACTGTTTGGTTAAGAAATCAATTTGTAGTTCATCATATTAAACTCTTATAATGACCCTGCAAGCTTATTGGTGATGTAGTTTATTGTATATAAACATAAAAGTATGAATGGTTTTATTTACTTGCCACATTCCTTATTCACTTAGTTCCCTTTCTTCCATGACATCATTGAAAAAGCTGTGAAAAGCTTAGCAAAGCAGAGAAATTTCTTTTCTCAGAGGAGTGTAAGTGATGCCATAATTTATTATTTTACTCACACTATTGATTTTTAATTTTTTCCTCTCTCTCTGTCTAGTGTTTTGGCTGGTAATGTTTTCTGTAGTTTTCTTCTTAGTGGTGGGAGCTTTTCTCATTCTAAACGTTGTGTTTGGCAAACTTGGTTAGATTCTGTATGAACTCCCAGATTTTTTTTAGGTTTGAGAGGTTTGAGGAAGCTTTTCATAGCTGTGGTCAACACAAGGGTCTTAATCTGGATTTTGTAAAATGGATTTTGTAGCTGGATGGCTGTTGTCCTTCCCAGTGCTGCACTGTTCCTTCCTTCCTTAGTCCCACTGATCAGTTGGCTTTGCTGAGCTTAATGCAGTGAGGAGCCATTTGAGAGTAAATTGTCAAATTTTATAAAAGTCCATAACAGAGTCCATAACATTTTATAAATGTTATAAAAGTATATTTATATTTTTTTTTATATAAAAGTAGAACAGAGCTAAGAGAAAACAGTAAGGTGCAGCCTGTTTGTCTGGGCCATCCTGACACAGACCTATTAACAATAATAGAAAAATAGCTTGGCTTTGATATTATTCTTCATCTGTGAAAGTGGTGGGCAGGAAAAAAAATCACTGAAAACTATAAGACCATTTATAATGAATGAATAAAGATGGCCAAATAAATGTGCTAAAATATACTCAATTAGCATCCACATTTTAGCCATGTCTAACTGCAGGTGTAAAGCTGTTTTTCCCCTCTACTCTTCTCTCCAGGTTACAATTCTGAGAGGCCTGAGATAGTCCAATACAAAAGAGACATCTGAGTTGTTGAGGGTCTATTCCAACAAATTAAACTCCTTGTTTTGTACTCCTAGAAAAAACAAGGTTGCAACTGTAGTTAAATTTTGGTTCTGTTTTATTTTTCATTTTTTTCATCCGAGTGGAACTCCAGAATTTGTATGAACAGCTTGAAATACAAATGAAAGCTGCCAGGCTCTGGCTGGCTGTGTGTAGTGTTGTCTCTCACTACTGAACTCTCCACATACACCCCCCCTTGTCTCTCTTTACAACCATACTCCCTCCTCCACCTGCATTTGCAGGACTGGGGAGTGCAGGATGATTTATGGCTGTTTCCCTCTTCTTCTCCCCAGATAACTTTACTCTCCAGACTGGAGACAGTAGAGAGCACACTGGGGGTCATCAAGAGCAGTCAGCATGGTTTTATCAAGGGTAAATCATGTTTGACTAACCTCATAGCCTTCTATGAGGAAATTACTAGGTGGATAGATGATGGAAGAGCGGTAGACGTGGTTTATCTTGATTTCAGTAAAGCATTTGACACCTTCTCTCACAGCATCCTTGTAGATAAGTTGATCAAGTATGGGTTTGGTGATCAGGTAGTGAGGTGGATCAGGAACTGGTTGAAAGGAAGGAGTCAGAGAGTTGTAGTCAATGGGGCAGAATCTGGTTGGAGGTGTGTGACCAGTGGAGTCCCTCAGGGGTCGGTACTGGGACCGGTGTTGTTCAATATCTTCATCAACGACTTGGATGAGGGTATAGAATGTACCCTCAGCAAGTTTGCTGATGACACTAAGCTGGGAGGAGTGGCTGACACACCAGAAGCTGTGCTGCCATTCAGAGAGACTTAGACAGGCTGGAGAGTTGGGCAGGGAGAAACATGATGAAATTCAACAAGGGGAAGTGTAGAGTTTTGCATTTGGGGAAGAACAACACGAGGTCCCAGTATAGGTTGGGGGCTGAGCTGCTGGAGAGCAGTGGAGGTGAAAGAGACCTGGGGGTCCTGGTAGACAAGAAGATGCCCATGAGCCAGCAATGTGCCCTTGTGGCCAAGAAGGCCAATGGCATCCTGGGGTGCATTAGAAAGGGTGTGGTTAGTAGGTCAAGAGAGGTTCTCCTCCCCCTCTATTCTGCATTGGTGAGGCCACACCTGGAGTATTGTGTCCAGTTCTGGGCCCCTCAGTTCAAGAAGGACAGGGAAGTGCTTGAAAGAGTCCAGCGCAGAGCTACTGAGATGATTAAGGGAGTGGAACATCTCCCTTATGAGGAAAGGCTGAGGGAGCTGGGTCTCTTTAGTTTGGAGAAAAGGAGACTGAGGGGTGACCTCATCAATGTTTTCAAATATGTAAGGGGTGAGTGTCAGGGAGATGGAGTTAGGCTTTTCTCAGTGGTGACCAGTGATAGGACAAGGGGTAATGGGTGTAAATTGGAGCATAGGAGGTTCAAGTTGAATATCAGAAAAAATTTTTTTACTGTAAGGGTGACAGAGCCCTGGAACAGGCTGCCCAGGGGGGTTGTGGAGTCTCCTTCACTGGAGACATTCAAAACCCACCTGGACACGTTCCTAGGCGATGTACTCTAGGGGGCCCTGCTCTGGCAGGGGGGGTTGGACTAGATGATCTTTCCAGGTCCCTTCCAACCCCTAGGATTCTATGATTCTATGATTTTTCACCTTCCTCCCCAGCCCTCCAGGTCATGTTTCTTTCTATATTGTGGATGATTTATATGCTTCTGGAATAGTTGAAATGTTTTCAGTTTTATGTGGTGAGTACTCAGAACTTCCAAATTTGAAGATTTTTCCACTTTTTTTTTTCCCCAAGCCTTAGATTTTGCAAATCATGTGCCAAGGCCATTGCTGCTATGGCAAATGACTGACCCCACAGAACTTCCCAGCACAGGGAGGGCCAGCAACACCCATTCCAGCCTCCTGGAGCTGTTTGGGTGCAGACCTCTTTTCTTATGCTGGAAAGGGCCCTGGGTTGATCTTGTTTCTTTGTCCTCAGGTTTCTGCTTGGTACCTCTGGAGCTTTCTTGTGTCTCTGGTGTTGCACACCTGTGTAGGACTGGTTTGTCACCCCAGAGCAATTGGGTTTTTAGCTTTGTGTGCAGGGCTGTTCTAGTCCTGAGGTAAACCACAATGCACTGAATTTGAGCCTTGCTTTAGTGGCTTTGAAATAGCTTCTCACACTAAACCTGGGTATTGCTTCTGTCTGGAGATCATTTTGTCTTGAGAGGAGCCACTTTTACCCCTCTTCCTCTGCAGGACTTCTGAGTTCATGTCTGAGTAGCTTCTCATCTACAGTTGTGCAAAAAGGATGGCACGTGGAAAGGAAAGGAAGGAAAAAAAAGGAAAAACAAAGGAAAAGAATTGAAAAGAGTGAATAATATCTGGTTGAATTTAAGAGGAGAAAGATAATTTGGTCTATCAAGACTAAAGCATGAAAAAGTGGAAAACCTGCTAAGATTAGGATGTTCCTTTTCCTTGAGGTGATAACCAGCAAGACATTGCAAGGTCTCCAGTCTGCTTGAGGACCCCAGTTTCAGAGATGAACTTTTCATACCTTTTACCCATCATTTTCTCTGCCCTCCTATCAGGAGTTAAGCCTTGCTTGCCAGCAGTTAAGACTGTCAGTAGTCCCAAAGAAAATTTATTTCTCAATAGCAGGCCATGTAAAGACCTTAATGGATTCAATGAAGCAGAAAAAAAGAGTAAAAGGACAGAAGAAAAAAATAAGATGTGTGGAATAAAAAAAAAAAACTGGGGCCCATTGTAGGAGACCAGGAAAAGGAACTAGGCAGCAATGATTGTATCTCCTGAAGTGTCTTTTGTTTTACCCTGAAGTAAGAGCAAAGAATGGCCCTTCATGGAGAGGCTTTAACACTCTGCCCAAGACTGATCTCTGTATTCAAAGGGGGAAAGTAGAACATTCATGAGATGCATGCAGAGTTCCTGCTACCCTCCTCCTCTCTGAGAGGTTTTAAAGCAGCTCCTGCAATAGTTTTTCAGTCTCCTGTGCACTGAGCATTTAAGGACACCTCAGATTGGGTAGAAAAGAAAAGTTTTTTTGCCTTGCTGACTGATTTTTCCAGCCTTCTGTTTGACAGCTGGGGAAAAGCATGAAATAGTAAAGTTAAATCAGACTCACCTCGTTTGGATTTCATACCTTAACAGCTGAGATCCACTTTTATATGAATACTTCCTTAGGCTGGATCTAAGGAATGGATCTAAGGATCTAAGCCCTGGTCCCCAGTCCAAGCAAGTCAGCAGTGTGTGTTCTGGGGCACTGAAGGACAGCCCAGGGCACCTGCAGATGTGAGAGTTTTGGGGCAAAGAAATCACCTGATCTGTCAAATTAATGTATGAAAAAGCAGGGGGGGGGGGGCAGAGCAGAGGGTGAAAGGCCAGCTGGGATACTTGCAGTGACAGTGCAGTAAAATGTGCTGAAAAATTAAAGGTGAAGCCAAAAGTCAGAGATTAACATTGAGGCAGCTCAATAGGATAAATGTATTGATTGGGTGAAGGTAATAGATGCACATTTATTTTACCCTTTGAGGTTACCAAGCACTTTTAGCCCACTATCATATTATATATGTTGTTACTATGTATATAAAAAACTTTTGAAATGCAATAATTTCAGTCACTTGTTCCTATGGCATCTTCATGTGTCACTTCTCCTTTCACAGAACCTGTGGTTCCTTACCAGTTGCCTTATCTTCCACCCTAAAAAATAAGCATTGAACAATGCTATACAGAAGAATATCAATCAGGAGCCAAAATATAAGCTATTCTGTTTACTGTGATCTTTTTTTTTTTTCTTTTTTTTTTTTTGCATGTGTTAGGGCTAAAACATTATTCCTTCAGATGCATGGCTCACTGCTTCTACCTATGATTTCTAACACTTGAGGTTTTATAAATCTGTGTTTTATATAGGGAGATATATATAGATATATATATAGGGAGTGTGTTTTATATAGGGTTGGGGGGTTACCCTATAGATACTGCTTTTCTTGGAGCTCAGTTTAGGTATTCAGAATATTAGTTGCACTTTTAGTTCAGCAAGAGCAGACAAAATATCTCCTTCATCCCTCAGCTCAAATTCAGAGACTTGAGGGTTGGTGTCCCTGGGTAGCACTGACCCTCTGAGATGCTCCAGTTTGATGTTTCTGCAGCTGAAGTGGGGTGGATTTGGTCCCTTCTGCTCACACAAGTAGTTTGTCCTCAGCTGGTGCTCATCTGTAGTGGCTTCAAGACTGACTCATCCATACAGAGCAGTTTATGAGAGTCCATCCCTGTGGCACTGTATGGAAAGATGTGTATTCCACTGAATTCCTGCCACTGGGAACACAGTCTCTGCAGTTTCTGCAGGCAGTGTAGACCTGATTTTTGGCTTTTATCTACAGTGTGAAGATGTCTTTGGAGTAGAAAATTTTGTTTACAGGCTGTTCTTGTGAGATTTACCAACTTTAATTCTGTGATACCACCCCGGTGTCAACTCACATGGATTGAATCCAAACTCAGCCTTAAGAATAGGAAAGCTTAATGAAATAAATTGCTACATGGGCAACCAAGGCAGCCACAGGCAGCTGCTGCTGCTATCTTTGTTACTAAAACATATCCCTGAGAAGTGAGTTGGCTGCTATGCACCTGCTGTTCACTTCTGCTGCTGGATAATTGAAAAAAATTTGTGTTAATAAAGAAAAAACAAGTGAAACATCCTGCATAAGCTTGATTGTGTCCTAGGTGGGAGGTGTAAGGCACTCCTGTAACAGTTTGACACAAGGAATTAACTGTAACAAAGCTTTCAGTTATTTTCTCTGGGTATAAAATGTGCTCATTCCTGTCTGGGATAACCAACCATGGTTCAGGGCAGTACTGTTGTGGTTTAGTTTGTATGTCACTTGTTCCTGGAGTGCTTTGGTGAGGTTGGGATTTCAGTGTACCAAGTCTTGGATGAGCACAGTGAGATCCCTCTCTTCCCCAAGGAGCCTGCCTTTACAGACATCAAAGTGTTTGCCCAGGATAAGAAAATAAATCTGTGGCAGTAACATACTTTTAAGTCACATTGTCTTCCAGCCCAATGTCTTTATTGTGTGATTGCTCTCATTTTTCTCTGCATCACAACACCTCTTATTCTCTGACTTGAATTCACCTCAAAAATACAATTAAATTGCAGCACACTGTCAGATCAGTGTCCTACAAGTCTGCCTTGAGGTAATTTAGGGGATAAATTTAGAGGCTGTTTAGTAAGGAAGTTACAGCCCAGTAAGCCTTTAAGCAAAATAAAGATGTGACTAACTGCATTAGAATAGATTTAGTAGCCATAGGGAAGGGAAATGTGGAGAATTAGGGGTCTGCATGATAAGGAGACTTGTTACTTTAGGTGGTAAAGCTATTTATATTATTATTATTATTATGCTTAATACACAGAAAGCATAGCAAATGCTCTATAGTGAATAAGTCTCTCAGCTATCTCCATGACAATGAGGCCCTGTATTCAACAGTGGGCAATAGAAATGTATCTATAATAAATCCTGTGGGTAGACACACCTTTTTCAATGAGAAATGATAAGCTCTTTATTATTGTCCCATAGACACCCTGAACCTCCCCCCAGAATCATAGAATGCTTTCAGTTGGAAGGGACATTTAAAGATCATCTACTCCAATACCTGGGAGATTCATAATTATGAAAATTATCTATCAAAAGAAAGCAGAGCAATGGGTTTGCTACAAGGATGTCCTTTTTTTGTCTGCTTGCTTACAAATCCCTTTTTTCCCTAGTGATTACTGCAGAAGATTAAATAATGCTGTGATACTCTCAGAAATCTGCAGAACTTGCTGATCAATCATTTAGAACTGGCCATGAATATACTTCCTTGGGTGCTTGGAAGATTGGTATTTACACATCAAGAAGAGGCTCATGTATTACTACTTTTGGTGCAGTTTTGGTGAAATTCCAAATTCTTAGTGTAACAATTTTTCATGGTGGTATTATTAATTATTATGGAATTGTCATGTAGCCATGCATTTATTCCCTGGTTTCTCATATCCTGGCTACAGTGCCTGGGTCCCTCCTTACCCCCTCCCAGCCAAGCCTTTGTGCAGACACTACTCTGGTTTCTTGCTCCTTTTACCTTTTTGTGAAGGAAGAATTTTAGGGAGGCAACTTCACTACTATTCCTTTTGGTAGATAGTGTTGTATCTATTTTCCAGGCATCCTTTTTTATCTTAGTGGTAATTTTTATCTGGGAGTGTGGAGGTGAGTATGTTGGATTATTTTTTTGTTTTGGCAGGGTTTTCTTGGTCTGTTTTTATGGGGGTTTGTTTGTCTGTTTTGTGTTGTTTGGTTGTGTTTGTTCATTGGGGTTTTTTTAGGTAGATTTTTGTAAAGATAAGTGAAGAAAGTCAAGCAGGACAAGCAAGGAACATCCTAATAGGGATGATAAGGAATGTTCTGGTAAAACCTGATAAGAAATTGGACTGTGAAAGGTTGATTCACTGAAAGTAGCTGTTCCTCAAAGCAGCTGGTAATTGCAGCAGGGCAAAACACTCATATGGAAGACCCAATCTCATGTTCTCCAGCAAGCAGTCAGAGGGCAAACAAACCTTTCCTGTTCTCTGGATTGGAGGGATGACATGGCCAATTTTTTTTACTTCATTCCAGTGCAGATTTAGGACCTTAAAAATTTTTGTGTGAGAGGAAGATCATCTCCTGTCCTGTTTTGACCTTTGCAACTTTTACCTGCTTTACAGGTGAAACATTTTTTAATGTCAGAACCTACTGACTGGTGCTTCCAATGAGCTGTGGAAAGCATGGTTAGAGTAGTTAAGAAATAAAATTTATTTAGCCCCATATCAGCCCCCCATTTCTTCCTGTGTAAGTTCAGTAACAGTACTGGAAGTTCAAGTGCTAACATGGGATAGGTCTGAACCACTGTAAATTATTTTTGTAGAATATTTTCATAGTAATTCCATATTAAATGTTTTTTTAAGCAAAATTCAGGCTTCTGTGCATTTATGTGACTAATAGTAGTATCTGGCTTGCTGTGTATAAAGGCAATTTGAATGGCTTTGAGAAGCCTGAAAATCTTGGAAGGTTCTGAAACAGAACAGCTTTGATTTATAAAAGCTTCAACTTCTTAAAAGACTTTTCCAGAGTGAGCCCCCCCCCCCCCCCGATGATTAATTAGTCCTGATTTATATTTTAAATTCTTCCTGATTGATTATTAAAGTTGACTTTTACTTGATTAAATAGCAGGGTTTGATTTGGAGATATTTGTGGCTCTGCAGATTCCCTGCTTGGTGGGAGCTCTACATGTAAGTGTTTGCTTGCAGTAATGAGCTCAGCCAAGATGCTGAGGTTTCCTTCCTCCCTATCAATCCTTCTCTGCCTGCCCATAACCAGAGGGCAGATCCTCCTCTTTCTGCACTTCAATGTGAACCAAAACAGTAGATTAATATTGTTCCTTTAGCTATTTGTAGTTATAAGATGCAGTTACTTCATTTGCCATTCTAGTTGGCTTGGCCCGTTTATGGTGGAGATAAAATAATGTATTTAAATAAAAAACCTCTATAAACCCCCCTAAGCAAAATATCCCCCCCTTAATATAAACAAACAAATAAAAACTCCAACCCACCACACCTGTAAGTACTGGGGTTATTAATACCCTGATTTTATCACCAGATTGCTTCTTTTCTATTTCTGCTGGTATCTGCTTGCCTAAATGTAGTGGTCCTTTTGTGAAAGGTTTTCTGCAACTTTCTGCATTTGGAAATTGCATGACAGCTCTCCCCTTGCTTCACAGAACTATTTTGGGCATCTTGTTGTTAGAAAAGTTGGCATTTTTGCATTGGCAGTGTACAAACAACATATTAACAGTGTAACAAGAACACTTTCTAACAAAGGGAGAGCACGCTCCTAGGCATGGTAGTGTTTAGAATTGTGTCCTTCACATTTTTTTCAATTTAATTCCTCTGAGGACACTGAAGCAGTTGGTGCACTACAGAGCTGGGTCTCAAAAAAGTGCTCAGGACCTGTGCATTGATTTCTAGGCTGCAGTGAGTTAGGGCAACCATGCAAATAGCCTCAGTTTGCCAAAGTGAATCTCTTCTCTTCTTGTTCCAAATCCAGTTTTCCTATGAATTTGACCAAGGCTCGTTCAGACTGGAATGACTTCTTGAAGTATATGGAACAGTGATTTAAAGACATTCTTTCAGCATCCAGGCCGTTTATTGGGATCAGTCCAGCTGTTTCAGCAGCTCTTGGCACATTATTTGTTGGGGATGAGGTTCTTGTTAAGCTGGGCAGGCAGTTCAAGAAAGAATCTGGTTACCTGCATTTACCATTATTCAGTGCTTAAGTACAGTGGTCACATAATTGATTTAGTAACTGCAATTAAACTGCTTCTACATGTTCTACAGATGTGTTCTGCTCCCTATAACTGAGCTTCACTGATTTTTTTTTTTTCTTCTTTTTCTTTTTTTTTTTTTTTTTTTTTTTTTTTTTTGTCTGTGTGAGGGGGAAAAGTTCTGTTCCAAGAAGTACTTCTCAGTCAGTGTTTTCTGGTCGTGTGGATTGGGCAGAATCACTGAAATTCCCTTCTGCTTTACTTAGCAAGGTTTCTTTTTAAAAGGAGATATGGGGAGTTTTGCACCTTCTCATTGTAGTCACACACTGAGTTGATCAGGAGAGCCAGGGAACTGGGGTGTGGTGTGAAGTGCACCAGTTCTGCAGTGTAGACACAGCTGTGTTCCAACATACTTGTCCTAAAACCTCTCAGCCATATTTATGACCAATTCTCTTTTGTTGCTCTTGGTGGTCTATCAAATTAATGCTTTGGGGCAGCAGTAGCTGTTAAACTGGGGAAATTTTCCCCAAATTCACAGAAATCTATCATTGCTTTTGATCTAGGCAATACATTTTTTTTTTAAATTAATTTAGGGCTGTAGACTCCATGGAAATAACCAATGAGCTTGAAAAGTAATTTTAGCAGCAATACAACAGCTTGATTTCAATAGTCCTGGCCAATCTGGAAATAAAACCAGCTGTAATAATTAGCTGGGAAATAATTTCAAGTAACAGATATTTTAAAAACTTGATTCTGCTTGAGGAATATTTATGGGGAGAAATAGCTCATCATCTCTGTGAATTGTTCACTCCAGCTGGGAACCTGAGCTGCTGCTCAGTTGTTATTGTCTGCCTTCAGTTCTTTTTCATGGCTTTCCAGTTTTAGCTGATTCCAGGACAAGCCTGGGAGAGGCTATTAGAGCACTAAGGACCTCAGCACTGAGTCAAAACTTCCACCTTTCCACCATATTTTTCCTCTCTTCCTTTTGGAAGTTCTGGCTACAGGTAGGGAGCTTTTGGAACACAGAATATGTTGCTGAAATGAAATTTGGGAAGTGCTGATAAGTTCCCAACATCAGACCTGATGTAACGAATAACTCTTTTTGAAATAAACAGGAGAAGACAATTTCTCACCATTTTCAATAAAGGATTTAAGCTTCTAAATAGTTGCTTTGTCTTGTTAAAGCATTTTTCAGTCAGGAGAGATCTCCCACCTATTCAATAAAAAGAATGTCAAACCAAAATGGAATAGAATGTAATTTTAATTTTTTTATTGACCCAAAATTAATTTTGGAGTTAAGTTTTCATTACATTTTAGAGGAACCTTTCAGCTTGACACAACTTTTATTTGTTTTTGTTTGCTGCCTTTACCACCATGTGGATAAAAATAAGAACTTGCACAGCTCTGCTAGATAAAAGATGTTTATTGTGCCAGCCAGTGACCTCAGGCTGAGGTGTTGGAACTGCTTTTTCCTTTCTGCTGTTACTGCCTCATGTAGCATCTCCTGCTTTCTGTGACTGTTCTGCATTTAACAAGACACTTGCTTACCTTTTATAAATCTCCTCTCTCTCTTGGCCCCTGTTTATTAGCTCATCTTGCATTCCTACTTATTTTTTCCTCTTTGAGACCTATTTCTCAGCTCTAAAACCTCTTTCTCTACTCCAAGTGAAACTCTGCACTCACATGTGATACATTGGTACTTAGAAGTTCTGCAGTTTGCTGGCAGACAGTTCACAATATTATTCTGGAGCAAATTTCCCTCTGGATAAACAAGAGAGACAGAGAAATGATGCTGAATAAATACATAAAACAGACAGAAAATAGAAAAATCAGCCATTTTGCTGGTTCTATCTTCCCTCACCCCCATCCCAATCATGCCTCTTACAAATCCACTTGGATGCTATTCTGCTGGGGTTTTGGTGTACTTTCTTTTTCTGTGTAGGAATTTTTAACTTTAAAATGAAGGCAGATACAGAATGTTTTTGCTTTTTTGGCATGCTTTTTAAAAGCTTGGGAATCAGCTTGTCATTCCTCTACCCTTTTTTATACAGGCTTTCTTGCAAAGCCAATTAATGTTGAAAACACCTCTTTTCAAGTTCTCATCTGTGTGTCAGTAGATGCTGCAGTGTCATATCAGCAGAAAACTTTTTCAAACAAAGCCATGTGAGTGGTTTCACATGGTGGTGAAAAAAGATGATCTTTTGTAGCTCTTCTTAACATCTAGGAAGTCAGAATCTGTGAAACTGGCAGAACCTTAGTGGAGCCAAGACTCCTGGATTAACTGTACCATTGCTCTCCCTGAAAGGAGGTGGTAGTGAGGTGGGTGTTGACCTCTTTTTCCAAGCAACAAGCCCAGGGGAATGGCCCTGGAGTTGCACCAGGGGAGGTTTAGGTGGGCAGCCCAGGGAGGTGTGGGGTCACCATCCCTGGAGGTGTTCAGAAAACACAGTTAGGACACTTCAGGATGTGCTCTGGTGGGAATGGTGTTTTTTTCTGGGTTGACAGTTGGACTCAGTGATCTGTGACAATTCTGTGGTTCCATGATGTAGAACTCATTCTAAAATTTAAATCTGTGATGGAACTCATGGTGTCTCCAAATAAACCAGTGCTCTCAGACAGGGTAGGATAGTTATATTTCTGTTATTATACTAATATCTGCATCAACACTGTAATTTAGGATAAAAAAATTATTCTTTTCTCTGTGACCTCACTGAGGTGCTGAGGTTTTGGTTCCCAAGCTGCCTCTTCACCCAGGAGTGCAGTGCAGTGTGGGTGTGATTGTCTCTTATTTGTCCTGTGTTGACAGACCTTGAACATCACAGAGATGTGAAAATTGCTCAGTGGTCTCCTCTTAGCAGAGGGAGCTGGTGTTAGTCTGGCTCTTCAGCCAGACAAATGCCTGCCCAGCAGGCTGAGAACACTAAATGAAGGACAAGGATGAGCAGGGCATGGGGTCAGGTTTTATTTTCCACATAACTCTTCTGATACTGAATTGGGGCAAATTGCTGGCAATTCTTGCACTTAATTAAGCACCACTTGTTCTTAAAGCCTCCAGAAGCAATAGAGGATTTTAAGGGAGGGGTTTAGCAACCCAGCAATTTTCTGAAGTGTCCAATGAAATTGCACACTTTTAATGAATTTATGAAATGCAGTTGGTTCATCACAGTGCAAACAAAAGAACTCCCTCAGCTTCCCAACCTCACAAATTACTGAATCAAGTTCAGCTGTGTTCTCAGCAAAAGCCAAGCAAAGGCTTCAGGCTCACTACTTCCTAATCTTGACTCACCCAGTGAAGAAGGTTCTGTGAGGTGAACATCAGGCTGGTGTGTTCTGTAGTAGCTGGAGCCAGGGAAATCTATTTTTATGCTTTTAGATTTCTGAAAGGATGTGGCTTTATTCATTTGCATGCAGGGCTTCTTCCTTATGCTCCACAGATATATCATGTTTGTCTTCTACACAAGCCAAGTCACCTTCACTTGAGCCTCTGAGGCATGGTCAGAAAGCACTTTTTATTTCAGGACAAGAAGCAAAACAGTCCCAATGGGCAGGTTTGAACCTATGCACCATATTTGTGCTTTAAAGATTCTTAGATATAGAAAGATGCAAACTGGCAACCAGTTCAGATCTCAAGATCTTTATGGTGCCTTTCTCATGAAATCATTGCATAGGTGTCTTTGTAACTACTCTTGAGTACTAGAGACAGCTAAATCCCTTAAGGTCTTGGTATATAAAGTTTCAGTACTTAGTACTGGAAATACTTTTGGTACTTCATGGCAGTCAGTGAAATATTAAGCTCAGGGTCTTTGGTCCTAATGTCCTTTCAGTTTAGCACCTAAGGGTGCTTCAGGGCTGAGAGATATCCCAGTGGGTGCCTTTCCACATACTTGGATGTCTAAATATCTTTGTAAATTTGCCTTTCAATTCTATTGTAATAGGAGAACTTGGTGCAAAAACTAGCATGCCAGAAATTTTTATTTTGATTCCAAGTGCTTGAATACTGGCATTGCTCTGACAAAGGTTTAAAAAAAGCATTTTGAGCATTGGGATGCAAATTAATATACCAAGCAATTAAAGTCAATTAAAACAGGATGCAGTGCAATTAGAAACAGTTATGTTCACATTTATATTCAGAGAGGTTTGGTGGATGGAAAGAAAATAAAACAATTGAGGAAACTTTTAATGCCTACAGATGGGATGATGATACTAATAATGGCATTTGATTTCTGAAATGCCCCATCCTGTCTCACCTCCTGAGCTCCTGGGGAGTGTGGCAGCACGAGCAGCTGATGCACTGGGATGCACAATCAGGCAGCTCACTTGACCTATGAATTCACCAACTCAGGCTTCTGAGCCCTCTAGGAGTACAATGATCACCTCCATGTCCTGGGAAAATCATGACTTGTACTTTCAGAAGATCCCTGGGTGCTTACCTCCTGTGAAGGTTGGGGAGACTGAAGTCTAAATATGTCTTGGGCAGCTGGAGGTATTTGAAGATCTGCCATCTCATTCCACATTCCTCCCTTTCTGAGTGTACCAGCTGAGGCACACATAAGCTGACTTCATGGTGAGGGTTAAACACTCAGACTGAAAATCAAATTTCAGTTCCTTACTCAACAAAATGTGTTTAAGAACCTCTTTGGGGGTGCATTCTCTGATGTCTCTCTCATTTCCATAGGTGTGAGACTGTATTTAACAGGGTTATTTTTGAGGGCTATACAGGTTGTATTTTTCATCAGTTTAATTTCCCCAGTCTTGCAGCTTGTTAAGTAATTTTGATTTATGCAAGGCAGACATATGAGAGTATCATTTCATATTAGGATAAGTAATGCCTACTCTGCACAAGTGAAAATATCTATGGAGCACTATGGAGAATTAAATTTAATTAAGGTATGCTGTTATTTAATGGAATTTATCATTTAACCCATCTCTTAGTTTGAATAGCTATAGATTGCTCTCAGGTTTGTGACTGTAAAATGGGATCAATTCTGTTAAAATTTTCCTTTGGAAAATGTGGCTTCTTGCAGTTTTCCAGGAAAGCTCAGTTGCTTCCCATGCCCAGAGCAAACAGATTTCTGAAAGGAAAAAAAAAAAAAAAGTGAAAAGTGGTTTCTATGTGAAAGCAGAAGTTGCTGGGGTTGAGCACTTCAGATATTTTACTTGAAGATGCTTTGCAAGATAAGGGATGCTGTAGCATATTGCAAGGAGATATACATATCATTTAACCTTAGGCTTGAGGGAGTTTATTCCTCAAACACAGGCAAAGTCTGAGATGACACTTCAGTAATTACCAGGTTGCTGAGAATTCATTGCAGGTGGGGTTCTATAATATACATCTTATAATGAAATTAATTCCTTGGTGCTGTGAGTCAATCTCCCCTGTCTGTGTGTGTGGAATAGTTTGTGGTACAGGAGACTGGTACAGTATAAAACAGTGTCTGCTCCCTGTCACAAGGACTGTTAGGAACAGTCTTAAAGAGACCTTCCCAGTCTCTCTGTAAAAAATGTTGACCTTTCCTAGAAGACATAAATATTTTTGGAAGAGAATATGGTTGGAGGACACAATTCACCTGCATGGACAAAGGCATCAAAAGCACTTTTTCTCCAGAATTTTTTTTTTTTTTTTTTTTTTTTTTTTGCCTAAAAGCAAGACGCATGTAGAAATGAGATAGGTTTGTTTTGTTGCAGTTGGAAAAAAATATTTTTCTCACATTTGATTCTTCCTGCCAGGTTGTATATGTCACAGCCACCTTCCCCTACATCATGCTGATGATTCTGCTGATTCGTGGAGTAACATTACCAGGGGCTTCTGAGGGGATAAAATTCTACTTGTACCCTGACCTTTCCCGACTGTCTGACCCACAGGTAGGATCCTGCTCCATTTGTTTATTTTACTCTCTGACAGGGAAAAACTGCAAGAGTTGCTTGATTTTCAAGTCTGGTGTTGCTCATTGGTAGAGATTTACTATTGTGGCCAGGGCTTTGGAGCTACCACTGCTTGCATGTGTTGGAATATATTATTTTTTAGTAGAAAAGTACCTTTTCTTGTAAATCTGAATAATCAGAGCTGCTCAGCTGCACTTGCTGCTTCTGCCACTGAGGGGCAAGAACATTGCCACTGGTTCAGCAGGAGCAAATTGAACTGAGACATTCATTTCACAGTTCTTTGCTCATTCCAAATCTAAATGTCAGTGAAGATAAGCAGAGAAATTAAGTATTCAGAGGATTGTTGTCTTTGAAGCTGAAGTCCTCTATGTGCAATCAAGGAGGAAGGAAGTATTCAGACCAGGAGCTCTGTCTTTTCTTGTGTTTCCAGAGTAGATCTGAGCATGAAAATAATGGATTGACTTTTTCCTCCAGTGACAGATGAGTACAATGAAACAGTTATTGTATATAATTTTTCTGATACTGGAGAGTAAAAATGACACAAGCTCTACAAAACCTGACAGGCCGCAGACAGCTTTTTATTTGTCTGGTTTGGCAATGTAAAAGACCTTATATAGTGTTACTTCTAAAATGGATCTTGAGGTGGAGATAGAAAGTAAGGCTGTGAATATTTGTCAAAATGAAATTATTCAATCTGCTTACTGAAAACATGTCAGGTTGTTTTTAACCACTCTTTACTAAAAACGTGTCTTTTGTTGCAAAAGACAATTGAGGGGACCCTCAGGTTATTTCCTTGAAGTATCTGGCTGCTACATGTGAAGTTCACTTAAATACTATGTCCACAGAAAAAAACAGCTAAAAAGAAAGAACAAGCTTAATTTAAAATATTGACAATTTTAGATAAAAATTGAATCATGTTGCCACAGTTGAACTCAACAACGTTTCCGTGGTTCTGCTCCAGCACAGATGGGAAGTGAAAGGAAAGTTGTGGAAGGGTTGTAGATGGTCAGTGCTATGGCAGCTGGCTTAGAGCTGGCCTCACTTCACCTCAGAAATTGCCACAGCAACAGAAATACCCAAGGGGCTTCTCTGACACACTCCCAGTTACTTGCCTTCAACCTGTAATAGTCTCAGATGCAATAAATCTAGCAAACCAGTCCAATTACAACTGAACCCCGTGTGTCTTAACTCATTTGAGCAGAGACAAGGAATTTGTCATAGGCTTATCTGAGACCACAGATGGGCTCTGTTTATTTTGCCACTTTTCATAGAATCATAGAATCCTAGGGGTTGGAAGGGACCTGGAAAGCTCATCTAGTCCAACCCCCCCTGCCAGAGCAGGGCCCCCTAGAGTACATCCCCTAGGAACGTGTCCAGGTGGGTTTTGAATGTCTCCAGTGAAGGAGACTCCACAACCCCCCTGGGCAGCCTGTTCCAGGGCTCTGTCACCCTTACAGGAAAAAAATTTTTTCTGATATTCAACTTGAACCTCCTATGCTCCAATTTACACCCATTACCCCTTGTCCTATCACTGGTCACCACTGAGAAAAGCCTAACTCCATCTCCCTGACACTCACCCCTTACATATTTGAAAACATTGATGAGGTCACCCCTCAGTCTCCTTTTCTCCAAACTAAAGAGACCCAGCTCCCTCAGCCTTTCCTCATAAGGGAGATGTTCCACTCCCTTAATCATCTCAGTAGCTCTGTGCTGGACTCTTTCAAGCACTTCCCTGTCCTTCTTGAACTGAGGGGCCCAGAACTGGACACAATACTCCAGGTGTGGCCTCACCAATGCAGAATAGAGGGGGAGGAGAACCTCTCTTGACCTACTAACCACCCCCTTTCTAATGCACCCCAGGATGCCATTGGCCTTCTTGGCCACAAGGGCACATTGCTGGCTCATGGGCATCTTCTTGTCTACCAGGACCCCCAGGTCTCTTTCACCTACACTGCTCTCCAGCAGCTCAGCCCCCAACCTATACTGGGACATCGTGTTGTTCTTCCCCAAATGCAAAACTCTACACTTCCCCTTGTTGAATTTCATCATGTTTTCTCCCCTTTTCAGCAGTGTTTCACCCCGCTGTGTGGTTCTGACAACTCTAGTTACCCCCTGCCTTAACTAAAAATGTTCAGAGCACTCTTTTCTTGTACTACCCTGTGATGATTCCCCTGCCTGCCAAGTCCATCGACCTGGTAGGGAGAGGAGGTATTCCTGCTGCTGGAAGGCTGCTTCCTCCTCTTGCCCAGCAGTGTGTGAGAGGCCTCTTAACAGGATTTTGCCCTGCATGTGGGGTGTTCACATGCCACTGACACCCTTCCTTCTGTTTGGCATTGAGGGAGGGCATGCAAGCTTAAGCAAGGGTATTGTCAAGCTACAAGGGGTTTTTATATGCCTGTTTACTATACTACTCCCATTTGTATAGAAATACATTGTTGCCATGACAATTTCCAAAGCAGATGGTGTTAGTCTAAGCAGTCTGTGAAGTACAAAGCACCTAAAAGACACGTGTGCCTCTGTCTGTTTGTCCCACACATGGAGCTCAGCTGATACTCCAGAGTTTTTTGGGAAGCCTCAGTGTGTTGCCTGAGCAAGCCAACTGCTTTCTCCCATTCAGTGAGACTTGGACTGACACATGGCTGTACCTCAGCTTTAGTACTTTGGGAACCTTTGTGTAGGGAGGAAACTGAAGTAGAAGGGACCATACTAGAGATTGGGAACACCAGTACAGGTAATGTGTGATGGAAGGGTTTTAGAAAATTATTTTTGTGTTGAAACAAATGGTGTTTCTCTGATACAGAAATATTTTGTTGAGACATCAATATTTGAAGAAAGTTTTCTGAGTTATGAGTGGGATATCTGATTAGTTTTGAAGAAATTAGGGTTTAGCTTCCCAATCTCAGTAACCAAATTTGGCACAACTTGTTTTGTTGAAAAAAAAAAGTAAAATGGAATTGCTTCAGCATTACTGCAAATTTTAATAGTGATAAGAAAGATGTATAGACATTTTCCAGAATGTTCATAATGTTCAACCCCACAAATTTTGCATTGAAAATCCCCATTCTTTAAGCTTTTTCTCAAATTACAGAATCACAGAATGCCAGAATCAGCCAGGTTGGAAAGCACCTCTGAGATCCTCAAGTCCAACCCTTAATCCACTACCCCTGTGGTTACCAGACCATGGCACAGTTTTAAATTGTTTTAGAGATTTTTATTAAGAAGGAAGTATGGGATGACTGAAGTAACCTTGACATTTGTGTTTCCAGTTTTCATCTTTGCTCTTGTTTATTTGGGCTTACTCCACAATATCAAAGCAAAATACATGTGTACTAGCAAAGTTGTTTTCTTCATTCAGAGCTCTGTTTAAATAATGCTGCAGAGAGCCCACTGTGTCTGTGTTGGGAGGGCAGTATTTGAGCCACAGAGCCAACTGTGTTTGCTGTGGATTAAATAAATTAAGTTTCTCTTCAAGGCTCACTTTAGTTTGAAGTTCTCAAATCTTTTGTCTTGGTGTAATTTGCATTCCATGGTTTGTTATAGCTTTCTAAGCAGCTATTCATCTGGCTTTTCAGTTCCTCTTAGCTTTCAAGTGCTGTGTTCTCCATTTCATTTTTATATTCTATCTTTTCAGCAGACCACATCCTCTTTGGTCTGAAAATGCCATCTTTGTGTATCTGCAGAGCTCATACCAATCACTTTTTGTTGTAATAGTGGAGTACTACTATATTTAAACCACAGAAATGCTTTGTTTCAACAACAGGGATACCTCTCCAGCCTTCATGCTCAAATTGGCTTGAAATACTTCTCTCTGCTCCAATCTAGAAGGTACACATGCTGTTTGTAGCTTTAATATGGTGTCTTTCCAGAGTTATAACTCACACAAAACAAGTATTTTACAAAGTTAATAGGATTTTTATGGGTTTTATGTGCAAGTCTGACTCCAAGTATGGTTCTGGTTGTCCCTCAACAGGGACAATATGTAGTGTGTGATACTCAGTGCTCCTTTTGGGGGAAAGCATTTGATTCTTCATAATGGGATTTTTCAAAATATTTGTGCATGGAGGAGAATAAATTGCTTGGGGAGTAGCAGATCTAGCAGTTTGATGGGTCAAGGAGTAATACTATAGCCAAAGCTCTGGAAAACACACACATGGAAATTTAAACCCATCTGCAGCAATGAATTCTTAAAATGAGGAGGCAAGTAACAATAAAGCCTTTTTGTTTCTGGTGTCCTTGGGTGCTAGTAACTGGCTGAGTTACTGTTGTTTTATTAAAAAGCAAAAAAAAAAAAGCAAACTAAAAGTAGTGGTTCTGTGAAGATATTCATTGCAGTGTCTGTAGGGGTGAGCACATCCATGCAGTCTGAGTTGCTCCCCCTGATATGGTTGGTGATTAACGAAATCTTGAAATAAAATGTCATTAATCTGGGTCCTGTGGCTGGAATGCACACGAGAAGAGATTTCTCTGTGGACAGAATCCAGGCTGTACTTTATCTCTGCTATACACTGAGGTGAATGTTAAGCAGGATAAATATATGATAGAGCAACTGAAATACAAGGCTCAGGAAAATCTGAGCCATCACAGGACTGATTGTAAATTTCTCTGGCCTTTTGTTTGCAGAGGGAAAGTGTTCAAATAGCAATAGAATTTCTCATAGAATCATAGAATCCTAGAGGTTGGAAGGGACCTGGAAAGATCATCTAGTCCAACCCCCCCTGCCAGAGCAGGGCCCCCTAGAGTACATCCCCTAGGAATGTGTCCAGGTGGGTTTTGAATGTCTCCAGTGAAGGAGACTCCACAACCCCCCTGGGCAGCCTGTTCCAGGGCTCTGTCACCCTTACAGGAAAAAAATTTTTTCTGATATTCAACTTGAACCTCCTATGCTCCAATTTACACCCATTACCCCTTGTCCTATCACTGGTCACCACTGAGAAAAGCCTAACTCCATCTCCCTGACACTCACCCCTTACATATTTGAAAACATTGATGAGGTCACCCCTCAGTCTCCTTTTCTCCAAACTAAAGAGACCCAGCTCCCTCAGCCTTTCCTCATAAGGGAGATGCTCCACTCCCTTAATCATCTCAGTAGCTCTGCGCTGGACTCTTTCAAGCACTTCCCTGTCCTTCTTGAACTGAGGGGCCCAGAACTGGACACAATACTCCAGGTGTGGCCTCACCAATGCAGAATAGAGGGGGAGGAGAACCTCTCTTGACCTACTAACCACACCCTTTCTAATGCACCCCAGGATGCCATTGGCCTTCTTGGCCACAAGGGCACATTGCTGGCTCATGGGCATCTTCTTTTCTACCAGGACCCCCAGGTCTCTTTCACCTCCACTGCTCTCCAGCAGCTCAGCCCCCAACCTATACTGGGACATCAAACATTTCCACACTTCAGCCCTAGTAGCTCAGCTGTGAGTTGAACTCTTAGGTAGCCACAACTGTGCAGAGCTTCCAGGTAATTTCTATGGGTGCTCTTGCACCCAACTTGAAAATGGCTTCCAGAAGGACTTATTCCATAAATTTCCCTGGCACTGGAATTGGGTTGACTGGCATGTAACTCACTGAAAATTAGTGCCAAAACATGGATACACAGCATTTAGCATCATCTTAACCTGAAAAAACCCCCTTGTACTACATAATCCTTCAGTACAAAGATGAGTCTGTTCCTTACATTGCCTTCTGTCTAAAAAATTTGTTTTCCTGCATTTTTCTCTGTGGCACCTAGGCTAAGTTTGCATGGTCTGTGTGTTTATAGAGAAAAAGAACATTTTAGTACATTAGGTAGTTGTTTTAGATAAAATACTCTGGTTTTGGTAGAAAAGCACAATAAATGCAGTTGTTTTGTTTTTTTTTTTAACCTGAAAATTGTAGTTTTCATTACATATTCCTTATTTTTCAGGGCAGCATGAGTTGATTTGCTAGTTATTCACTCTTTCCTTAACATTATCTTAGTCTGTTTGAGCATTAGACTTGAGAAAAAGCTGCTACTCCTCAAAGCTGTAAACAGTTGCTCTCCAGTTAGGCTACTGACAGTATCCCTATGTGTGAGAAACACTTGGGAATAATCATGTATTGCTGTAGAAAGAATTTTTATTTTTTTAAATCCTGCCCTGAAAATCCAAACTGGGAAGAAACCATTTGAGAATTAATCTTCCCTTAACCTTTTTTTTTTTTTTTTTTTTTTTTCCCCCCCCCCCAATGTTTAATAGTGCCGAGTTGTTTTAGCGCTGAGAGCTGCAGCAGTAATGCCAGGCTGGTTTTTTGCCAAGAACTCTCTCAGCAGGAGAATAAATAAGTGGGATTGACTCGGGGTCAGGCCGTGCAGCCCTGGGAAGGAGCAACTCTCACAGCTGTACCGCCACCCTGAGGCCACGGGAAACCCGCGTCTCGGAGCAGGAGGAGATAAAGATGCTCGCGGTGCTTTGGAAGTGGAGGGAGCTGCTGCATTTAAACAGAGGAGTTAGGGATCTGTTTTCTTAAAGAAAGGAAAAAAGAAAGGAGGAGAGAGGGAAGGAAAAGGGAAAGGAAAGGAGAGAGAAAAGGGGAAAGGGAAAGGAAAGGGGAAAGGGGAGGAAAAGGGAAAGGAAAGGAGAGGGAAAAGGGAGGAAAAGGGAAAGGAAATAAAAGAAAGGGAAAAGGAAAGGAGAGAGAAAAGGGGAAAGGGGAGGGAAAGGGAAAGGGAAAAGGAAAGGAGAGAGAAAAGGGGAAAGGAAAGGAAAGAGAAAAGGGGAAAGGGGAAGGGAAAAAGAAAGGGAAGGGAAAAGGGGAGGAAAAGGGAAAGGAAAGGAGAGGGAAAAGGGAGGAAAAGGGAAAGGAAATAAAAGAAAGGGAAAAGGAAAGGAGAGAGAAAAGGGGAAAGAGAAAAGGGGAAAAGGGAGGGAAAGGGAAAAGGAAAGGAGAGAGAAAAGGGGAAAGGGGAGGGAAAGGAAAGGGGAGGAAAAGGGAAAGGAAAGAGAAAAGGGGAAAGGGGAGGGAAAGGAAAGGGAAAAGGGGAGGAAAAGGGAAAGGAAAGGAGAGAGAAAAGGGGAAGGGGGAGGGAAAGGAAAAGGGAGGAAAAGGGAAAGGAAAAGATAAAAGAAAGGGGAAAGGAAAAGGGAGGGAAAGGAAAAGATAAAAGAAAGGGGAAAGGAAAGGAGAGAGAAAAGGGAAAGGAAAGGGGAAAACAAAGGGGAGAAAGATAGTCTAGTAATTCCTTCAGCAACTTACTGCATTTTTGACTATTATAAGACTTCCTGCGGCCATCTTTAGAAACTCAATTAATTGGGGGGAAAAAAAAAAAAAAGTAGTAATGAGAAGAAGAAGATGTCCAGTTCCCAGGCAGGTCTGTTCACAGCGATGGAATTTTCTTTTCTTTTTCCTGCCAATTTGTTCCCATTCTTTGTGGTATTTGCTTTCTGAACCAGGCACTTTCTGAACCAGGTAGTTGGGATGCACACACATGTGAGCTTCAGCAAGTTATAAAAAGAGTGAAATGCCAGAAATTCATTGAAGGGCCATAGGTATGAAAATCCTTAGCTGAATATACTCTGTATAACTACAGCTTCCACTTTATACTTGTATCTTTGGGCAGAGTCTTTGTTCATTTAATATGGAGATGAAATTTCAAACTGTTCTGTGAAATGAAAAAAGTATCACTGCAGAGTGTGAGGCTCTCCTGTTGCTGTTCATTAGTAATCCCCTACCCAATATTTTAGAATTTAAAATTGAAAATTAATTAGCTCTTCTCAAAGTCTGCTGTTCATTACAAATTACTGAGATTTTAAATTGTAAGGTCAGCACAGGATATGGACTGGCATGATGTTTAGATTTCATAATCCCTCCAGTGAGCAAGCATTTCAGTTTAATATGCACTGTGGCTTTTGCATTACAAATTGTTTATGTGGTTTTAAAGACCAGGAAGACCAACAAATGGCTGTGATAAGTGTTCTTGCTGAGAGGGCAGGGGTGTTTAAGGAAAACTTCAGACACTCCTGGGACAAATCTTGTTTCCATTTTCCCCAAAGGCAGTCTGAGGGCAAGCCTGCCCTGGGAGCACATTTCAGTTCCCCTGCTGAAAGGCACCTGGGTCCTGCTCTCTCAGTCAGTCTGCACTCCACTAACTGGGCACCTCAGGAGGTGTGGGCTGGAGACATTCAGGGCTTTCTCCTGTGAAAAAAAAAATTACTCCCTGTGATGCATGGAGCAGCTTTGTATTTGTTCACTACAGAAGCCATTACACTGTGCAAAGATTTTTAGATATATTTAAGTATGCTGTGGGAAAGGCATAATCTAAATTGCATCCATGGTTGCTGAGCTATTGCTGTATGAGACTGAAGGTGAAATAGCTTTTTCTGCCTCAATATACAGCTTTGTTTGTTCAGCAGTGTAATAGTGTGACTGTTAACTTTTATGTAGCAAATTTGGAAGTCCACTTACTGCTTTGGGAAGTTATTTCAAGCCCTGAGAAACAGTTTGCCTCCATCTGTCTGTTTTTTCCTTGTGTTTCTTGCTATTGCTCCACAAACAACAGCAAGCTGAGCAGGCAGCAGCAGATTATAGCCATTAGATGTGCTGAAAGAATGGAGTAACTCTGTAATTTCCTTGCAGCTTCTGGGCCCCATGAAATCTCTTTCATCCATCTCTGGATCTCCCTTAACAGCCTTGGCAGTGGTGAGACATGACCTGAGCTTCAGGGAAACTAATTGCACTTAATATTAGACTTGATGGGGAGTGCCACTGGAGGGAGACAAGATCCACACATTAACTCAGTGTGTTGCCATATCAGGGAGAGATTTTTCACTGTTTGCAATGATGGCACCTGAGACAAGTACCAGGTAAGCTGGAAGAGCCATTGTGTGCATAAATTAATGAACATCCTCAGAAATATTTAAGGAACTGCAAATACTATCAGTGCCTCCAGCCTATCAGCTGCTCCAGAAGCCAGGTCTCTAGTCAGACAAAAGGGGTTGTTAAAACTTCCATTTGTTTCAGATGAAATTAAAATATGGAATCAAAAACACTAAGTGATGTATGGCTATTAATGAGGGAACAGTAATAAGGGAGCTTGTGCACAGGGAGGGTAATGGTAAGTGAAGCAAATAAATATTCCATGCTATTTCTGGGACAGTCACTTATGGGTGTATGATGCCATATAAATAGAGACACTGGAAATAAATAGTTATTTTAAGAACTACTAACTGGATTCTTGCTAATCCTGCTGTTTCAGAGAGCTAAGAGTAGAAAGAAAAAGACAATCACTAATAGAATGATGTGCAGCTTGCAGGAAAACTCTTACTTATTGTTCAGAAAACTAAGGATTATTCTTTGAAGACCTGTACAAAAAATGCTTTCGTGTTCCCCAAACATTACTGAGTCTCTTTTGATTTCCATCCTTGAACTGAAGTTGAATTCTGAACACAATCCAACAAAAAGAAGGCTGGGCAAATGTTTGCAGAATAGCAGTAATGGCCAAGGTGTTTGTGTGTGCCCCACAAACTGCTCTAGCAGAGACTGCAGGTTGTCAGGGTTGACTGGGAGCCTGGAAAGGTCTCTACCTGGGGCTTTTACAGTAAAAGGAGTTGGGTTTACACATGGGTTTTCCTCAGCAAATATTCTGAAGATCTCCCCTGAACCAATGGAACTGCCAAGTGAGGAGGAGGCAGGAAGGTACAGGACAGGTGCTTTGCTCCAGGGGGTATGAGCAAGGCTGCATTGAGCTGTGAGCTCTGTAGGCATCTTACACCTACATGTGCTGCTCTTCCCTCTTCCCACCATGCTGTTTGTATCTGCTAGGTCTGGGTGCTGCTTGTCCATAATCCATAATTCAGTTGTAAGGGCAGTGTGGGAGAGGGGGAAAAAGTGATGGAATTGGTCCTGGTAGACAAGAGGATGCCCATGAGCCAGCAATGTGCCCTTGTGGCCAAGAAGGCCAATGGCATCCTGGGGTGCATTAGAAAGGGTGTGGTTAGTAGGTCAAGAGAGGTTCTCCTCCCCCTCTATTCTGCATTGGTGAGGCCACACCTGGAGTATTGTGTCCAGTTCTGGGCCCCTCAGTTCAAGAAGGACAGGGAAGTGCTTGAAAGAGTCCAGCGCAGAGCTACTGAGATGATTAAGGGAGTGGAACATCTCCCTTATGAGGAAAGGCTGAGGGAGCTGGGTCTCTTTAGTTTGGAGAAAAGGAGACTGAGGGGTGACCTCATCAATGTTTTCAAATATGTAAGGGGTGAGTGTCAGGGAGATGGAGTTAGGCTTTTCTCAGTGGTGACCAGTGATAGGACAAGGGGTAATGGGTGTAAATTGGAGCATAGGAGGTTCAAGTTGAATATCAGAAAAAATTTTTTTACTGTAAGGGTGACGGAGCCCTGGAACAGGCTGCCCAGGGGGGTTGTGGAGTCTCCTTCACTGGAGACATTCAAAACCCACCTGGACACGTTCCTAGGGGATGTACTCTAGGGGGCCCTGCTCTGGCAGGGGGGGTTGGACTAGATGATCTTTCCAGGTCCCTTCCAACCCCTAGGATTCTATGATTCTATGATTCTATGAAAAGCAAGGAGGAGAAGGTGGGGAGTGCCTGGTGACCACTGCTGGCACACTGCCCTCAGGTATGTGGGGAAAATGAGCTGCCTCCCATCAGGGAGCTCACAGCAAGGATCCAGATCCAGGAGTGCAAAGTGGAAAGATGGGCAGAAATTGGGTGTATTGGCAGCTGTAGCCTCTGGTGATCTCTACTCACAGTGTCTATGCTAGATTGATGAATATTCCTTCTTTATGGGCAAAGTAACTCCATTTTATTAGTACAGTGTTTGTTCAGGCTGTCGAAGCTGGGTTGATTTTTGACTACCTGGCATTGCATAATGAGGTTTTTTTTATGCTTTATAGGATGTTTATACACACAGGCATGCATATATACACACTGAGGTTTCATCACCAGAATTGCTCATGAAGGGAAACAACAGGATGGGATCATCAGCATGTTTCCTTAATTTCAAATTCTGCTGTGGTGCATGACATGACTTCAGGATACAGTTCATATAGTTTCCTCTGAAATAAATCTTCTAAGAAATAAATTTATTCCTCTGGTAATGTCGATTTCCAGAAAACATTTAATAGAGGAATTCCTGCAAAGGTCATTAATATTTTTAATGCTCTCTTCCTCAGCTGGGTTCCATATGGTAATGTACTCTCCCATATGGATGTTTGCAGACAACTACTTAAAACACTGAGGCTTAAATCAGCTGAGCATTCTGTGACCATTTGCTCCAGAATCCTGGCTGCAGGAATATCTTTTTATGCCATCCAAAACTAGAGAAAGTGATGTATTTTGTCACACCAGTGCCAGCCAAACACTACTGCTTTGGTTTAGGACTGTAAATAAGGATTAGGAAAGGAAGCTTGTGACTTTTACAAAAAGAGAGGCCATAAAATGCAATGAGTCCATTTGTTATAAACTTGGCAGGAAACCATCAGCTGTTGATGCAGTTTGGGATATGGGTTCACTGATCTTTCCTCTGTTTGGTGATTGATGTGAACTACCCATGATGTGAACTTTTCAGAGAACATTTGAATCAAAAAGCACAGCTAAATTTGTAAAGAATGGGAGGCAGAGTCTGGTTCCTTGTGAATTTGCACTTGGGTTCCATGTCCACATATTGATATTTAGCAGCACAAAAATGAGAAATTTTTAAAAGGCCAGAGCTTTATGAAGTGTTTTTATTTTAAACAGGAGTTTTCCCTTGTTCTTTTTAGCATTATCATTGCATTTTGAAACAAAATCTTTTTTTGAAATTAAAAATCAAACGCTGCATTTAAAAATGGAGAAATAACACTTTGGCTTCTCAAAATAACCTCTCAGCTTTTGGCCACCTGGTTTTACTGTTTGACAAAAAAATTAGCAGGTAATGCAAATTAAACTGAATCTTCATTCTTCTGTGAAATTAAACATTTGATCCATGTCAATACTGTCTGTAGCTCCCTTGGTGTTGAGAAGTGCAGGCCCTAAATGGCGTTTTTTTTCAGTCTAAAGCTTTTTTTTTAATCTTGAACTCAGTTCTACTTCAAGTTTCTGCCAACTCTCTGGCATAAATGAAAGGTTTTGCATTGCCCAGCTCTCTTTAAAAAGGCCTGGGCTCACAGCAGAATTTCAGTGAATGTTGAGTGGCTTGTTTACTAAAATTTGCCACTTGGGTCTACAGTTCCTGTCACTCTAAAAACAACTCACGCTTTTAAAACACTCTAAATCCCTCTGTGTAAAATAATAAAACAACATGGTGACTCTGAGGGATGTGCACAAAAAGGTATAGTGAAAGCTGGTGCTTTCCCAGCCTGGGGATCAAATGAACTTGTTTATCCAACCATGAAGGTGAGCAAAACACAGGTGGAAAATGATTGCAGCAGTTAAAGCAGTGAAAAATGTATATAGCTGGGGAGTGATATATAGCTTTAGGGAGTTACTGTCTTAGGAAGGAGGAAGGAACATGTGGCACATGGTTAGTGATTACCAGCTAAAATGATCTGTTCTGTGTCTTTCTCTGCACAACAAGGTAGAGAAGGAATTAGTGGCAAGGTTCTGACTTTGTACTTGGCTGCCTCTTTCAGCAGTGGGGAGGGAGAGGTGGCTTGGAAGTGTCATTTTTCAGCCATCACTTGCATCAGCCTTAGAAATTCCATTTTGCACGAATTCTGTAGAATGTCAACAGTCATTGGGTATTTTTAGACTGACCAGGCAATGATTTTGAGTAGTGGTATATTACTGATAACTGTATTTTTGCATTTATTTCCTCACCTGCCGATTTTTAAGTTTAGGTCAGAAAAAGGTACTATGTGTAGTCATGGAATATGCTATTTGTTGAAGAACCCAGTGTGTCAAACAACTCAAAATAGTAAAATATTCACATTAGCCTCTTGAAGTCCTAGAAAGGTGGTTTGTTTTGGTTTGTTGTTTTTTTTTTTATACACTGGCTTAAATTTTTAGCTGCAGTCATGCAGGTGCAGGTAGAAGAACTGAGTGCACATTACCAAAACACAGGTTTTGTCTTCTTCCCATCCTATTGCACTGATTGCTGTGGAACACAAGTATCAGACAAGTAAATTGTCCTTCAGAGGGAGGGGGAACATGTAAGAAGTGATCCTGAGTGAGGGCCTGGTAGTGCATTAAAGATGTTTGTGGGTTGGATGGACCTCTGCATCTCTCCATGTTCCTGGCTGGATACGAGGAAAAATCCCTACCAGCACATCAGCTCTTTGAACATTTCAGATAAGCATTTATAATATAGCAAGCCTAGAATAGCAGCAGTACAATGTTTGTTACCAAAATTAATTCTCCAGGATAAGCTGGTCACAGGGAAGAGAGAACAAGCTTAAGCCTGAAGGCCTAAAACAAATTTGCTTTACTACTTGGCCTTTCTGCAATGCTCGTGCCACCCAGAGCCCTTTGCATTTATTTATGGAATTATCTAGGGAACTTATTTTTGTATCTGTTGAGCCTCTGATGGAGATGAGGTGAGCTGCTTCAAACTGCCAGGCAGAGTCTCTCTTTAAAAATGCCCCTTAAAAGAAATGAAAAATCTTAAGATCTGGGGTTGATTGGATGAGTTGTTGCTCAGAGGTTGTTAGGGGAATCTCAGAGATTCTTGGCACATAACCCTGGGAAGATGCCAGGCTCTCAGTCAGGATCCAAGCAAATTCTAGCTACCATTCAGCAGCAATTAACTCTGAGACACAGTCAGATGGTTGCTATCAGCAGTGCCACAGTGCCCTGCTAGCTGCAGAGCTGTGCCCATGCTCATTCACCCCCAGGTCCCAGACCTTGGAGCCTTGGGCACCCACCCTTGAGCAGTGCTTGCTGTCTCCTGCACATCTCCCAGCCTTGCCCCTGGGAATCCCACCACTGCCTCTAGGTTGGAGGCATCTGACTTGTGTGCAAGCTAAGAGATGAAAGGCTAAGGGAGTTACTCTGTGATTCTCTAAAACACCCAAGCTCATAGAATCATAGAATCATAGAATCCTAGGGGTTGGAAGGGACCTGGAAAGATCATCTAGTCCAACCCCCCTGCCAGAGCAGGGCCCCCTAGAGTACATCCCCTAGGAACGTGTCCAGGTGGGTTTTGAATGTCTCCAGTGAAGGAGACTCCACAACCCCCCTGGGCAGCCTGTTCCAGGGCTCTGTCACCCTTACAGTAAAAAAATTTTTTCTGATATTCAACTTGAACCTCCTATGCTCCAATTTACACCCATTACCCCTTGTCCTATCACTGGTCACCACTGAGAAAAGCCTAACTCCATCTCCCTGACACTCACCCCTTACATATTTGAAAACATTGATGAGGTCACCCCTCAGTCTCCTTTTCTCCAAACTAAAGAGCCCCAGCTCCCTCAGCCTTTCCTCATAAGGGAGATGTTCCACTCCCTTAATCATCTCAGTAGCTCTGCGCTGGACTCTTTCAAGCACTTCCCTGTCCTTCTTGAACTGAGGGGCCCAGAACTGGACACAATACTCCAGGTGTGGCCTCACCAATGCAGAATAGAGCAACCACTGAATTTGCACAGGCTGAACTAAAGTCATTGAAACCCTGAACACAGCCTGGAAAGAAACTTTCTGAGGAGGAGCTGGACTTGTAGAAGTCTCAGCATCTGGATGGGGTGAAGCTGTGTTGTGGGCACAGCTGGGAAGGCAGCAGAAGGAGCTGTCTGTCTATCACAAGAATCAGGCATCAGGATCACAAGACTGCAGTGAAAAAATAGAGATGGGTTTGTGGGGTGTGCTCACTGAGGAGGTAACTGAAGGGCTCAACATTCTGAAAATTTACTGCTGGGCAGTGCTGCCCCAGGAGTGATATTCTGCAGGTTTATCTCTGTTATCCCCACAGTGGATTCTTGCCTTTGATTCCTAAAATTGCTGTTCTGTTCTGACTGAGAAAGATGAGCAATACATAGCCTTTTGTTTTAATTCATTTGGGTTTGCTCTACAGAGTGGGGGCACATCCAGTTAGCCTTAATTGTTGCTTAAAGACATTTATTGGCTTTTTGTGTGTCCTTGACTCATTCTTGTTACTTGTCTTGTATGTTCAAACAAACTAGGTAAAAATATTTGTGTGCAAAACAGCAGAAAGGAGCCAGGGGAAGAGAGGTAGTGGGACTGCCAGGCTTCCTGTGCAGGCAATGGAAAGAGAAAGCCAACTTTGGAGAGCATTCCCATTGCACTGTGCTTAAGTCATCTGAACATAAACATGAACAGTTTAACTAGAATAAAACTTACTGCTTTGGTAAATGTTTGCTGTAATCTTTCCCTGAGCATCTGGTTTTGGCAACATTAGGAAAAGGGCAGTGAGCTGCCTTTAACTGAGTCAGTGTAGCCATACTTCTGTTATGTATTTATATCCAAATACCTGTCCTTTGTACAGAGGAGCTAAAATGAAAAAGCTGTGTGCTTGCCTGTCTTGAGAATAACTTGAAACCTCTCATTTCTGTTAACTCACATGAAACAGAAAATGACAATTCTCAAAGGAAAAGCTGATTTAGGTGTTTTAGTTACGTGGCTAATGCTGTAGATTAGCTATGTGTTTTTTCTTAGTTTTCTGGGGCAATTTTTGCTGAGTTAGGATGGGATTATCCACATCTCTACCTTTGTTGAAGGCTGAGTGACTAAAACATTATCCAAATATAAAATGATACACTTGTCTGTCACTTGGAATTGTTGGTCTGTATTTTCAGTCCCAATATTTGAAAGAGTGCTTTGTGTAAGGTTTCAGTTCTCTGTGTTTTGGGATTAATATTTTAAAAGGATAATTAACTTTAATTGTGTCTTTAGTATTTATTCTGCGAAAAAAAAATCAGGTTTTATTATGCTTGTAAAGGGCAATATTTAGATTATTCTGAGGGCAGCATGAAATCAGTGCTTTCTTCAGTTAAGCATTTATTTATGTAAAAGAATGACAGGTAGTAAGTTGTCACCTGGCACCTATGGTTTATTAACCAGTGATTTTAGTTGAGGATTTTCTAGAGAGATCCCTGTTACATTTTAAAACCATTTTTTACTTTTCCTTTTGGTCTTAAAGCAATAAATATTTTTTTTTTAAATGAAACAAACCATAGCAGAGGTACTCAGTGGGTAACAGCTGGAAACTGGACCACAGTTTTGGTGGCATTGCAGGCAACTGAATAGCAGAGTAGCTTTTCAGAGAATTGTATTGAATTTGTGGTGCTTAGAAGACTGGCTGCTGATTAACAACAGGAGCTCTATAGGGCAGTATGTAGCCAACAGTCACTGGTGGGTTTGTTTTGTGAAAAAGCAGGAAAAAAAATTTAAAAAAAAAAAGCTTTTGCACACTCTCAGACCTGAAACTGGAGCACAGCCCTCCTGGTTCTGCAGCCAAGGCTCCATTCCCTAGTCGTGTGGCAGTCAGCCAGTAACTCTGGAGGTCCTTCTGGAACCTTGCCTTGGATTTGGCAAAAGTCTATTAAAAAGGGAGATGTAGTGAGTTTAGAATAAAACAAAAGAATGTGCTATTTCACGTAATGAATAACTGAATGGTGGAACTCACTGTTTAGAGGATGTGGGAGGCTGAGAGCATAAAGCATTTAAATTAATTACAGATGGGTCAGTTGTGGGCTGTTAAACACAAGACTCCATGTACAACCTCTGATTCCAGCTTGTTCCTGCTGGAGAATTCCCTGAAGAGAATTTCTGTCCAGCTCCTACTTGTCCTGAGGTGTCCACACTCCAGGTGCACTCTCCAGTGACTCTGTTATAAAATAAGGTGGATTATACACCAGGTAGTCAGGACATGCTTATTTGTATAGAAAATACACTCTGGTGGTTGGCTGCTAAAGATTGATAGTTTGACTGATATCTTTAATCCTTTGATAGCAGTTATTCCTTATTTTCAGTGTCCTGTTAATGGATTGGTAGGGTAAGTTGTGCCAGAAATTGTTTAGACAGGGAAAGACTTTACTCCTTGTTTAAGTACTGACATAATCTGATGAGAGATTGCAAGAATTATAGAAATGAGTGTGAGAAAACAACTAGATAATATTAGTGGATGCACTCTCAGCTCAGCATGGTATTTTCTTCTGCAGAACAGGCAAGCACCAAACTGTGTTATTGCTTTGGAAGTCACTAAGGTGATGCTTTCCATAAAAACTTACCTGGAACAAAGATCACACAGCCCAGTGTGCTGTCTCCAGCAGTGGACCCAAGAGGATTCCTAGGGGAATATGAGGTACCTGTGCCTTGTACTCTTTGGACATCCAGGTGCTTTCAGCTGAATTGACTTCCTGAGGTCCATGTGTGTTGAGGAATCCTCAGTGGATTTCCTTCCCATGTAGTTATGTCATCTCTTCAGATACATTGTCACAGTCAGCTCAAGCTCCTGCTAGTTTGGTTAACTTAGAGGCACATTTTTAACTCTAATCTTTAGTAACTGGACTTTGTGTCACCTCTTTCCTCAGTGACTTGTGATGAAGCTTAACAGCAGAGAGATGGGTCATGGTTATTCCTTTATTTTTATTTGATGTTTCCTATCTTCTCATCAGTTATTTTTTCATCACTGACTTTCCTGAAGCACAGATGCTTAGTTTCTCATAGAGGTTCTGCTGACAACTTTTTCCCAAATGCTTTTGAAAATCAAACCAGCCCTACATCACCTCCAACCACAGTTGGTAGCCACTCCTACAAATTTAGGAGCAGCAATGTCTCTTGGGGAGAGTTTATCTTTTCTGCAGTTTCTGCTTTACCAGCAGCTTCTCACATGGTTCCAATACCAAGCACAGCAGGAGCAGAGGGAAATAGAGATGAATTCTGAACTGGTAATGCTATAGGAGCCTGGTTTCTTAATTTCTGAACTGCAGCTGCCAGTGGCACAGTTCCAGCAGCTGGGCCAGAACCCAGTGTTGAGGTGCCCACCTGTGGCACTGTGCCAGTGCAGCTGGGAGCAGCAGATCTGTTCTTCACCTCTGGGCAAGGCAACACTGCAAACTTCTGCTTAATTTGCCCTTGGGCTTTCCTGCTGTTGGCAGTGGCTGGAGAAAGGCAGTGATGTGGGCTTGGAAGCTCTGCTCTTATCACTGCTCCCTCTTCCATGAAGAGTCAGTAGAATCAGATCCCTCTTACAATCACTTGCTGACTGCAGTCACCAAGAAAAGAGGTGGTGTGGGCAGAAACTGGAGCCAGGAATGGTAGAAACCATGAAAAAAATGCCTGAGGCTCAGTGCCATGCCCCCCAACCCAGCTGGGGGAAGGCACTCACGCAGTCTGATCTCAGAAAGTGTCATAGAATCATAGAATCATAGAATCCTAGGGGTTGGAAGGGACCTGGAAAGATCATCTAGTCCAACCCCCCCTGCCAGAGCAGGGCCCCCTAGAGTACATCCCCTAGGAACGTGTCCAGGTGGGTTTTGAATGTCTCCAGTGAAGGAGACTCCACAACCCCCCTGGGCAGCCTGTTCCAGGGCTCTGTCACCCTTACAGGAAAAAAATTTTTTCTGATATTCAACTTGAACCTCCTATGCTCCAATTTACACCCATTACCCCTTGTCCTATCACTGGTCACCACTGAGAAAAGCCTAACTCCATCTCCCTGACACTCACCCCTTACATATTTGAAAACATTGATGAGGTCACCCCTCAGTCTCCTTTTCTCCAAACTAAAGAGACCCAGCTCCCTCAGCCTTTCCTCATAAGGGAGATGTTCCACTCCCTTAATCATCTCAGTAGCTCTGCGCTGGACTCTTTCAAGCACTTCCCTGTCCTTCTTGAACTGAGGGGCCCAGAACTGGACACAATACTCCAGGTGTGGCCTCACCAATGCAGAATAGAGGGGGAGGAGAACCTCTCTTGACCTACTAACCACCCCCTTTCTAATGCACCCCAGGATGCCATTGGCCTTCTTGGCCACAAGGGCACATTGCTGGCTCATGTCAATCCAATGTTTACTGCACTGATTTCCCCAAACAGTTCTCAATGCTGGTGCTGCTGCAGTAGGAAATGCAAGTAGAAAGAAACAAGAAATAACTACACAGAAATGAAGAGCACTTTTTAAGAGAGAGATCTTTCCATCCTGTCTGCTCTTTCCCTGTGCTGACAGTGCCTGTCAGTCCCTCCACACCCCACTGTCAGGAAGAAAGTAAAGTTGTTAGATCTCATTGCAGAATGCAGCCAGGGGAGGAAAACCCAGAGCATTGGTACACAGAGCCAAATCACTTTCCTGCATCCCTTGACACAAACTCTGCAGCCCAAGAGAGTTCTTTTAATCAAGAGTTTGAGATCTTTGAGTGCAGATGCACTAAGCCTGGATCTCTTCCATCTACAGATCAATGGTATCATCAGGCTGATTGACCAGACAGTGCAGTGACCTAACCAGGGAACCTCTCTCTTTGCATCAGTGTGTACAAGGCTGCAATCCCTGTATGTGCTTATTTTCCATATTTACTAAAATTGTCCTAAGACCTAAGTCAGGAAAATCTTTTTGAAAGATTCATGAATCTCTGAAGGGAAAAAAATATACTGAACACAGACAAGCTTTTGTGAGAAACTTTTATTTACTGTCTAGAAAATTTGTTTATGTTCCTGTGGTTTTTTTTTTTTATTTAGATGAGAATATATATGTTCCTGTGGGGTTTTTTTTATTTAGATGAGAATATATATGTTCCTGTGGGGTTTTTTTTATTTAGATGAGAATATATATGTTCCTGTGGGTTTTTTTTATTTAGATGAGAATATATATCATAAATTTGATCATTCCAATACAACTGAATACTAAAGTCTTTATAATTCAAAGAATGAATATTCTATTTTACTCTGTATTTGATGTCCATAATTTGCCAAATGAAATGCTACATTAAAGTAGTAGAATATATATTAACTCTTCACTTGTATCTAACTGTAGCTTGATAAATATTTCTGCAAGCAAAAAAAAAAAAAAAAAAAAAAAAAAAGCCAATAAGCAAGTCTTAACTGGACTTCTTGCTTTTCCAAATTCTAGTTCTACAAAAACTGGCAAGGTAGAATGTTGGCCCCTGGGAATCAATGGGATTTTTTTTTTTAATTTTGTGCCTCAATATTGCAGAAGCTTTACCTATTTAAAATTAGCTGTAAAATTTGAAAGCATTTAGCAGCAAAGTAGCACATTTTCTTTCTTCTGAGTTTCCTTTTTTGGACCCTGTTTTCCTTAAACAGAGAAATCTTCACGTTGTAGAGTAGACATGAAAAGATGTAAGGGGTGAAATGCAACTCAAGTAGAACCTTCAGGACTTGAGGTGCTCTGGGACCTTCAGTTCCCACAGGTCCCACACAGAATCACTGGGGGCTCCTGGAGGTCAGATCAGCATCTGTGCCCCTTGATATCAGATATCCTTCTGCAGAGCATCAGTGTGGTGCTTTTAATTCCCTCTATAAGCAACAGAGAGGAAGCAACTCCTCCAGAGGGTAATTTATCCCACTTACTGATGGAGGAACTTTCCAGGAAGGGCCAATCTGTCTCCTTTGGAATTCAGGAAAGAAAATTCTTAATTTCAGTACCTTTTTGACTCTAACCTAGGTGGCATTATAGCTCATTATAAACACAAGTTGGGAGGGGCAGGACCCCCAGCTGGCAAAGCAAAAACCTCTCAATGTAGAGAACTTTTCTGGAAAATAGTGGTTTTGATCTGCTGCCACATTTGATGGAGCAAAGGGTTTACTTTATAGGCAGAGGTTGTCTTTTCTTAACATCAGCTGAAGTCACTCTGGGAGGATCTTTCTGGCCTCAGTGCATCCAAAAACCTTTGGGTCAGCATTCTACAGCAATAACTTTAAATATCATCACATACACAATGCACAACATTTTATTTCTCAGTCAAACTTGGCTGCAGTCAGGGTTTATGGATCATTTTAGCATTCAGCATTGGGTACTTGGAGAGTGTCTACATTGCAGGGATGGAAGAAAATCCCCTTGTAGAAAACTTAGTTCAGTGTGAGGTTTAGGCTCTTTCAATAAAAGATCATTTCAGGATCAAATAATTCTCATGCTTCTCTGTATTTTCTTCTTTTTCAAGCTCTAGGGTTTTTTGATGCTTTTTTAAAAGTGCAGTTTCTTAAGTATTCCTAAGATTAAAAAGAAGCTTAAGAAGAATTTATTCTTAAAAAGAAATATTGAGAGGTATTACTTGTAAAGAAGTTTCATTAAATAACATCTAACCTGATAGTATATAACTTAAGTATGCTTGCTTCTTCATTTCTGAATGAATAATTAATGATTCATGATCCCCAAACATGCCCCCTAAATGACCCAGTGATGTCTGGCATGTCAAGGACACTGAAAATAAACTATTGAAAAGGGAGATAAAATGGCAGTGGCTTTTTTTGGTGCTTTTTTCATATCATGCCCAGAAGGAGAAACCCCACACTTCTTTTATTTCCAAATATGCCTCAAGCTTTACACAGTGCAGATGTGTGAGAAGGCAAAACTTCTCATGCTCAAGGCAGGTGTGTGGCACAGCTGGGAGATGTGGATGCTCAGCTCATGGGTTTGCCTTTCCAGGGCCAGTCCTGAGGAACAGGAGCATCACCAGGGAGTGATGCAGCCCCTCCTGAGTCAGGGAAAAAACAGATGCTGCCCCCAAGAGATACTGGGATTTAATGATAGTTTTGCTGCTTCATAAAAGGTTTCCAGCTTGCCAGATTCCAGAATTTAAGCTCCCAGTCCACTGAAGAAAACTTTCTTATCACTCAGACACAAAATAACTGTTCCAGCTACTCTGTGACTTTTTTTTCCCCTCAAATTGTGTTCATCACAGGGACCTGAATGTTTTTATATGAGTAATATATCTTGAATATTTCTGTGTGTCTTATACTGTCAGCCATCTCCTTACTTTATGTTACAGGGCTGAAGTAATGGAAAACTGGTATCTATTGAAGAGGAAATCCTGGATTATAAGATAACTGTCTGTATTTTAGGCAACTGTAGCAGCTATTGGCTGTAAATGAAAACATGCAAGTTTTATCATAAAGATAGGTTAGAGAATTCTTGGACTCATAACTGCTGTTGGTATATGGGATTTCTCCTTTGGGCAAAGCTGGAGTGTTAGTATTGACTTTGGTAAAAATAGGCCTGGCCAAATATGTGTTCTTTTAGTAGATTTTTTTTTTCTTTCTAAATATGGGAAAATGCCTGTGAAAATTATTCCTTGGGTTTTGTCTATCTGCAGAGAAGAAATCAAGCAAAGCATAAGATAGGTTGATGCTATGAAATTAAAGTAAGTTCCTTAAGAAGGAAGCTCAGAGAGCCATCTATTATTTCTTGGATGAGTGGGAGAAGATAACTTAAAGCCATTGAAATTCCAGTGGGATAGAGCAGCTCCAAAGGGTTTTGCCTTACCAATGCCATGTTACACACTTTGAATTCCTCTTTGGGATTTAACTTTGTGACAGACCAGATCTCAGAACTTGGGAACCTGGAAGGGTGCTTTCATGGCCATATATTCTCCTCTTGCACTCTTTATGGGAAATGGCATCCTGGGCTGGCTCAGGAACAGCGTGGCCAGCAGGTCCAGGGAAGGGATTCTGCCCCTGTGCTCAGCTCTGGGGAGGCCACAGCTTGAGTCCTGTGTCCAGTTCTGGGCCCCTCAGCTCAGGAAGGAGATTGAGGTGCTGGAGCAGGTCCAGAGAAGAGCAAGGAGGCTGTGAAGGGATCCAGCACAAGTGCTGTGAGGAAGGGCTGAGGGAGCTGGGGGTGTTGAGGCTGGAGAAGAGGAGGCTCAGGGGAGACCTCATCACTCTCTACAACTCCCTGAAAGGAGGTTGGAGCCAGGGGGGTTGGGCAGATATCAGTGGGACAAGAGGGCCTGGACTAAAGAATTCTTTCCTAATATCCAACCCAAACCTCCCCTGGCAGAGCTGGAGCTCTGCCAGGGGAGGTTTGGGTTGGATATTAGGAAAAAATTCTTTGCAGAGAGGGTGATCAGACACTGGAATGGGCTGCCCAGGGAAGGGGTGGATTCTCCATCCCTGGAGATATTTCAAAAGAGCCTGGATGTGGCACTCAGTGCCATGGGCTGGGAACCACGGGGGGAGTGGAGCAAGGGTTGGACTTGATGAGCTCTGAGGTCCCTTCCAACCCAGCCCATTCTAGGATTCTGTGATTCTATGAACATTGCCCTCGGGCATTGCTGTTCCTGGGTAAGTTGGGGGAGCAAAGCCCAGAGGTCTGAGCATGCTCTTCCCTGCTCTGCCACTCCTGGAGTAGCCCAGGTCTCATTCTGAGCCTGCAGGGTGTCCCCCTGGTGCCAGTGCCATGCAGAAAGAACAGGCTTCCAGGAATGCCACCTGAGCATTCAGTGTCCTGGAATTCAGAGCTCTGGAGGTCTGAGATGTCAGTGAGCAAGGGAGATGATACAGAGGTTTGACCTGGGAGCAGAAAAACAAACACCCCATGCACCTGAGCCTGGTGCCTTTCAGAGGCTGGGTGGAGACTCCTCTTTAAACAAATCAGTTCACTGTTTAATGAAACAACAAGGTTATAGCTGGGAGTTGTGACCTTCTGTTGTTTCTGTAATGATTTTTGGATAATGTTTATTTCTTCTCTAATGAACACACACCCCCTAAGCTGAGTACTCTTGCAATGATCCAAACTGGGAAGTATAATAGTTCTTTCTGGCTGCTACTTCTGGAACCACACCAAGACACTCAAGGTATCCTAAATTATAGGGTTAAGAAATTCAGGGAAATAAACCAGACTCATAAAATTACTTCAGTCATGAAATGCACTCAAGAATGAGTGCAAGAGTTCTTCTCAGCCCCAGAAGGAACCTCACTCACCGAGCTGTGCTCCAGCACCTGACTTTCAACATTGGCTGGCCCCACAGAAACATACAACTCGTGTGCCTCCTGGACTGAGGAAGCTCCTGTCCCATTTGAACAGGGTGGTACTGCTTGAACAATCCTGCCCGGGAAAATTAGCATTTCAATATGTGTAAAGTAATCGGAGCTATAGTGTTGGTCTCCAAAGGCAGCAATGAATAAACAAAACTTCAAGTATTTAGGTCCTTCTCTCTCTCAGCTCACCATTCTCCTGATGAATATAGGGTATTCATCCTGTCTGTAAGTAACATTAGCAGAAGGTAGGAGCCAGCCTGCCTAGCAACCCACAGAAATCCCAAAGAGAGGTGGAAAGGAAGTGATTTTCATGTAATTATTCACTTCTACAAAAGCTGTTGTCAGGTAGACACTAGAAATATGGCTGTTTTATTATTCCCCTAACCTACTTTTAATCTTTTGAGAATCAGTACCATTAAAGAGAGGGGAAAAAAGAGCTTAATTCAGCCATTTTCTGCCTGGCCGTTTAAGTTGTCTTTTCCTGCCCTAATGAAGGCTCTGCTTTCAGAAGCTGTGTTGTTTAAAAAGCCCTGAGTAGTAAACTTTAGAAACAAACTATGCCCTGTATCCAAAACTCAACGTTTTTTTGCTTTTTCTCCACAACACACAGTTCATATTTTGTTTTAGTCTTAGTTTACCATTTAATGACAGTGCCCATTGAGTTGAGAGTAACAAGACAATTTTTTTTTCTCCCTCCCCCCCTTTTTTTTTTTTTTTTTTCCCCTAATTTTTTTTTTTTAATTTTCCCTCAAGAAGGCATTTGGAGATAGGGGGCAGGGGCCAAAGACCTTATTTATTTTAGGTAACACAGTTTGTGCCAGCATGTTTGGATCCAGCAGGATTTTTTTTACTTTCCTGAACACAAGAACCCCAGCTTTGTGCTCAGCCACTGATTCCCTGGAGTTGACTGAGGCTTCATGGAGATAACTGAGGGGTAGTTTACTACTATTCTCTCCATCTGGAGAAGCCTAGAGGAGCTGCTTTTCACTTGTAAAGCATCTTGCTAAACTCTTTGATGACAATCTGAACAAACAATTGCCATTTTCAGGTAGCCTGGGGACAGGCACATTTTCAGTGAATAGATTTATAGCCTTATTTTTCTATGTCACAGGTCTACCTCAGGCTGAATAAATGCAGATGTGATAAATATAGACAATGAGTTTTTTTTGAAGGAGTTTAATCACATATAGTATATCAAAAGTATGTGGAACTACTATTGAAAGAAGATTTCTTGAGGCAGTTTGCTCAGATTTTCAGCATGGTTTATCATTAAGGTCATTATATAAGTTCTCAGAAGCTTTAACCTGTGACATTAGGTATAGGAAGAGTCAGAAAATTCCTCTAGAATTGCACTGCAAAAGTCTGGTTTGCTTCCTGGTTGTTCCAGGATTTCAGTTTCAAGAGGGAAGCTGTGTTTTCCTACTCAGCAAAAAGCTTTTCATGGTGACCCCTGGTATTAACTAACTGAATTTTGTGAATTATCTTTTTTGTATCATTTCTATATTACTTATCTTTTTAGAATTAAGCTAGGTAGAGTCTTTTTAAAATTCAACACATACCAAGATTAGAAAATGAGTCTTCTTTGCTCTTTTACAATTAACCAGGAGAAGTTACAGAGTTGCAATAGAATTCTTAATTATGAGGGAAAATTAAAGTAATGCCATTTATTATTTCCTGTTTCATTTTCTGTGCAAGATTCATGGGAATAAGATAAATTCTTAAAGTGCTGCCAGTCAGAGAAAGAGCACAATGCATGGAAGGGATGGGTTTATTCACTGTGAATGTTTGCATCCTCTAAGCATTTGGGTTGTTTTGGAGAGAAGAAGAGGACTTTGCCCTGAAACAGGGATTTTGGTGCACAGATGTTCAGCTGAGTTTTGTGTTAGCTGCTGTCAAAGGATAAATTCAGTTGTTTACAAGAGGGAATAGAGAATAAATAGAAGCTAATTAATTTGCTTTTGAACAGAGACTTCAGTTGGTGGCAGTGAGTTGCCCAGGGTAGAACCTTTTGCCCTCTCTGCAGTGAGATCTGAACACCGCTTGGTCCTGCTCAGTGTGGCCTCCAGGTGTAGCTGCTCCAGCCTCCCCTCCATCCATTTGACAAAGTGTTTTTAGAGAAACTGAAAATACCCCAAGGGAATCTGTCTGTCTGTGTAACATTCTTCATATTCATTGGCAGGCCCAGAGCACGGGGAAGAGTAAAAAAAAAACAAAAAAACCCCACACATAGACCTGTTGCTGTCCTTTGCTATCTCCAGCCTTCATCAGCTTCTACTTAACCATCCTGGTGCTCCCTACACCATGCCAAAGGTGGTAGCTTGTGATGTAGCTGAAAGAAAGCTAGAAAAAAACCATTTAATTGGAATAAGATCAGAGGTAAAATGCTCAGTTTTCCACTGCTGCTTACTTTGTTGTTTTTCTTACAAGATGCATTCAAAGGTACATAAAAACTGTAGCAGAGGAACATCAGAAACAGCAATTTAAGAAATCTTCTGGGAATATTTTTTGTAGTTGCACATTGCTCTACTCTGGCACACTTAAATCAATACAATAATTCTTAGTTTCCTGTTTCCTAATGACTTCAGAAGTTCATCTTAGTGATATTTTGTCATTGACTTAAGACACATGGGATCTAAGACTGGAAAAAATAGCCTTGTAGATAAAAAATGGTAAAAAAAGTAATTAAAAAAAAAAAAGTCACTGCCTAGGAAACATCATGGCTTGTGGTCCTTTCCTGTGGCAGCAGAGCAAGCACGTGCTTCCTTTTCTTAATATCAAAATTATTATTTTGAGTAGGAGAGTTCAGTGGCCCTGGAGTCCTGTTGTTTGGTACAGCCCAGCAGTTCCCATCGAGAGCCTCTGGGCAGGATTTGTGCATCAGGAAGTGAGGCTGCAGGGAACACATCCCATGAGGAATTCCTACCCTGGGTTCAGTTTAACAGAGCTGAGTTACTTGTGTTTGTGTCCTGTGCACAGTCACAGCTCTTCCATCAGTGTGAAATAAAGGTTCCAGGCTGACCTTGAGACAAGGTCAGGATACCCTGCTAGCATCTGCCCATCATCTGATCAGGAACAGCGTGGCCAGCAGGTCCAGGGAAGGGATTCTGCCCCTGTGCTCAGCCCTGGGGAGGCCACAGCTTGAGTCCTGTGTCCAGTTCTGGGCCCCTCAGCTCAGGAAGGAGATTGAGGTGCTGGAGCAGGTCCAGAGAAGAGCAAGGAGGCTGGGAAGGGATCCAGCACAAGTCCTGTGAGGAAGGGCTGAGGGAGCTGGGGGTGTTGAGGCTGGAGAAGAGGAGGCTCAGGGGAGACCTCATCACTCTCTACAACTCCCTGAAAGGAGGTTGGAGCCAGGGGGGGATTGGGCTGATATCAGTGGGACAAGAGGGCATGGACTAAAGAATTTTTTCCTAATATCCAACCCAAACCTCCCCTGGCAGAGCTTCAGCTCTGCCAGGGGAGGTTTGGGTTGGATATTAGGAAAGAATTCTTTGCAGAGAGGGTGCTCAGCCATTGGAATGGGCTGCCCAGGGAAGGGGTGGATTCTCCATCCCTGGAGATATTTCAAAAGAGCCTGGATGTGGCACTCAGTGCCATGGGCTGGGAACCACGGGGGGAGTGGAGCAAGGGTTGGACTTGATGAGCTCTGAGGTCCCTTCCAGCCCAGCCCATTCTGTGATTCTGTGATTCTATGGTTGTCCTCTGCCTGTATGAACAGGCTCCCAACACGAGCACCTGCTGTGCTTCTGGGGGTTACAGCAGAAAGGTTTCAATTCCAGCTCCTCTTCAGTCAGATATGGTGGCTACAAACTGAGAGCAGCTTTTAATGACCACCTGATGGAAAAGCAAGACCCAGGCTGCCTGAAAGGAGAGGGTGAAATAGGGACCTTGGCTTTTTCCCCAGCTCATTAGGAACTGTAGCTTTTGTGTTTTACTCATCAGATACTTGGGGTTTTTCTACAATTCCATGTCAGAAATCAGATCTGTTCCTGCCCCCCAGTGCAGCAGAGCTTGGAGCTGTAGCTGTCATTGCCAAAGGCAGCCCCTTAAACATCAATTCAGGTGGGAGGAGGAGAGGAAGGAAGCCTGTGTTAGGGCCATGGCAGGCAGAGTCCTTGAAAATGGGCAAAGCTTCTATTAGTGCTCAAATTAACCAGGTTTTTAATTCCCTCATGCCTGACAGGGGTACTCTAAGTGCAGATGCTACTTCCAGATTATCATTTCTTACAGTCCTGCCACGTATGATAATGTATCAGAATGAAAATGTACAGTACTTTTTCCCAAAAGTTGAAGCCAAGATCTTTATTCTGACCACCACATGAGTTTTCTAAGTGAATCTCAGTGAATTTTAGTCTCTGCTGTCTGTATTCTTTTTTTTTTTTTTTTCTCTCCTTACACTGCACATAGATTTTAGGGTTTATTTTTTTCTGAGCTTGGTTCAGTCCTCCTGTTCTGGCCACCTCCATTCACTTTACAGTCCATGGGCTGACTCCCAGGTTGCAACCTTGAAAGTGCCAAACCCTGCAGTCCAGTACAGGTAGAGCTGTTCTGGAGCTAACAGGATTTTTTGACATTTTCCACATACTCCCCACATACTGGAGGAGACACTGGAATGTGGATTGAAACCTGACTGGTGTGTAGGACTTAAACTCCAGAAATGCTCCTTTTTCAGTCTGTTTGGCAACAGGTTCTTTCATTCAGGCATCCTTGCTGTTACAAAAGTTCTAGGCTTTTACCTTGAAACTTCACTTATTATATCCTGACAAGCAAAGGCTTTCTTTTTAAAATTCTTCTTTGAAACCAAAGGCAAACTACTTTTTAAAATAAAAGCACTGCTGAGATTCACAAAAGGAGCCATGAATAATTTATATTAAAAGAAAGCTCTAAAGTGATTGCTCATTCTCTGATAACAAAATGGGAAATAAATGACTATGGGCATTTGGAACACGATGTTGCAGAGTGAGTGCAGCATTTACCTGGCCTGCAAGATCTCCCATATCCTCAGAGTGCTTCATTATGGGGTGGTCATGAAGCACCCTGTAGTTAAGGATGCTTTGAACTTTGCATCTGAAGTGAGTGCTCAATCTCACTGTTAAGAATGAAAAAAAAAAAAAGAGCATATTTATGCTTTTTACTACACCACTGGGATGCACATTTCAGCTGAAATGAATTCCCTTTCTTTCAACAGAAATACTCACAGAAGCAAACTTAAGTGTGTGAATACAAATATTATCAGCCCTTAGGTGTTTATCATTTCTAACAAATCTGCAGACTTGGGGAAAGGTCATGCAAGGATAAACTAAATGTTTTGTTCAGTGGTAGAATCCTTACAGTGCTTGATTGTTCTAGTTATGTGTAAAGAAACATGGATGTTACAGTTCTTTTAGGTCAGCCATTACAATGAAAACTGGAAATTGTCTTCTGAACCACTGTTATGGTATCATTAAAAAAAAAAAAAATCTGAGAAGGCTGCAAAAAGAGAAACCTGTGTGTGTTTATATGCACCAACCTCTGGGTCCTAAAGCCTACATGCAAGTCCAGATTAGCATCAATCAGCTCAGCTGCTGCCTGGACATCCTCGTTGCTGCTGGGAGCTGAGAGGGAAGTGGTGCTGGGAGGGAATCCTGACAGCCCTCCTGCCATGGGCAGCCCTCTGCAGCAGGGAGCCTTATTTTGTGTAATTTGATTCATTCCCAGTGCTTGGCTTTGGGTGTGATTAGGCACAAAGCTCACCATCTAGAGTCTGCCTGCCCTTTACAGCTTTTCTGGGGCTTGGGGGGGTTTAAATTCCATTGTGGCCCATAAATGCTCTTTTTTACTGAATGCCACAGTGACCACAGCAGTAGTGTTACACAGTTGCTGTCATCTGTTGACTTCAAGGAAAAAAAAACCAGATGTGTGACCCAGCAGTGAGAAGGCTGCTGGCAGGGGGTACCCAGCTGAGCAGGGGGGGACAGACAGTGAGGACTCAGAAGAGGAAGGGTTGAGCTTACTTAATGCACTGGGCCATTTCTAAAAAATCAGGTTTTCTTGTTGGCTTTTACCGTTTTTACCATGACTGAGCAACAGACTGAAAAATTAAACCATAAATTGAGATTTTATCTCAAGAGTTTGTCTGCCTCACCCAGGGATTTGATCCTCACAGGCAGGGGCAGTGAAGGCTGATCAGGTCCTGTCTTCCTCCAGGGCCCTGGCACTGATGTGTGGGAGATCTGGCTGTGGGTTTGAATATATAATCTGTCAGGAACATAATTTCCAAGTATTACATTTTTAATAAACCCCTCCTACTTCTGCTTAAAATGTCCTCATTGTGCATTTCAGGCATCTTGCATTTTTCCTCTAGACAGAGACATGCACAGCAAGACAGAATGGTGACATCTCATTAATAGCTTCCTAGCTGAGGTGTAAGATGAAGCTTTTCAGGTGACAATGTAATACATTTTTTTTTAAAAAAGCTTCCTATCTTCTAGGAGGATCAGAGAGAAAATAACTACTTAATTTTCTCATGTTTCCCCAGACATGAAACAATTTTGCACCTTTTGAGTTACATTCAGCTGTTTGTCATGACTCTAAAAGCTCCTGCAAGTGCCAGTTAAATTCAGTTTAGCATGGGGGAAGTTTCCTGCTGTCAGGAGGGGATTCCAGGATAGCTGCATGGAAGTGTTTGCTTTGCTTTAAGAGCAGTGCAGGGCCTCTGGAATTAAGGATGGCCCTCAGGGATGTGGATGAAATGTGGAAATGGTGTGGCCTGAAGGTGGCAAAGGCTCCCTCCTGAGAGAGGCTGCTGCAGGAATCTCTTTTTAAATATTTCCCAGGGAATATCTGGGTTTCCCTATGCAGAGCTCTGTGGGAAGCTGTGAGTTTGTGTAACTTGTGCTCTGCAGCAGTTTGGAGCTTGCTGGGCCTGCATTGTGAGTGCTGAATAAAAATCACAAACCCTACCTTTTTGACACCGTCTCTCACAGCATCCTTGTAGATAAGTTGATCAAGTATGGGTTTGGTGATCAGGTAGTGAGGTGGATTAGGAACTGGTTGAAAGGAAGGAGTCAGAGAGTTGTAGTCAATGGGGCAGAATCTGGTTGGAGGTGTGTGACCAGTGGAGTCCCTCAGGGGTCGGTACTGGGACCGGTGTTGTTCAATATCTTCATCAACGACTTGGATGAGGGTATAGAATGTACCCTCAGCAAGTTTGCTGATGACACTAAGCTGGGAGGAGTGGCTGACACACCAGAAGGCTGTGCTGCCATTCAGAGAGACTTAGACAGGCTGGAGAGTTGGGCAGGGAGAAACATGATGAAATTCAACAAGGGGAAGTGTAGAGTTTTGCATTTGGGGAAGAACAACACGATGTCCCAGTATAGGTTGGGGGCTGAGCTGCTGGAGAGCAGTGGAGGTGAAAGAGACCTGGGGGTCCTGGTAGACAAGAAGATGCCCATGAGCCAGCAATGTGCCCTTGTGGCCAAGAAGGCCAATGGCATCCTGGGGTGCATTAGAAAGGGGGTGGTTAGTAGGTCGAGAGAGGTTCTCCTCCCCCTCTATTCTGCATTGGTGAGGCCACACCTGGAGTATTGTGTCCAGTTCTGGGCCCCTCAGTTCAAGAAGGACAGGGAAGTGCTTGAAAGAGTCCAGCGCAGAGCTACTGAGATGATTAAGGGAGTGGAACATCTCCCTTATGAGGAAAGGCTGAGGGAGCTGGGTCTCTTTAGTTTGGAGAAAAGGAGACTGAGGGGTGACCTCATCAATGTTTTCAAATATGTAAGGGGTGAGTGTCAGGGAGATGGAGTTAGGCTTTTCTCAGTGGTGACCAGTGATAGGACAAGGGGTAATGGGTGTAAATTGGAGCATAGGAGGTTCAAGTTGAATATCAGAAAAAATTTTTTTACTGTAAGGGTGACAGAGCCCTGGAACAGGCTGCCCAGGGGGGTTGTGGAGTCTCCTTCACTGGAGACATTCAAAACCCACCTGGACACGTTCCTAGGCGATGTACTCTAGGGGGCCCTGCTCTGGCAGGGGGGGTTGGACTAGATGATCTTTCCAGGTCCCTTCCAACCCCTAGGATTCTATGATTCTACCTGAGGCTGTCACCAGATGTGCTGCAGTTCTTGCAGGGCAAGGAGTGAGAGAAGGCAGCAGTGATTCTTTTCCTGTCTGCCCAGCTGTTCAAACTGTCTGTTTATTTTTTATATTATAGTTCTGTACTGCAGCAGTACAGAAAGTAAAGGGAAAGCACAAAGTTAGAGAAAAACCTGGAATCATAGAATGATTTGGGTTGGAAGGGACCTTAAAGACTTTCAAGATTCAATCCCCCTGCATGGGCAGGGACACCTCCCACTAGAGCAGGTTGTTGAGATGGTTTTTTGATAATCTAATGATAGTCCTTCAAGTCAGCAATGTTCATTTTCCTGTCATGCATTATTGAAGTTATAAACATCAACATGGAACAGGCTTTCCCCACTGTCTCTGCTTTATTCAGGTACAGCATCAACTAAGCTCATGTCAGGACAGTTCTGCAATATTTTGCTTTCTCCTTTCCATGCCTTGCTTGGCCCTGTCACTGGGTTCTGGAATTGTTCAGGCCTCCATCATCCCAGCTTGCTCATCCTTCCCAAGTGACTTCTTTCTGCCCTGTCCATGGGCTTCCTAAGCCTGTTGTTTGGCTTCCAGTGTATGGCATGATCCCTGATGTGAGGAGACACACAGTGAGACTACAACCAGAGGCTGTCAGTCATTTGGGGATTTTCAGTGTGTAACTGGGAGACCTGGCTTTTGATGCTGGGGTTTTCTCATGTGTTCTCATGGCTTTCGTTCACTCTGGTTGTACAGTGAATGCTCACTGATTTTCTACTTCCCTTTGAACACCCATTAAATGAGGACTGCCCTGTGAAATCAGTATCTGAGGAAGGGTTGGTTGAAGTGATTTATGGATATAACCTCACACAGAAGCTTTAGAGCAAAGAGATGAAAAGAGTCCCATTCTCCAGGACAGTACTCTGTTGTCTTCACTACAGCACATCCCTCTTCTTCATTCTTTATCCTTCTTCATCCATTACATTTGCTACTGTCATGGCACCAAAAGAGGCAGAGGCTCCTTTGGACAACAGGATCCTCTGTTTGACCACCTCAATTCATCTCCCTGGGCAGGAGGATGAACAGACATGTGAATTCAGATTGTGTGCTAGACCTGCACACAAGGAAGCCAAATTGAGATTACCCAGGCAGACTGCATAGCTGGGCACTGCTTCTCAGAGCTGGACTTTCCAAACCAGCACTTCCCATTTGTTTGTCCTGTTCTGGGGAATTGTGTTTGTACCAGCACAGGGCAGGTACCAGCAAGACCCAGCACAGACTCCTCCAGTTTGCCCATTCTGTCACTCAGGCAGAGCTGGGCCTGGCTATGGCTACAACATGGACACAAGAATGTAAGTACAGTAGATATAAAGAATCCTCCAGAACCTGCATTTTTAAAATCTTAAGATACAGTAAAGGTTTTGTGGTTTAAATTTAATCTCATTTTGGTGTGCTAACAATTTAAATATGAGATGAGAACTTAGTTCCATCTTTTAAAGCAGGGGCTAATAGAAGGCTATGAAACATTCTCAATCCCTGAATTTATGAATGCTGAGTGCTGAACTGACTCATTAACCAAGGGGTTTTCAAGGTACAAAGTTGATAAAGCATGATCAGAATGTTCTGTGGTACAGATCCTTTCTTCTGGAATTGACTCATGCCAGAAACACATCAAGCCCTGTCTCATTTCAGAGAAAATGCACTCCTTTTGTCCCAGCCTTTCACCACCTTCTGGCTCCAGAACCTTGGTTTGCAGCTCACTGGTAGCATTTTCTTTGTGTCTGTCCTTCAGATTTACATTGTTCTGCAGAACACTGCTACATTCATTCCATGTACTTGAACACTGTTACAACTTCTAGTCTGAGCCAGAGATTGCAAATTCAGCACTTTTGGAATTAATTTCTCATGCTTTTTTTTGCCATAAACCATATGGATGACACCTGGATTTGAGCAGTAGCTGCAAGAGCCCATCTGTACCCAAGGGAAGTTTTAATGAGAACTTCCCCTGAGGTGCAGTCTAAGACTGGCTGTGACTTAAGGCTAACAATTTGTGTACCACAACAAAGTCCCAGCCTAATGCTACCACCAGTTGGTCACTACCTGTTGGGGCAAAAAGATGAAGACCTGCTCTCTGTAAGATCAGCTGCATGGCTTTAAGGTGCTGACATGTCCAGGCTCATGGCAAAATGCACCAGAGTTAGTTGGTCTCTCCTGTTTTTCCAGCTACCAAAAGTCTGTCTGCTGTTTCCAAGTTCCCCTCTTTGCCACTTCCCTGATCAGTTGTAGCTGTTTCACAGACCTGAAACTGAACAATAATGGTCACTGCAAATGAAACTTCACTGGTTCTTGGAGTACAAAGCCCAGCAGAAGCTCCACTGATTCTGTTTTCCCATTCAGTAAATGCAGTTACTTCCTCCTTCCAGTTGGGACATTCTGATGGAATTTCCAGCTTGCTGGCACACAGTGCAACACAAACATGGGCTCCTCAGCCTGATTTCACTGCCATAGCATCCATGAAGATTTGCTTGCAGAACATGTTTCTCCTAAAGTGTTTGCCACTTTTAAGTTGAATCACTGTCAGGTGTCATGGCCTTTAGAGGAAACTTGTTTTCTTTGAAGTAAATAATATCACTTCTGGCCAGAATTCTATCTGTTTTTCTAAGTTAGGTACATGGAACCTTCAGAGGGATGTGCTCTCTGCTTCTCAAGCAGCTCTGGGGGCTCTCACAGGAGGGTACAATTCTTCCTTGCCCTCATTTCCACTAGGACTTGCTGTCCAAGGAATAATGGGAGTTCTGTGGAGCTGGCATATGCCAACAGGAAAGGCTATTGCTCATCTGAGTGCCACACAATGCACTGCAGCAGAACACTGGGCAGAGTGGGATGGAAGGAAGCAGCAGATTCTGCATGCACTGATCCAGTTTCCTACCTTTTGTTTGTGCTTCAGCAGACTCTGCATTTTCAGCTGACCTGTGCTGCTCACAGCTTTTTGGGAGCTTCCAATCCTGTTAAAGAGCCTGCCTGTCAGCAGGCTTGCTTTGTGCAGTTTTTTTCCTTACCAAGTGCTGAAACTTTGAGATGTAACCAGCTGAATCTTACTTGGTATGACAGCAATGAAACCATTTAAGCCACTGATGCAAATCAAATGTGATCTTAATGTTATTCCTAAACAGAAACACTCTCAGCAGCTCTGGAGCCTAAGGTCTCATTTGATCATATGTAAAACAAATACATCTTCATATATTTATGAGTATTTGATTACTATTATTAGTATCAATCACAAAATCATTACCTCTTTCCTGTCTCAGAGTAGCTAATGGCTACACAGCTATTGCCTCTGGTTATCAGTCAGTGGTTTTTCACTTCTCTGAAAAGTACTTTGGTTGCTCTGCTCTAAGAAAAAACCTTACAGAGCTCATTTCACCCAGGAAACCAGGAGTCAGGATTCATTGGATTGGAAATAACCGTGCAGCTCTGTAGATGTGAGCTCTTCACATTGCTCTCATGGCAAAACCAGGAGTTAAAAGAGTTGGTTCATCTCCAGTAGCAACACACCCAGGCTCTGTAGTCAACTGAAATTAACTTTTTTGTTGGATTACCTTTGAAGTAAAAAAAATTTGCATGTTACCTTAATGTGCTGAGATTGCTGTTGAGGAGAGTAATCTCAACTCATGCTTCTTTCTTTTTCCTTTCTCTGATTTGCATCACTTTAGGATATAAATGTTACCATCATGATTTTATAATGCTACTTATGTGTTGAGCTTTGTGTAACTTTTATCTGTGAATTGCACAGTGACCAGAACAACCATATCCTTGTCCCTAATTGAGGCCTCTATGTGTTGTCTGCTAATCTCCTTAGAATAGATTGAGCCTGTGAAGACCACCTGAGTTACACCTGGTTTACACCACTGAGAAGAAAAGAGCAATTTAACTCACTACATTATTTTTTTTTCACCTTGTGACTTACAAAAGGTTTTGCCAGCCACTATACCCTGTGCAGCTGCCTCTGCAAGGCTGCAGGTGATGTATGCAAAGGTGATTCCTTCCTGACCTGTGTTAAGCACTGCTCCTTTTTTGTCTCCAGGTGTGGGTGGATGCTGGCACACAGATATTTTTCTCTTATGCAATCTGCTTGGGGTGCCTGACAGCCCTGGGAAGTTACAACAACTACAATAACAACTGCTACAGGTAATAATCTTCTGTGCCTTATTTTTATATTTAGTTTCAGTGTGTCCCTATACTCAGCTTCACTCAGAAGTCCTTCCCTACTCCTTTAGCTGCAGTGAGTAATCATAAGTGCTTTGTAGAACAGAGGTGTGTAATGTTTCTTACCATTATTTCAGAGAAACTTTTATCCAAAATTTTTTTTTTCATCCCTTTTGATCATTCCTGACACTGGCAGAGCCACAAGACACTCAGCACACACAGATGAATGCACCTGCATGGGTAATAGACAGAATTCCATGGACATATAATAACACATCTATGCAACATTTGATTGCATAGATGCCTTAAAAAAACTCTGTGCAAAAATTGTTATTAAAACTCACCTGAGTTTGCTCTATCTTTTGAATGTCACTTTTTTCCTTAGCTTACTGGCTCCCAGCATTTCACTGCTTATCTTCAGAGAAATCAGTAAGGAGAATGACTTCAGTAGGTTTTAATCATTTCTGAATCAATGTCCAAAGGATGACTCACACCAAATCCTCACCCCATTTTACTGGCATGGGCAGGAATAGAAACTTTTTTCTTGTGGCACCAGGAGTTATTGAATTAGTTGTCCTGTTATTCCACAGCCTTTAACACAAGACAGTAAATGACAGTTTGATTGTACTGACTCCATTATGATCTCCAGACAGAGAATTACAATTTCATTTCCTATGAAGAAAATAATAGGGCCCAAAAGCAAAAATAATCCCAAACACACCATCCCCCAAGCCCTGAAAGTGCAAGTATTTAAATTCTAAATTACAGTTTTAGTTGGAGAGTTCAAGAGACAGTTTTAGGCAATGCCTCCTTTCAGTGTCTTAGCAACAATTTGCTCTTCTGTCAGAGAAACACCAAACAGTAGGACCCTCCAGGCAGAGAGGGGACAGGGATCCTGGAAACCACAGAGACATGAATGTGCCCACCAGCTGAATGTCTGCAAATCTACCCAGCAGCAGTTAAGGGCATTTTGCCATCTAAACATGCACAGTAGCTTAGCAGCAACTAAAGTTGTATAAAGTAGTATAAGAACCCTACAATCTTCAGTGCTGATGGATGTTGTTTGCAGAATACCAACAAAGCTGCCCCCACAGAGGGCAATGAATGCTCCTAACAGAGCAGTGGTAATAAAAGCTTTCCCTAATTAGCATAAATGATGCTTTAACATCTCCTTTTTTCTTGTGTTTAATTTTATTTTTATTTCTTTCCATTTGCACCCCATATAGAAACTATTCTCTCACTGCCTCAAGGACTGCAGTAATCTTTTTCTTATGCTTTTGTAACTCATTACAAAAAGCAGGAGTTTTGACCTGTGATCAGAGACCTTATGTAATTTTCCTTCTTTTCCTCTGACCTGAGCAGTGTGGCTGGTGAAAAACAGCAGCAGCTCTCTTTTAAAGCAAGATGCTGCAGCACAATAGTTTTTACTGAACCCACGCTTCACAATTCCTCCAAGAAAATGTTTTCACAAATTGCCTGAATTTTATTCTGTCCCGAGTCTGATTCTTAAAAAATCTGAGGAAACAAATAGGACAGAAGCCAACTGTACACAGCAGCTGAGTTAAAAGGGGTTGTTAACTGAGTAAAACATACAAAGCAGCTGTGCAGTGGAAAGCAGGATTAAATCTGTGTTCTAACTAGCACTTAAAAACATCTAAATGAGACATAGATTTGCCTCTTGCAATCCCACAGAGCATTGTCTGAGCCTAACATCTACTTCCACCCCTTTTGCATTCTGTTCTACTTTTTTTTTTTTTTTTCCCTAAGGGGCATTTACAGTGGAAAATAATGACAAGGCATTTTAGAGAGAAATGGGAAAATGTAAACTCTGTGTGGGGGGTGTGTTCATATGAGTGACCTGATGTGAGCCATTAACACTGTACATGGATTGCAAACAAGCCACTTGGCATGTCTGGAGAGCAAGGGAATTTCTCTTGTCCCTACTTACCTTTCATTGTAATACAGTAGTAGAGATCCTCCCTGGATTTGCAGCAATTTCTATCAAAAGCAACTCTTACAAAAAAGATGAAAGTAACAGCAGTACCATCAGCACACAATGTTGTCCCCATCTAAATAAAAGTCTGCTGGTGTTTTCTTTAATTTTTAGCAAGCCAGGAGTTCCTAACCATTCAGACCTTTTTAAGGGAGGGATAAACTTCAGCCAAGCTCAGCAGACAGAAGAGGAAAATGTTCTTGTTCCTGCTGCATGTGCTCTGTATTTTCAGCACTGCTCCTGCTCCCTGGGGGCAGCTCCTGCACCTCAGCAGGACAATTTTTATGTCTGAGCCCCATGGACAAATCAGGGTCAGCTGGCATGGTGCTGCTGGAGTGTTGTCACATGCTGCCAAGAAATAGACAAAACTCAAAGATGTGACCTTCAGCAAGCATCTAGTCTAAGAGGAAAAGAGGAATGGGAACTGGTCTTGAGGGGATCCAGGAAGGGCAAGGAAGTAACCAGAGAGATGCAGAAGGCTCTGTGGGGTCTTCTTCTAATTGGAGAAGCTCCTTGAGGAAGCTGGAATCAATTTTCAGCAGCATTCTGCCTGTCAGGCAGGGAGAGGAGAAGGGATGCATGTACTGAATTATTGAGGTGATTGGCAAGACATTAATTTAGAAGAATGTGAAGTTTTCATAAAAATTTGAAGTTTTCCTTCTCTTTGAAATCCATTTGGACTTGGTCAGGCTCTGATGCCTTCCTACCCAGGATTCTTATAAAAAATTGATGGACAATGAGATAAACTTCATGCTTTCCTTCCACTGGTTCTTGGGTACTTGTGTTTTAAAATTCACTGGTTTCACTATCAATGGATCCCCTCTCTGTTTTGCTTTCTGCAGCAGAAAAAAAGACTGAGCTGCAGGTTGCACACTTCAGGCTAAGGGAAGAATCCAGATGGAGTTGAGGGATTAGAGAAATGCCTGCAAAGATAAAGGAAGGCTGAAAATTAAAATTGGAGGTTGTATTTTTATCAGGAAACACTGCTGGGTGCTCAGAGAACCCAGTGTTCAGTCTTTGTGTGACTAGAGAAGAAAATGATGGAGCTGTGGCTGTACTGTCACAAGAGTTGGTTTGGTACCTCATGAACTGGGGATGCTGGAAATCCCCTTAGGTTCACTTCTGCCCATTTCCTTGGACCCAGTAACTAGGTTACACCTGGGTTTTGGGTCTTCCTCTGAGGGGAAAAATGTCTGTGCTCCTCTTGTTCTCACAGAAATGACCCATTTATATGGAACTGTCCAATTTAAACCTCTTGGGCCCTGCTCCAGAACTTCCCTCAAGAAGCCCTTCAGGGGCTCTGAAGTTGCTCAGGGAGCAATGTCTCTCCACCTCAAGCCTTTTTCTCTTGGTTAAAAACTTGTTTAAAAACTTTCTCTTTGGTTAAAGCTCTCAAATATCCTTTGCCACACCATTCACCAGGAAAAAAAAACCCAAACCTTGTTGTTTGGACTGTGTTTGAATCCTGGGAATTATCTGAAATAAATCTTATCTGCAGAAAACAGTTCCCAATGGAGGCATCATGACTGATGAGGAGGCAGATCCATCCCATTTCAGTAGTATCTCTTTTTTTCCCCAAAAAGGATTAACAAATACAGCTTTCTGACATCTTTTAGGGTTTCATCACACTTAGTTTTAATTTCTCAGTGTTGAACTCACAGCTTCTTAATGAGCTAAGCTCAGGTGAGTCTCTCTGCACAGCAACTTGAGTGCTGAAAGACACTGAGAAGAGTGGTGAGGAGGATGAGCTTTTCCTTTGGTTTATCTCTCTGCAAAGCACAAAGAACTCTATGCTCCTGCTTGCTTTTTTTTTTTAGATTGCTTTTATATTCTATAAAACCAGCCTGACTGTGCACAAGTACAGAAAGCAATGCAATATGCAAAAGCAAATAAATAACAGAATGCTCACCATTTTCAGGGAGTATTTTATATAGTCAGGGGACTTACGAGTCAGTGTTAGAGAGAGTCCATGCCCAAAAGCAGGGTGAATGTCACTGGACTGAGTCTACAAAAGAGGAGTATTCATTCTTTTTTATTTCTGGACTGATTTTTTCAGTTTATAGGTGATGTGCCAGAGAGACATTTTTTACTATGAAATTATTATGAAAACATTAAAAACCTTCTCAGTGAGTCAAACAGGAAGAGCTTTGAGCAGATGTGGGAGGCAGCACAGAGCTTAGTGGTGAAGGAATAAGATGCTGGAACTGGTCACCTCACTGTCAGCTGAGTAAACTGATGAGATGGTTACAGGATAAAAAGAAGAATGGCAACAAGTGACAGGACAGAGAGATTACCAAAAAAGTTTAGCTGGAATACGTGCCAGGAGTTAAAAAATATGAACTGTCTCTGATTCTCAAAATGGGAATCATTACTGCAGATGTGAATTCAGAACATGTTATACCTTACAGGCTCATTTTTTCCCTCAGCTTGCACAAAAATTTGCTTCACAGCTGTAGTAGGATGGGAAAAAAGCAGACTGAGGTGTAGCTTACCAGAGCTACAGGCTTGCCTCAGGTTCCAGTGCTTTAGAATCCTAATTTACTGTCAGGCACCCAGGTCAGATTATTACTTTCTCAAGTACCCAGCTCTCTTGTAGCAAACAGTCTGAAAAGACTGTCACAATAAATCATTCCTACCTCATCATCTGTCAGGCCTGAAGTGCTCTTTGGAAGCAGGATGAACAATGATACTTCCCTGAGCTCAGGGGACAGAACACCTTTCTGCAGAGTACTTTCCCTGGTTTTGCAGGGATTTACTGTGGTGACATTTCCAGCCTGGGAACAGAAATATTTCTGCCCCTTGGCCCTGTAATTGCTGTTGTCTGACATGCAGGATACAGAGGTCTGAGACAGTGTCCCTGCAGTGTCTTTGCCTACTTGTTGGGCACTTTTTTAGGCATATGCAGACTTATGTTTCATGTTTCTAATTTTCACAGCTCCTTAAAAGATGCTTATAAACCAAAGTGTAGTTGTATTCTGTATAGATGTATATTGCCAATGTATTATAACTGGAATACAACTACCAAAGATCTGCCTGTAGACTTTTTTTTTTCCCCAGGTAACAATTTGCTACCAGTTTTATACAGTTTATAAATTAATTCATGTCTTCTGGGATACATTATTGTAACCACTGTAGAAAATTTCTCCAGTAGTTCTTAACACCATTCTTACAGTATTTTTACATATCTTTTAAAGATTCTATCAAGTAACAGTGAGTAAGTTTCCAGTTCAAGCTGTTAAAACATGAACAAGGATATTCCAGAGTTATCTTCCAGGCTGTGCTTCTGCCTGAGTGATTCCTCTGGGGCACAGAATCAGTGTGGGGCTTCCTCTTAGTGAGCAACTTCATGCCCAGTCCTGCAGCTCGGGGTCCTGTTAGTCCTGTGGCTTAGGAAAGGAAAGAAACTCAGGCTCTGGAGATCAACTGCAGTGTTTTCTATTTATATTTTCAGAGACTGCATCATGCTCTGCTGCTTGAACAGTGGCACAAGCTTTGTTGCTGGTTTTGCTATCTTTTCAGTTCTTGGATTTATGGCTTATGAACAAGGAGTGCCCATTGCAGAAGTTGCAGAATCAGGTGAGTTCCAAAAATTAACAAAATTGCTCAAAAGTGCCCAGGGTTTGCTGTCAGAATATTTAATCTGTGCCATGCCTTATGGATAAGTTGATTGTTTTGAAGATAGTTTTATAAAATTCTTCTTAAAAATCTGTTACCTGACTCATTAAAATAACTTCTCTAAGAAGACTTCCTCTCTATTTTAAACACCTGTGTGTGAAAAATATTAATATTACTGTGCACTGCTCCCCATTCAGAAAGTCAAGGAGCTGTTGTAACACAAACCTACTCTAGCTGAGCAATCAGAAGATTGCTTAGCAGAGATCTATTGCTCAGTTATGCCCCTGCAGTCTTATGTCCTCATGAAAAAAGCATTTGGTTTTCTTTAAATGAGACAGATGAAATCCACACAAAGATTTGTTAAAAAAAAAAAAAAAAAAGAAAATGAAAAAATGAAAAGAAGATACAGCTTAAAGTCATGAGAAACCAGCTGTTTAGGAGAAAACTTTGGAAGTCCTCTGAAGTCTTGCTTAAATTATACCATCCAAGTACAGATGTCTGACAATCAGACAGCTAATGCCACCTCCTCATTTAGTAAAACTTGAGTCAGTTTTTCTCCCAGAGACATTCACTGAGACATTTGGGTCTTCTGAGTGCAGAAAAGCAGGAAGGCCCTGCTCTGAGAAATGAACCATCCAAGATTCAGGATCTCCACTTGGATTTAGGCAGCTGATGAAAATGGATCACTCTTTAACACCTTTGTGGTGGAACATCTCTAAGCATCACTTAAACTCAACAGAACAAGAGCAGGAGGCTGCCCAGAAAGAAAAGAAGGAGAAATGACTCTTATTAATCTAGACAGGGTTAGCAGGAAAACTGCAAAGCAAGTAGAGCTTCCCTGCTGCTGGCATGGGAAACAGTTCTCTTTTTTTAAAGCCTCAAGACCACTGAATTATTATAGGAACCATATAGAAAAAAGTTTAAAAGACTACAGTGACTCTGGAACTTACCAGGGCTTGTAAGTGCTGTGTTAAATGAAAAAGCAGTAGTGTGCTGAGAGTTCTGCACTGAAGGGACTGCACAGACATCCTCCATCAGCCCCTCTATCCCTGCTTTAAGGGCTGGCTGCCTCCAATAAAAGCTGCTACAGCATGAGAGATTGCAGCAGCTGGAAAATGGGGACAGGTAAATAATACCAGGCAAAAAGGAACGAGGTGAGATGGTATTTTGGCAGAAGTCACCAGTAGTGCTGCAAATATGTTCCATTTTAAAGATTTCTGTAACCATACACCCAATGAATTGCTGTTACCTACCTCTGGGGGCACTGAAAGATGCAGACCAGATTCTGAAAACCAGGTTTGGCTTGCACCACGTGGGGCTTCCAAGATGCAGCCCTTACCATTGACTGCATGCTTGCACAGATTGGCAGGCACAGAGCTGTCCTAGGAAAAAAAATAAATAAAAATTCCAGAATATGTTAATAAGTTGTCTAAGGCAGTCACAGGACCACATGCTGCTATTTATTCAGGTTTGTGAGCCCTGCTAAACATTCAACATCAAAAGGCACAGGGATCTCTTAACAGAAGTCTTGATCTTCAGACATTTGGACAGGAGGTGGGCAGAGCTGATGGGCCAAGCAAGTCTTCATTCCTGAATAACCTCATCACCAAATGTTCAGACTTTTAGAGATGTAGAAGTTCATCAAGGTTTTCCATCTTGTATTTAGCTCCTTTTATTTGCCATAACAGAACACCTGCCCCTGGCCAGCAGCCAGGTGTCCACACTGCACTTCTGTCCCCAAACCCCCACCCTGCAGGCTGTGAACCCCTCCTCAGCCTGACCCAGCACACCAGGATTCACTGTTGCCTTCTCTCCTTCCTCTTCAGGACCAGGACTTGCATTCATTGCTTACCCTAAAGCTGTGACCATGATGCCTCTTTCTCCTCTCTGGGCAGCCCTGTTCTTCATGATGCTCATATTCCTTGGATTAGACAGTCAGGTATGAAACCAGCACTGTTCACAGATTTTATTTGCCATGTATTTCATATATTTATATATGAATATATCTATGGAAGCATATATATTTATATTCATATATAAATGAATATAAATTTATACAATATTTTTATATAATTATATAATATAATTATATAATATAATTATACATTGTATATAATATAATATATAATATAATTATATAATTATACATTATATAAAAAATATACAATATATGTATTATATATGATATAATGTATATTATATATATGTATATTATATACGTGTATAATAATATATGTATATTATATTATATAATGTAAATATATATACTATATACATATAATATATGTATATAATATATGTATAATATATGTATTATATATATTATATAATGTATATTATATATATGTATAATAATATATGTATATTATATAATGTAAATATATATTATATAATGTATAATTATATAATATTATATATTATATTATATATAATTATATAATTATAAATTATATATAACATATATAATACAATTATATAATGTATAATTATATGATTATATATAATAATATATAACTATATATATTATATATAATTATATGTTATATATAATTATATATAATATATAATTATATAATATATATAATATAATTATATAAATAATATAATATAATATTTTATATAATTTATATATATTTATATATAAATATATTTCATATATATATGGCATATATATATATAGATATGCCACATGTTCATATATTTATTTGCCATAACAGAACACCTGCCCCTGGCCAGCAGGCAGGTGTCCACACTGCAGTTCTGTCCCCAAACCCCCACCCTGCAGGCTGTGAACCAGCTCTGTTCACAGATGTTGCCCACCTAACACCATCTAACCTGAGGAAGCAATGAACCCTCACTCAGTTCCTTGCTTAAAGCCCCTGCTGCAAGCTCATTATATAAAATCTGAGTTATGTGACAGTGGAGATTCCTTCATGAGTAGACTGTGACCACGGCTTCAGCCTGACTGCAGCTTTTATTATTAACATGGAATTCAGTTTGAACTTTAAATACAGGTGGTTAAATGTCACTGTTCAGTAAAATACCAGCGTGTCTTCCCATTTTAAAGCACTTTGCAATGAAATTTGAAACTGAGAATCAGATTGTGGTACTATAATTCCTGTGGTGTATTTATACTTCCAGGCACCACAGCAAGCAGTGTGTAACCATATTCTGCAGCCAAGTGGCAGCACAGAAGTTATTGTCTTTCCTCTGTGACCATAAACCCATGGCAGCTGCTTGATGACAAATGCAAAGGAGGTGGCATTGTTAGCAAGCAGCTCAGCTCAAAGCATCATTTGGTTCAGAAAGTTTGTGATTCTCTACACTAGATTAAAGCTCCTCAGCACTTATTTTGCATGAAGTTTCCAATCATTAAACAATATTTTAGTAATTGCTCTTTTTTTTTTTTTTTCTGGTATAACTTTATTTTTTTCAAAGTCTTTTTTAAAATGAGCAGTTCTTGAGTTCTGCTCTTGACTGTTCCAATGAAACAGGCTTTGTATTTACTACTTTTGGGCATTAATTTTGGTGTCTGTGTTAGAAACCTTGCTCCAGAGCCCTGAGTCAGATGCTCAGGCCTTTTGCATTCTATTGAGTTTTAAAGTTAGTAGGAATGTCCCTTCCCTTCTTCACTAGATGTACTTGGCTTGGGCACTTTGTAGCTTTATGGAACTTCTCTCTTCTGTAAGATGGAGAGAATTGTCTGAAAAACCTGCAGTTCATTCAGCAGTGCTGGAAGGTGCACAGTGATGCACAACAAATTCTAACTACTGTAGAATTTTCCTGGAGTGCAGGATGCTTAAAATGAAATCCCATCAAATTTTGTACATCATTTAAGTCCCATTCAAGCCCCATTTGAAAAATCTAATTTTTATCTAATCCATCTGCCACAGGATAAAAGCATTGTGAGATCATACCAGTGGATTCAGCTGCCTGAATGTGGTGGTTTTGGGCTGGAAATCCTCAGGTTTGGCAGTGAAGTTCCTCCCAGTTTGAGAGTGCCCTCAGGGGTCATTCAGTCCCTAGGATGAGAACACAGATACTTGAAGTGTTTTGTAGCAAATCCAAATTCCAGCAGCAGATGAGAGACATTTGATTGGTACTTTCCTATCATTTGTTGCAGTTTGTGTGTGTGGAAAGCATTGTGACAGCTGTGGTAGACATGTACCCCAAGATTTTCCGGAGGGGCTACAGAAGAGAACTGCTGATCCTTGGCCTGTCCATCGTGTCCTACTTCCTTGGCCTGATCATGTTGACTGAGGTAAGATCTGCTCCTCTCTGCTGCTCCAGAGGAGGAATTGGGTTTCTCTTTCTAATCAGAACAGATCCAATGCCAGAGCATTTGCCAGGCAGACTTCACTGTCAGGAATATGGCTGGGAAGTACCTGGGAGACTGCTCCCAGCTTCTGTCTAACATTTGAAATGTGAAATGTGTCCTCAGGAAGTATTTTAATCGAAGTTACACAGCCAAGGAAATTCCATCTGCTTTGCACCAGCCAAGGACAGAGAGCAATTGGGGTTTACTCTGGGCAGGCCAGACTGAAAACAACTCCATTTAGGATTAAAAGATCCATAAAAAAGATGAAGTGAAGTGAATAGAGAAAGCTAAGATGTGGCTTTATTTTTATATCAGCAGGCAAGGTAATCAATACAGCCATCTCCAAGCAGAAATTGCTTCAGTAAGAACAAATAAAATTGAAAAAGAGAGGCAGGGTCCATGCTGCCTCTGCCCATGTTCTTCTGCTTGCTGGGCCAGCAGAGTCTCCCTGTAGCAGGCAAGAAAAAAGTGTCAGGTCTGGAGAGCTGCAGAATGAAATGCCTGAGGAGTGCCTGGGGGAGGCACTGGCTCTGCTCTGCCTGTGCAGAGAGCTGAGGAGGGGGGCAGCAGCCTCCCAGGGCTTCCTGAACTCAGCTGAGGTCACTTGAAACCCCTCCAGAGACATCCCCAGCCCGCAGATGATGTGCTTTTCAAATTGCTTTGTTACTGAAAAATGAGCAGTGGTCTCCTGAAAAAGGTTTAAGGCAATTGTAAGGATGTTAGGCTGTTGTCCTCAGCATGCAAGTTTTTACAATAGAATAAATCAGCTAATCAGAACATATTAGCTGTAGATACACTTTAAAGGAAAGAATTACTAAGAATAGGGACAAGAGTGGAGACAAGGACAAAATGAAACTTTTGTTGTTTCTTTTAATGATAGTTTGTTCCAGACTAATCAGATACCTTTCTCTGATAAGAGATATGACATGGAGTGAGTGCAGTTGAGCAGAAGTTTTACATGCAGTGAGGCAATTGAAAATTCACCACAAGAAAAATTCCTGATTTTATTCAAAAGAATAGTGGTACAAGTATCTGGACAAAGAGGAGATGATGAGTGTTGGTGCTAAAAGAGACAGTGTCTGAAATTAGATTCTTAGTGAAGTTACAGCACTTGGTAGCAATTTTCTCTACTATCAGTGGTTGAGCTGGTATGAAAACAAATCACACCCAGTCACTGGCTACTTGTGCCTAGGTCCCTGGTGATGTGTCCTTTCTTCATCTTTAATTTTGAACCTATTGGCAGATTTCAGTCAGTTTAGCAGTTCTCTGGACAGGTCTGACTGTTGTAAGCAAGTGAAAAACTACAGGAAAAGAGAAAAGAATTTTGTCTTTGATAGATATGACAACTGATATGGCAGAGTCACAATAAGGGAGGGTGTCTTCATTAAAAGCACACTTGCCTTTTCCATACTTGGAATTGTGGCCCCAGAGGGTGCTGTGCTGGCTCAGGAGACTGCTTGGGTTTGGTTGCTCTCCCTTCTGGAAGTGCAGAGGTTGCTATTTCAAAGCCACCTGGAGAAAACATTGTTAGGAGATAATTTTTAAAAAGCTTGCTCAGAACCAGCATGATACTTATTTCACATTTTTGTGTGTGTGTGTGTGTCAAATAATAATGACTCAATTAAATATAATTTAATATGGCTTAAAGGCTGTGAGGTCCATTCTAACTTTGTAAATCAGTTCCCTTATTTTCCAGTCACTATGCCCTTGGAGAATGATTCTACAAGCTACAGATGGTGTCTTTTCCCCCTCATTTTTAGTAATTCTTTTACATATTAACAGCACAGCCAAAAAAAAAATAATTTACATATTAAGACAAGACCCTGCACCTTCATGTGCAGCACCTGTGGTTACCTACAGCTTGAGTGAATGAAGCTGAGATGGGAGAGTGCTTTGGAAACAAGCCAGATGTCCCTCTCTCTGCTGCAGGATTTACTCCCTGCAAGCAAATGCAGAGTATTCAGCAGGCACAGGGAATAATCCTTCCTCATTGCTGTGGAAGAAAAAAAAGTATCTTTCCCAATAACAAATCCCTAAGAAATTAATACTGTTTTTTCAAGAAGGAACCAACTTCAGCAGGAAGGTTGCCAGGGAACCAACAGATTCACTGTGTCATTAAAGCCATATGTGCTAGGTAATATTCCCACTGATGAAAAAAAAACCAACTTTTTTTTTTCCTTGTTCTGTTTCTGTCTTTCAGGGTGGGATGTATGTCTTCCAGTTGTTTGACTCCTATGCAGCCAGTGGCATGTGCCTTCTTTTTGTTGCCATATTTGAATGTGTCTGCATAGGTTGGGTTTATGGTGAGTTGTTGAAAATTGCTGTGGGCTGGAGTTTTTCAGGAAGTTTTCTGTGTGCATAAGAGCCACGTGGAAGCCTCGTGGCCTTACAGAGTGTGGCCCTCCACCACCTCATGCCCTACAAAAGTCAGGAATGCCTTTGTTGCCACTCCAAGTACCAGAGATGGTGGAATTGATTTTTCCTTTTCCCTTGTCAGGACTGACTTAGAGCTGTCTGGGTGCTCACACCTGAGCTTGAAGCACACAAATACTCTCTGCCTGGGCTTGCTCAGGCTGCTGGTGACCAGAGGGCATTTCTGTCTGACAGCTCTGGTCATGTTGGTCAGGAACAGATGGAGGCAGCAACCTCTGGCCCCAAGTGTGGAGCAGGTGACAGAGATCTGTGTGGCAGGGACCTGGCAGTGTCAGTCCTTGCAGCTCTGTCAGAACCTGTGTGATTCTTTGTGATTTTAAAGACTGACCTTTACCACCTCCTACACCTGCTTTTCATTTGGGTTTTTTTGGGCAGGCAGCAATCGATTTTATGAAAACATTGAAGATATGATTGGGTACAAACCACTGTCACTGATCAAATGGTGCTGGATGGTCTTAACTCCAGGTATCTGCGCAGTAAGTACAGACTGTCCACGTGCTTTGGGTCAGACATGAAGAGGGGTTTTGTGCATATCTGTGGAATTTTTCTGCTTCTAACAGTCCAGAGTGGTTGAGAAAAACACCCGTTGATTTGTGGCATGTGTTACCATTAAAAAACACTCTGTAGAATCTGTAAGTGTTGTTAAATACTCTGTGAATAGTGAGAAATCTTAGTATAAACTGTAATAGGAAAATAGCAAGCTCTGAGCCCAAAATGAACACCTTCCAATACAAGAGGGGTTTTTCACCACATTGCTGGTGTACCTGGTGCCCACCCAGCATCACTTGAGGTCCTCCAGACTTGGGCTGGTTTCCCTGCTGCTCCAGCCTCCTGTTCCCTTCCCTCTCTCCAGGTGAGCAGACATTTTCCACAGAAGACAGGACAATTTTTCTTCTACTAAAAGGTTGTAGCAGAGGCCAAGAGCACATCTCATGTGCAAGATGAAGGGGAAGGAATTTGCCTAACCAGAAGCCAGAAGTCAGTCTGCTGTGGCCAGCTAAGAGGGACAGAATTACAAAAGAAGCACGGCCAGATTGCCCATAAATTTGATCCACAAGTGCTTGAGGATTGGTGCTAAAATCCTCCAATTCTCCAACATGTCCATGATAGCAACTGCCAGCCCACAGGTGCTGGGGGACCTGGAGATCCAGGGTCCCTTGAGTTCTGACACTTCATTTGCAAACTTGGGAAAATTTCTGATTCATTTTCACCAGCAAACTTCAGAGCTGCTCTTGCTCAATCTTTTCACCACTTTTGGGGGGGTGGTAACTTTTCTATACTTTTAAAAATGTAAATGGTCCAGACTGCCTGATTATACATCTGCCAAACTCAGACAGATATATTTGAGCTTGTGTGAGGATGGAAAAGTTCACTTGCAGAACTGCAGATTCAGACAGTGGATTAAGGTAACTGTGAAACTTTTGTCTCTCTTGTTTTCATCATGCCAGGTCAGAGAGAATGCAGTTTATGTTATTTAATCACAACTGGTTCACAGCAGAAAACTTAATCTTTCCTTCCCAGCTACTGTTTTCCATCAAAGTGCAGGTTTTATTGTCATCAAGAGGTAAATAGGATTTAAATTTGAAAGATTGTTCATTTCTTTGGAAGCTAACAGGACATGTTATTTAAGCTGTACATAAAAGAAGATACTGCTGTGGGTTTTTCCTCTGTCTGCAAAGCTCACCTCAGTTTTCCATCTTCAGAGAGACTTCCAAAACAGTCATTTTCTTGTTAGATGTGCAGTGTTTTTTTTCATATACCACTGATATGTGTCTCTGCTTATTTCAGGGAATCTTCATCTTTTTCCTGGTGAAATACAAGCCTTTGAAATACAACAATGTGTATATTTACCCTGACTGGGGCTATGGCATAGGGTGGATGATGGCACTCTCCTCCATGATCTGTATCCCTCTGTGGATCTGCATTAAGCTGTGGAAGACAGAAGGCACATTCATAGAGGTAAGAGAGCTTTTCAGATTAATGATACTGAAAAAACTGCATGAGACTCAGTGCAGGCTGCTCAAAAAAAAGCAATGCCATGTGCCTGGTCCAGTGACTCCTGAGGTTAGGGCTCTCTGCCACTGGTGGAAAGAGGCATCTGAATTTTCTCTGTTTTTTAGAATCACAAAATTATTTTGGTTGGCAAAGACCTTTAAGATCATCAGGTCATTAAGGTTAACCCAGCACAGCCAAAACCACCACTAAGCCATGTCCCTGAGCACCATATCTGCATGGCTTTGAAATCCCTCCAGGGATGGTGACTCCTCCACTGCCCTGAGCAAAAACTCCTTTTGAATTTCTTTTTTTTCTTTCACTGACTTCATCCTATGGTAAATTAGCCAGTACTATAGCTTTAAGGTGTCTGTTCCTCCTCCTCAGTATCTGTAACATCAGGTGAAGCCCTCAAGAAGGTTTGTATGAGCCATTCATTTGGGTTGGCTGCTTTCTTTCCATGGTTTGGGTAATTTTATCAGGATTTTCCTTCAGGAGCTGGGTAGCAAATACACACATAAGTCTTCTGGACAGGTTTCCTGATTGCAGTTCTCTAAGTGAGAAAGAGAAAAAGAGAAATATTCAGGGCAGTTTACTAATACTTGGCATCAGGTTATCTCAGGTCTAGGCTGAGGTTAGGATGATTAAAGACCTTAAAGAAAGACAGTGAAGCTGATTCTAATGGAAGGAACAAGAGTATAAACCCTTAGTCAGTAAAAGCAGATATCCCAGTATTGCCTCCTTCCAAATACACTTTATTTCATCCCTTTCCTGCTTTCTCAGTCTTCCTGATGTTCTGCAGGCTGATGCTGCTGTGAAGAACAGGACAGTGGGAGTTGCTGTGTCTGGGGTAGCTGTAGCACTTGTGAAAGTTCTCTCAGTGCATACCCACACTTTCATGTTGTCCTCCTTGCTGAACCAGAGGGTGCAACACCTGAACACAGCTGAGGATGTCTCAGTGCAATAAACACAGCTTTCTTGAAGGGAGAAGCTAGCATGCAGTTTATTGTGCTGGCTGATGGCAGCCCATGCTGAAATGAAGCCACTAAACTGATTAAACAGGGCCTAGGAAATCTTTCCTGTGGGCACATCATTCATACTACAATTTTTATAAGATGCTGAAAGAGGAAATTTTGCACAAATCTTAACATTAAGTATTTCCTTAGTGCATCAACCTTACCTTGGCTCTGCAAGTAAACAGACCTTGACTGTAGTCTGAAGTGCTGCACACACTTTTCAGCATCTTTCCCAGATGTGGATGATGAGAAGAGTTTTTTTCACAGGTGGGAACTCCTCAGGAAGCCAACTTCCTGCAGCCTCTCTGCTCTCCAAGCTGCGAGCAGCAACATTGCTGCTATTGCTGTAAAAGAGAAAGCTCTCAGCTTCTCTCACCTATGTTTTTTCTTTTTTTCTCTATTGCAGCTTAATACACTTAGGCTCTCATTTTTTTTTTTCAGTTTATATCCTTTGATATCCATGAGAAATAAAATGTGCCCATGGAACAGGCCTTACCCAGAGCATTGTGCTGAATTTCCTCATGGAAAGGAAGGTTTCTCTGAAGCAGCATGGAAATTCACTTGGTCTGTGCCTTCCTTCTCTGGCCTTGGGTCTGATGTGACCTGCAGGGAGCTGGAACAGGGAAATGAGGAGCAGGCATTCAAGAGTCTGGTTTAGAAATGTGGGTCTGTGAACATGAAAAAGATCATGATTTCCATTTTCTCCAATTTTCTAGAAATTCAGGAAGCTGATTACACCTAGCTCAGACCTGAAAATGAGAGGGAAACTTGGAGGAGGAGCCTACATTGCAGCATTAAATGACTGCGATGCCAAACTGAAAGGAGATGGCACCATTGCAACCATTACAGAAAAGGAGACACATTTCTGAAAGAACTTTTTTTTTTGTTTTATTTTTTTTTTTTTTATAAATAAATAAATAAATTCACTTAATTATAGAGGCTGGCTTGTTTTGCACAAAATTTTATTAACCAGTTAATTTTAAAGTGAAAAATTGTATACTTGTTTAAAAGTGATTTTTTTAAATTACTATATAAGTAATGATTATGTAAAAGAAAAAAGAAATAGTATTATATGGTATGTTAGTGATGACTTCTTGTAATATGGTGATTTCAGTACATGTCTGGGGTTTTTTTTTAGAAGTTAGAGGGACCTGTATAATGTGCTGTAAAACTTTTCTACTTTGCTTCCTGGCAGGTGTAACATTGTCTAGATACATGCAGCCAACCTGAATGCCTTTCAGACCATCTCAGCTTTTAATGTCTGTACATAAAGGGGACCAGGATGTCCTTTTGTTTTCATTGGAAGAACTTGTGAGGGGCTGGGGGTGACTCTGTACCAGCTGTTGTAGACAACACCCTGGGTGGAGGCTGTCTCTGAAGCCCACTGAGAGCAGAGGGAACTTTTTTCAGCCTCCTCCAGGCCAGGGCAGCTGCAAGACTGAGTTCTGGACCTAACAAAGCTGCTCTTTCAGGGCAAGGGTGGTGAAGCAGACAGGAAGCACCCCCTCAGCTGCTCTTTCTGCCTCCCCTCTCCGTTTGCTTCGAGAGGTCTAAAAATGTGGTGAAATGGGCCCACTTCTGAGTCACTGTTTTTCTGGAGATTGGATAGGAATATTTCCTGTGGGCTGTGAATTCTGCTGCTCTTGGAAGTTAATTGTCCCTGAGATGATGTGTACTCCTTCTGGAGACCTCTAAACTGCTTTCTCTAGTGTCTGGGTGGCCAGTACTTCATTTTGGTTGACACTTTCCATCCCCTAAAGTAAAACGTGTTTGTCTCTGCTTCTACAGCAGGAGATCAAGCTTACTTTATTTATGTGGAGCTGTTTTGAAGGAAAAAAGTGCAGGTTTAGGGCTCTGCATACCTTGGCCTCTCAGTCCTTCCCTTTCTCTGTTTGCCAGGAAGCCTCTCAGTCCTTCCCTTTCTCTGTTTTCTCAAGGACACTTTGCCAGGAGAACTTTTTCAAGGAACTTTCTGGACACTCTGAGCTTAGGCCCTGGTTGCTCTACTTGGAAATGGTATCAAGGGGTTGCACTGAAGTCAGAGTCTGTTTGGTGGAAGGGCTGGAGAAGTTGGTTCTTAACCATAGAATGCCAGGCTGGAAGGGACCTCAAGAATGATCTGGTTCAACCTTTCTTAGCAAAAGCACAGTCTAGACAAGTGGTCCAGGCAACTCTTAAACGTGGCCCCTGCTGGGGAACACGAGTTCCCTGAGGAAATCCATCTCTACAAGGATTCCAGAGGTCATTTGTATGTGGTGGAATTCAGAGAGGGAAGTTGCCACTTCTCTGTTTTGCAGAAAGAGCAAAGTTGGGTTTGTGGTGTCAGGAAAAATTTGTGATATCTGTGATGTGTTTCATTTGATCAATGACTTCATTGATTGAGTAGGAACTGAATCCCTCTGACTGAAAACAGGTTTTGTATGTGAATCCAACTGGTTGTTCCCATGAGGTGTGCAAATGTTAGCCCAGGTATGACAGTCTCTAGACTCTCTCTTGGGTTTGTTTCCTTTTATCAATATTCCAAACTCTGTTATTTGTTCTGGACAATTTTTATGTTTTCTTGTCCTGTTTCTTTTATTTAATGGTTGCATGAGAACCCTGTGGGGGAATAATGTACTGCACAGAATTTCATGGGGAGAGCCAAGCAACAGCCTGAGACAGCTCAGAAGAAAGCACATAAAATCTGCTGTTCCTCTGCAATTCAGAACCACCACAGCTCCTGGAGTTATTAGAAACAGGAGTGGCTGCTGCTTTCTCCAGAGGACAGGATTTCACTGGGAGGCACCGGGTGTTACCTTAATCCCACCAAGAACTGTACCTGCAGCCAGCACTTCTCTGAGGTTTTGTGGCTCCCTCTTAAAAAAGCATTTTCTTTTGTCTCAAGTCACGTCATTAAATCTAATAGATGTTTGATTTTACTTCATCTGCTTTGTATTTTTCATGTGGTCAAGCAGAGGTCTAATGGGCAACTTCTCAGCCACAGTTCTGCTTCAGATATTCTCAGTCCTGCTTCCTTTGGGAGCTCAGGGAAGGGGATGCTGAAGGAGTCTGCCTGACAGAGATATGGAGCCACCAGCTGGGGGATGAATGCTGACCTCCCTCCAGCTTGGCATCCAGAATGAGGGGGTACCAAGGAAAATCCCTGTCCTGTTGGGAAATGATACTTCTTGGAAGAGAAATGTTCCCAGAATTGAAACTGCATTTTGAGGTACTTAACTACAGCAAACACAACAGAGCAACTGAAAGCTACAGACTGACGGTGAAAAAAACCCTTCTCCAAAACCTTAATATTTGGGGAAGTTCTAATGAGTTATGAATGTTTTTAATCTGGTCTTGCCTGCAGAACTAAGGCCCCAGAGCCATCCCTGGGCCTTGGGGTGCACAATGAGAGTAAATGTCAAGATGTTTGCTTACCAGTGAGAGATGTGCTGCTGTAGATGTGTTGTTAGGCTACACCTGGCCTTGATTTCAGTCACCTTCAGCAATCAGGACTCCTCATGAATGTTTACAGTCAAATGTGCCAAGAGGTGGAAGCCCCACCAATTCACCAGCCATCTGTTAGCCACCAAATGAGAGCCCCAGAAGTCAGGGTTGCCCTTTGAATCATTCTGCTGGAGCAGACACGGGTGCCTGGTGGGGCTGAGGCTGGCAGTGTGCTCTGAACTGTTGTGCTCATCCCAACATCTCCACAGGAACCACGTACCTGGGTCTGGAAGGTGCTTCCTATCCTGCTGCTATGAACCAATTCAGCTGTAGCTGTACACACATCCATGGGGGTTGGCATGGTCTGAAGTAGGATGCAGTATTTTACTAATGTGCTGTGCTTGTAAATGTGTGCATTTAATATCTGACCTGTTTAACAGTCTACTGATTTTTAAAAATATATTTTTCTTTTGTGGGGAGGGTAAATTTCCTAATAGTGTTTGAGTTTTGCTTTGGGTTTGTTGTTTGTTGTTTTGTTTGGGGTTTTTTTTTTTAAACAATATGAAGGGGAAATGCAAAAAAAACAACTATATTGTGATGATTTTTTTATGCAGTAGAAACAATATTGCCCTTTTCTGAAATATCTGCAGCATTATTAAAAATAATATAATAAAAATGAACAACCACTGAGGTTTGTGTGACATTTTACACGAAGAAAGATTCTGTTTGGTTTTGAAGAGCACAAGATTTCATCTACTTACTTGCTTTCACAAATTAAAGGAAATGGGCAAACCCCATTCTGTGTATTTTAGTTTATATTAATTTATTTTACATGGCACTCACTCCAATAAATAAGCACAGCTCCCCTGTCAGGGCAGAGATGTGTCCTTCCAGTTTACACGAGGAGCTTAGAAATGAGAGAAGATTGAGCAACATCTCTGGGCTCATCCAGAGAGCCTGGGACTGAAACAAACTGATGTTCCCTGAGCTCACAACTTCACATCACTCTTACTGAACAGAAACCCACACAGCACAGGGAACAAAGAGCTTTTCTTAAAGGCTGCTTCTCATCCTGAGGAATGAAGCAGGGGTCTGGTAAGGAAAACGTGCTGTGGGTTTGGGCAAAGCCTTTCAGTTCCACTCTGACTGCACCAACTCCCCCCCAGCAGAGGCCCCAGGGGAAGGACTTGTGCCCTCTCCCCAGGGCAGACCCAGGAAGCAGCCAGGCAGCAGCACAGGTTCTTGGCCCCATCTGAGTCCATCATCAGCAAATGTGCAGATGACACCAAGCTGGGGGGAGCGTGGATCAGCTGGAAGGCAGGAGGGCTCTGCAGAGGGACCTGGACAGACTGGAGAGTTGGGCTGATCCCAACGGGATGAGGTTCAACACAAGAACCCCATGGGGAGCTCCAGGCTGGGCACAGAGTGGCAGAAAGGGAGCTGGAGTCTGGATTGCCAGGAAGCTGAAGAGGAGCCAGCAGTGTGCCCAGGTGGCCAAGAAGGCCAATGGCATCCTGGGCTGGCTCAGGAACAGCGTGGCCAGCAGGTCCAGGGAAGGGATTCTGCCCCTGTGCTCAGCCCTGGGGAGGCCACAGCTTGAGTCCTGTGTCCAGTTCTGGGCCCCTCAGCTCAGGAAGGAGATTGAGGTGCTGGAGCAGGTCCAGAGAAGAGCAAGGAGGCTGGGAAGGGATCCAGCACAAGTCCTGTGAGGAAGGGCTGAGGGAGCTGGGGGTGTTGAGGCTGGAGAAGAGGAGGCTCAGGGGAGACCTCATCACTCTCTCCAACTCCCTGAAAGGAGGTTGGAGCCAGGGGGGGTTGGGCTCTTTTCCCAGGCAACTCTCAGCAAGACAAGAGGGCACAAGAGGTCTCAAGTTGTGCCAGGGGAGGTTTAGGTTGGACATTAGAAAGAATTTCTTTCTGGAGAGGGTGATCAGACACTGGAAGGGGTGGATTCTCCATCCCTGGAGATATTTCCAAAGAGCCTGGATGTGGCACTCAGTGCCATGGGCTGGGAACCACGGGGGGAGTGGAGCAAGGGTTGGACTTGATGAGCTCTGAGGTCCCTTCCAACCCAGCCCATTCTAGGATTCTATGAATATTGGGTAAATATGAGCACAGCAGGAACTGAGCTGTTAATGGCTCCCCTGTTTAGATGAATACCTGAACTTGGGCACCTGCAGTGCAGCAGCCAGTTCAGCCAAGACTTCTAAACCCACCCCTAAACCCTTTCGAACAATTAAAAAAAAAAAAAAAAAAAAAGTCCTGGCTGATTATATACTTGCACATCTTGCTGGAAGGTGTGAAAATCTACACAGACAGACATAAAAAGGGGAAAATCAGCTGGGATTCTCTTAAAAAAAGGCATGGAGAAGGGTGAAAGGCTTAGAAGGCCTAACATCCAACTGCTCAGGCTGCAGGAACACTAAGGGGGGGAGCACCAAGAGTGCAGGACAGGTTCCAGCTCTTCTTGCTGAAGCTGCTCTTACAAAATATTCATTCTGATTAAACACAGCAAAGGGATCAAGATCTGGGTGCTGATCTGAATTTTAGTTGCACACCTCTTTTCTTACATGCTTTTAATTTCGAGAGGATCAGCTCCTTCATCTTTTTTTCATAACCTCTGAGAGCTGCCACAAACCTCAGCCAAGCTCTGCACTCCCCCAGATCATTCAGAGTTCCAGTCACAGCCACCTCCTCGTTGGCAGGCCCTGCTCACACTGCTCACAGAAGGCTGCTCTTGGGCTTTCCAGCTGATTTTCTGCATCTGCCCTAGTCAGTTGCCTTCACTGCCACCTGTGCTGGTCCTTTCTGCAAACAAAATAACCTGACTACCAGTTCTGCCACGCCAGAAGCCCTCATATCCCTCACTGTCGTGTGTGGAAGGGAAAAAAAAAAAACAAACCCAAACCAAACATCCCTTTGCTTGTGCCAAGGAATGCTTTGCCAGTAACTGTTTGTAGTGCTGTTACAAGGCAGTGAGAAGCAGCAAGCAGGCCCCTGCTCCTCAGAGCTCACTGAGAGAGGGTCCTTCTGCATTGTGATGAGGGCCATGGGTCCTGCTGCTGTGCTGTTCCTAAAGAAGAAGCCTAAAGGTAACCAGGAGTTTCTTGCTATAAATTGCTAGTGACAAAATACCAGGGGATGCTTTCTCTCAGTTTGCTGTTAATGAAGTCAGGCAGCCAACTCCAGTCCTTACTACAGCCCTACACAAGGGTCCCAGCAGCTTGCCTTGGATGTTCCTGTGCACCATCTCACCAGAGATCTCACCTTTCAGTGAAAACACCCACTTACTTACCAAGCTACACACAGATGAATCACTTCTCTCCTCCTCCCAAAGGGCTAAATGCTCTTTTGCCATGCTCAAAAGAGCAAACTGCAGCCATTCAGGCAGACACCCCCAGGGCCAATTCTACATTTGGTTGCAGCCAGTGAGCTGGGATGTAGCTGTGCCCCAACCAGCACTGGCATCAGGAAGCCCTGACACCCACAGGCACATGGGAGAGGTTGAGCTGATCCAGGTGACACAAAGAAAAGGGTAAAGGGACACAGTCCAGACCTCGTGCCACATCTGCCTGCACAAGCCCAGTGCCTTTGGAAAAGGTGTTTTGTGGTTTATCCAGCTGGGACAGGAGATGCTGGGGTTGTTTCTGTGTTTGCATCCTTCCATCTGTGAATCAGCACATCTGGGCTCAGCTGCTGCAGGCACCACCTTGCTCTGAGTGCTGTGTGAGGAGGCCAGAAAGACCCCAAGTGCTGCCATTCAGAGAGACTTAGACAGGCTGGAGAGTTGGGCAGGGAGGAACAAGATGAAATTCAACAAGGGGAAGTGTAGAGTTTTGCATTTGGGGAAGAACAACACGATGTCCCAGTATAGGTTGGGGGCTGAGCTGCTGGAGAGCAGTGGAGGTGAAAGAGACCTGGGGGTCCTGGTAGACAAGAAGATGCCCATGAGCCAGCAATGTGCCCTTGTGGCCAAGAAGGCCAATGGCATCCTGGGGTGCATTAGAAAGGGGGTGGTTAGTAGGTCAAGAGAGGTTCTCCTCCCCCTCTATTCTGCATTGGTGAGGCCACACCTGGAGTATTGTGTCCAGTTCTGGGCCCCTCAGTTCAAGAAGGACAGGGAAGTGCTTGAAAGAGTCCAGCGCAGAGCTACTGAGATGATTAAGGGAGTGGAACATCTCCCTTATGAGGAAAGGCTGAGGGAGCTGGGTCTCTTTAGTTTGGAGAAAAGGAGACTGAGGGGTGACCTCATCAATGTTTTCAAATATGTAAGGGGTGAGTGTCAGGGAGATGGAGTTAGGCTTTTCTCAGTGGTGACCAGTGATAGGACAAGGGGTAATGGGTGTAAATTGGAGCATAGGAGGTTCAAGTTGAATATCAGAAAAAATTTTTTTCCTGTAAGGGTGACAGAGCCCTGGAACAGGCTGCCCAGGGGGGTTGTGGAGTCTCCTTCACTGGAGACATTCAAAACCCACCTGGACACGTTCCTAGGGGATGTACTCTGGGGGGCCCTGCTCTGGCAGGGGGGGTTGGACTAGATGATCTTTCCAGGTCCCTTCCAACCCCTAGGATTCTAGGATTCTATGATTCTATGAACTCCACTCTTAGCTTGCTGCCAAGACAATGTGGAAGAAGAAATGTATAAGCTGGATGAGAAACAGGCTCAGGGGATGTTTTGGGCTTCATCAGGTTGCTTGGGTTTGGTGTTTTATGGTTTGGTTGGGTGGTTTTTTTTCCTTTTCCAGTGAAATCAGTTTTGTGTCTGTGGCACAAATTACAAGCCAAGTAGCACAGCACCAGGTCAGTGAGCACAAATCAGGAGAAAGCCTCATCACCAGGAGCAAAGGACAACTCTCATCATGCTGGCTGCAGGGATGAAAGCACAACAGATTACAACTGACATTTAAATCAGCTTTCAACTTTTACTGCTTATTTTTAGAGATTTTTTCCAGAAAACTAGCCCAGGTTGTGTTTAGAAGCCCCTGGTTGTTTGCCAAAGTTTTGCTTCAGACTTCACAGACAACTTGTTGGGTTCTTCTGGCACAAACTTCTCCTCCTGCCCAAGCTCTAGGGCCTACTGCTTCTATAGGGACCACTTCCCCTTTCCATACATTCCTGATCCCTCCTCAGTGCAATTCTTCCTCAATGAGAGGAGGAAGTGGTGGTGTTGGAAGCTCTTAGCTGATTGGATTAATTACAAGGAATTGGCAGCACATGGCAACCATGATTAGAGAAAGGAAGTGATATAAGAGATGGCAAGGAGAAGGTCTCCTGGTGAAGGAATACTGTGGATGGCTGTCACCAAGCAGCTTTTGTCTGCTGGGACTGGTGTGATGAACACAGAGACTGTCACCTCTTCCACCTTCCTTGAAGATTCAGGTAGGGGTTGATGAGTGTTTCATCTCAGCTTTTTTTCTAATATTGTGGCTTTTGGAATTAGTCTGCAGTTTTTCATGGGAGTCTGGATTGTGTTGGAGGCCTTTGTGTGCCATGGCCTGAGCTGGCTGAATGGCTGTAGGGTTTGTTCTGACAGAACATGCAGGTTGGAAGTCCCATAATTCATTCCCACCTCCCCAAGCTCCTGCATTATCCATCCCCCCATGCATGGTTCCAGTTGTGAGCCTGCTTCATGTGTTACACTGCTGTTGCTGGTTGAAAAACACACAAATATTTAGGTCAGTGAAGAAAGATGGTTTAAAATTCTTTGGAGTTGAAGGATTTTTTTCAGCAAATGTTCTCCAAGTTTTCTGTGTTGGGAGCTGTAACATCTAGGCTGATGTAGTGCTATTGGAGGAGTTTCCATACCCTTGGAGTTGGTGTGGGAAGGCAGGGTAAAAATTTGTTTTAACTGTTCAGCTGAAGGTGTTGAATTTACCTGTACTTCTGGAGGTTTTGGGGTGAAAACATCACGTGCTGAAGTAGACACTGCTGCACTGGAAACTGTTGGCTCTGGTTTGAAAAATACCATGCAATTTGTATTGCAACAGTAGCACTGAGGGCAGGCTACTGAATCAAAGCACTGTGGCAAGTTCAAGGGCAAACAGAGCTGTCTAAGAAACCCTGAAACTCAGCAGCTGGTGCTGTTTGCAGCTTTTCCACTCTCCTGTGCCACGACGTGGAGGAGCCCCCTGGGAAAGATTCCCTCTCTCAGTGGGGGTTTCCTTTCTCCCTGGCTGCCAGGGGCTCCAGAAAAGGTACCTTTGAACAGCATTTCTGGGGTGCTGCAGGGGCACTTTTTGGTTAGAATCCATCCTGGGGGGTTGTGCATAAAAGCCACCTGCATAGACACTGTTTGCAGCAGGCAAGCAGAGCTCAATTTTATCATCAGCTTTCCCAAGGTCTGTACACACATTTGCCATGCCCCATTTCACAGAACTAGAGCTGCTCCAAGTCCCTCCTGCAGCTACAGCCTTTTTTTGACAGTGTTCTGACTCTTTTCACCTGAAGGTTTGGTTCCCATATCATTAGGTGGCAGCACATGCCAACATAACATCAGTTCATGCCTGCAGCTCAGCAACAACACTGGAGAAATGGAGTGAGAAGTTTGCTCAGACCCTCACCCTCCCAAGCAGAATGCATTTAGAGTCTTTACAGAGAAGCTGGAAGAAAATGTCTTTTGTATAAAGTATCCCCAAAGAGGAAAAAAGCCACCTGAGATTGGGCAGGACATTGCTAGAAAATGTCAATCAAGGAACAGATCCCATGGAGGCTTCAAGTGAGAGGCCACAGAAATCAGTGGGAGGTCTCTCATTAGAGCAGTTGTGCAGCTGGACCTTTAGTGCTCTGTCAAGGTCCTTCAAGCTCCACTTTTTGAGATTTTTGAAACATCTGAGCTTCATTCCTCAAGGTTTGCCCTAGGGATTCTGTGATTCTTCAAAGTAGCTGTATTGGTGAACTTAAGCTTCTGTCAATGTCAGCTAAAACTTTTCTTCTGCTTTCCCCCAAAGCTTGTCAGTGTTGCCAAGTTTCATCTTCAATTGCCCTGAGCATCTTGGAATAACCTGGATGGTTTTGTCACCTCTGACTAGGAGTTTTCAGACAGAAATAAATAGGTATTACTTACAAATTTCACATGAGGTAATTACAGTGCAGTTCTGAATAAAGAGCCTGATTTGCAATCACAGGGAAGCCTTCCTTCCATTACTGCTAATAAACAACTGTAAAAGATGGGAACTATTTAAAGCTCCACATTACCCTGCTTTTCTCCCAACAAGCTTGCACATTGATCCTGACATGCAGACTGACAGCCTCGTGGCATTTTGGAGAGGTCCAAGTGCACTAAGTATGTGGTACTATTTATTTTAGTACCCCCATTCCCACAGCAGCCACTGACTCACAAGAAAAAGCTGAGAGCAATACTTGGCATTTGTTTCCTGTGCAGCCCAATTTGCCTGGTTCATTAACCTGCTTTATGTAGCCAGAACCTCTGAGTCTGACATAGTTCTTTTTGGGGCACATGTCAAAACTGGATTTGTCTATCTGAGCAGCATTTGCTTCCAAAAAAAATGTTTCAAATGGCTGCAACAACTCTTCAAGCAGATTTTGTGTTGTGTGCTAAGCTGTGTCTAGGCTGTCCATTTGGCTCTCTAGCACCACTAAATGTGCAGGAGACAAAGGAGAGTGTGAAAAGCACCAGGTGTGTGATGGTATCACCTACCTCTTGGAGCAGGAATGGTTGGTTTGGAAGGAGGCTGGAGGCAAGTTCTGCTGCCACTTGTAAATGGACTGGATCAGCTGCATGCATGTCAGCACATACAAAGAAAGGCAGAGTTTTATGTTCTTGTATCATATGAAAAAGGCTTTACTAGGTCTATTCTCCTATGTATGGAATGCAACATGCAGTGACCACTAAATTAAGTCACTAATTCTACAAATTCCTTGTGTGGTGCTGGTGTAGCTGGCAGTGCCTCCCCAGTTCTGACAGAGGCTCTGGCTCTCCACTTCAGTGGCTTCTTTCTTGGAAAAGCTGATGTTCAAATCATGCAGCTTTCCTCCTGTCTGACGTGCACTGGTGTGGCCTGGGGCTCACCTCAGATGCACACTTCTCCTCTCCTGCCCACAGAAGAAATTGCATTAGGAATTAGATCCTCAGTGACCTCTCTCAGTTCAGCAGATGTACCCATCCTCTGCCATGGGAGACTGAGCCTCCAGCTGCTGCCAAGGTGCAATTGGATTTGTTTCATCTCATTTTCTACCATGACCTTAAAACTGGCCCCTTGCTCCAAGTACAGGACTCCTTTTGGTTTCTCCAGCAGCCTGGCAAAAATACTTGGAAAGCATTTGGAGACAAATCTAGGAGGTAAATGCCCCCCATATGCCTAGGAAGGATTTAGTTTCCTCTGTTCTTTGATACCTGCTCAATGGGAGAAATTATGAAGACCAAAAAAAGCTGGCAATATCTGAAATGTGAACATGGGATCACCTCTGCCAGACTCCACACTGAGCCACAAACCCCTTTTTGTCCTTTTTATATTGTTCTCTGGACCCCAAGTCAGACTGAGGGTCTGGACTCATGGAACTCTAGTCCCCATATCAATGCAAAATTTGTTTCAAATACAAATATTTGCAGGACAGAGCAGGGGCCTGCTATGCAGAGGGATGTTTATGATCTAATGCTGAAATTGGTTGGGAGTTTGGTCACGTCTGTTCATAGATGCTAAAAAAACAATGAATAAATCTGAAAAGTCAGTATGCAGAAGTAGCACAGACTACTGGAGTGGCAAAACATGTCCAGGTTGTCCAATGCCTCCTTTCTGGCTCCTTTACCTCAAATTTGAGCCTTCCATATTTTTAGTGTGCTCTGTGTGGAGAAGGGCAAGGATGCCTTTGAACTGCTTTTGTGTTTCCCTCTTGGGTTTTTTTTTGTTCTTTTTTTTGATTAGTGAAGGATTCCTTTAGGTGGGTTTTCTCTACTGCTCAAAATACTGCTTCTACTGATAAAATATTAGCTTGGTCTGCAATCACAAGCAGTTTTTCCTGTGACTGATTCCTCCAAGTCTTTCCCCTGGCTTCCCTTTTGTAGGACTTGGGGGGAAAAAATGTGTGCAGGGATCTATAGTTGAGGTTCCAATGCCTTTCATGTCAGAACAGCTGGATTTCAAAAGCTGTGCCAAATGAGATAATGTGGTCTGAGGTTTGAATTCTGCAATTCCCAGCAGAGTACCTCACTCTTTCATAGATGCTTAGGAATTTTGAGATGACTCAAAGTGGTCTTTGAAACCAAGCTGGGATTTTGAGAAGTGGAGACAAGATCCAGTCTCTTCAGAAGTTCCAGGAATCCACAGATTCCAGAACAATGTGGAGTGTTCTGCTTTCCTCAGCACTAGCAGGTCATTTATATAGACATTTAAAATCTATGTGCATATCCTGCTTCAGGTAACCCAGGCTGAGGACTTCAGCTGATGCATTTCCTTCTAATGTCTCAGATCATGAACAGAACTGGTTTTAAAGGTGGCATTTCAGAGATTTCTAGTGCCACAAGCAAGAAAGCTTCCTGTGCCACTGGATGTCACCCTAACAATGCTCAAAGTACTTTGGCAGAGCAACTCTTCATACTTCCACTATAAAAGTGTTCTGCCTGTTACACTCAGCAGAAGGAGGGCAAAATAATCTAGAAGTTGCCATATTAAGTGTCTGTGATGAACTAATTTTTCTCCAGAGCCTTATTTTGTTGCATGGGTTGTTCTGGGTTTAAAAGCAAGGCAAATGTCCACTCTGTTCAACTGTCCCATGTCCAGACATGTTTGAGAGGTTTAGTGGAGAGCAGGGAAGCTGAGTGTGCAAGTCCAGTGGAAGTGAGGAGGATCTCACCCTTTCCTTAACTTTATTGTCAAAGAGTGACAAGTTTTATGTCAGGAATCTGCTAAAGAACAATTCAGCTCAGGGACCAAGGAGGCTGCCATTGGGAGCTTCATAAAAAGTGTCTCAGTAGAGAAGGGACTTGCCTGAGGGTAAAACAACCCCCCAGGAATGGGGTTAAGGTGCTGTACAGAGAAGTTGAGCCCCAAATCAGCAAAAGCTGCACATGGAGGGGGGGTGCCCTTAATAAGCATCCCCTCAGGATGCTAGGGAGGGGAGAGAAGCCCTGAAATACACCAGTACAGAGCCTTCTTGCCAAAGGGCTTTGGGTAACTAAAATAATGTTAAATTACCTCAGCATGGCTGATCCTTGAGGCAAAGGGACTTCTCCATCTCAGCTGAACATGTTTGTTAGGATTCTACCCCCCCATCCTGGCTCACCTGCATAAAACACTGACTGTGGGCTTCCACACAGATGGGAACATCTTTCCCTATCTCTTTCAGCTTAGCAGGAGCAAAAGCATCCATCTTCCACCACCCTTTCATTCAGGGAATAAAAAGAGTCCTAAAATGTTTGCACAGAGGCTGCAAATGCTGCTTAAAATTTAAATAGACTTATTAATTTCTCCTAAAATATATCTAATAGCAAATAGAGACACCTAGAAAATCCAGCAAGTGCTACCAAAATACATACTTGCCATAGCAAGCTGGGTAATTTGCATGTGTCATACAACAGAACAGAATGTCAGAGCACTTAAAAAAAAATTAATTACATAATGAGTTGACTGAGTCATACACCTCTTACTCCTTTAACTTGAGCCCTACAATAGATGGTTTTGGCATGCAGTAAACTGTGGCCTGGTATATCTTTATCTGGGTTGTTGTTCCTCATGAATTTTGATCCCAGCAGAAATCTCAAAGGGGCCATCCTAGAAATTGTAGTTCGGGGCTCTTTTTGAAGAGGTGATACAAAAAATGAGGTCATGGTGAGATTTGCATCAGTAATGTAAGCTTGCTTCACACACACTGCCAAAGAGCAAGGGGATGATTAATTTGTGTCATTAATGACCTGCAGTTGACTTAGTGGCTACAACTGAAAAGCTCTGAATTCCATTACCCAGCTCATCTCTGTGAAATCAATGAATGTTTCCCTGATGGCACATAAATAGCTCAACCCTTTTAATAAGTGTCATGAAGGGGCCTTCATTTCTCCCATGTGCCTCTTTATCATTCATTTAAACAGGCAGAAAAAATAGTCCTTTTAGCCACTGCCATGTTTCCAAACCCTCATTAATAAGAATGCAAGACAAAGATCTCTCTCCCCAGAGAAAACCCCCAATTCCTCTCCCCCCACTGCATGGGTGATGGCTGCCATGGAAGTGGGACCTGCCTGCTAGTCTGGAAATATTCTCCCTGGGATTTCATACTAGTTCTCATTACTAAAATTCTGGCAGCTCATGGCCATGAGATACCCCTTAGAGAAGTTCCCTGGATTGATGGGGTAGTCCCTGGATGGGTGACTGGATGTGTTGGGCACAGATTCAAATTTAGGTTTGTGAGTGAAAAAGTAAGAAAGAAATGCTGGGAACAGGGCAAGATCCACATGGCAGTCTCATGAGCCAGAGCAGAAATGCACTTTGTGGCTTATGTGATACCACCTCCTATCCCAGGTGGGGAGACATTCAGCTCTTTAACCTGGAAAAAAAATGGAAGGTTGCTGGCAAACTGCTCTGAAAGGAGTTTCAGGACTCTATAAGGCTCTTCCCAACATGTAACAGCTGGGGGCAATGGTAAATACAAGTTCTTGTGAGGAAGCAGTGACAGTGTGTGCCTTTTTTTTTTTTTTTTCAGTGGGTCCCTGATTATCTGAACACCACCCAGGTGTCCTGTTTTATTCAGTAAATCAAGTTGGCCTCAGTCATAAATGTATTAATGTATTAATAACTTGCTTCACTTTGGCAAATTTCCCCCCAGGGCATTAGAAAGGTTCTCTCTTTTACTGCACCTCACCAGTGTGATTAAAGCAGTAATTAAAAAAAAAGAATTTGTAACAGGAAGCTGTGGTCTGTTTGAAGGTATTTTGGCCACTTTCCTGATTGTATTGGTTGATTGTTTGGTGCATTTAGCTGCAAGTGTTACAAACTACAGATGGCTCAAACTAATGGGCATGAACATTATTGAGTGCCCTGCTTGAAGCAGTAATGAAAGTCCTTACTAGCAGTTGATCCCTTGCCTAAAAGGACTGCTTGCTTTTTCATCCTTTGACATTTTAAAGGGTATCTGCTGTTCTTAAGGGGATGTAGAACTCCTAATGATGCAAAAGGAAGATGAGAGATGCTTGTGTGAAGGTTGAGCTCCTTGGGTCTGCTCTATGCACATGGCATAACCTGAGACCCCCACTGAGTTAGAGAACTGCTCCACCTCTGGAGTAAACAGAAACCTTGGTTCTACAGCACAGCAAAGCAGCTCTATGCTCATGTCCAACCTGACTTGTTCCTTAAAGTGGTATTTAATGGTTTACAAGATTTTTTTTTTTCACATCTCCATCTCACCTTCTCTTCAGAAGGCCTTATGTAAAGGGCCTGGAGTTTGCCACTGATCCTCTCTCCAGGGAGGCAGCTCAGTTGTGACTTCTGGGGTGCTTATTGGACTAGCCAAGAATTTTTTATCTAGCTTCTTTTATCATGGTGGTAAGATCTTGGGCCTCTGCAAGTAGTTTTAAGCCACCTCAGCTCCATCTAAAGGTTTCCAGTTTGTATAAACTGCTCCTGAGCTGAGACTACAAAGAAGCCAGGAAGGAACTAAGGTAGCTCTTAAGATGAGGTTACTTGCTGCTTGAAGTGGTGGATTTGCTTGCTCTAGTAGGAATAGTTATTTTCATAACTCTCATGAATCTGGATGACCAAATTTCCTAACAAGAAATGTGTGGGGTGAGTAATCTAGAAAGGCTTTCCATGAAAAGTCTGTTGACTTAATAAAAATCTGCTTAAGAGATTTAATGGAAATTTCCCTGATTGATGTAGGTAAGTTCTTAAAGCAAAAAAGTGAGACTGCTTCTGGGCTAAGGTTGATTTTGTATCTGCAGTGGCTTGTGAAATGTTTGCAAGTGGGAGTTCTCATGAGTACAGATGAAGCTCCAAACTCTCTTCTCAGCCCAAGGTAGTTAAAAGGTTATCCATTTTTTGTGCATATTTTAAGTTCATGCAGACTGAGGTTATTGTGCCCAATACCAGTTCAGCTTTCAGCTTTTTTTCTTTATTCCAAGTATCTATTTTGTGGGTTTGGGTAAAGATTTTCACACAGCTCTTATCAGTGAGAGGCTGGCAAACCACACACAGCAGATTGGGTTTGGTAAAGCAGTTTGAATTGTTTGTATTGTAACACTTCAAAACAGAGCTGTTCCTCCTGATATCAGGAAATAAGATTGTAGCTCCTTTTATTTCTTCTAAAACTTCCTCTAATTGAAAACTTACAAAAGAAACTTTGCTGACTGCATCATGGTAAAATCTAGAGCTTTAGTTTACTTCTGCTTGCTGTCTGAAGCCTCTGTCCACCTGTAGCTTTGAATTTTACTGCTGGAGGCAACAGCTCCCTTAGGCTGCTCACACTGAGACTCAAACCTCTTCGTGTCTTCCTGGAAATGAAGTGATACCAAGAGTTGTTTTGCCAGTCTCCTTTGTAAGATGACATGAAATGCAGATTTTGCTTAGGTAAAAGGCTACTTGATGACTGAAAGCTTGCTTGTCTATCCACCCTGAGTGAGTTGGGGCGGAGTTGTTTGTTTTTGGGGGTTTTTTGTCTGCTTTTTTTCTTGGTCTGAACCAAGACACTGAGCACAGCTCCATCAGTTCTCTAACATCTCGTTGGTGTTGGTGCTTACATTGCTGCTGCTCACAGAAACCTTGGGTGTCAACAGCCTGGCTGCACAAGCAGGTAATGCACTTCTCACTGTCAACACTTGAGGGGTTTTGTCCCCTCTTGCTGTACATTTTCCAGGAGTTTTCCATAAAAAGACAGTTTCAGCCATCAGCTGGCCTTTGCCTACCACCAGCCAGATGTTTCATGCAATGATGGCTGCAGTAAGGCTAAAACCTCTAGGGAATGCTTTAGAAAGGTGGTGAGGCTGACTGGAAAGCCCCAGTGATAATGTGTTTATTTTGCTAAAATATTCTACAGCTGATCACTCTGTTATAATCTTACTGTAACATAATATGGTTGTGGCTACATCTTAAAATTTAATTATAAGAAGCACCCTTTATAGCTCTGCCAAGTCCTTCTCAAATAAGATTTCTTTGCTATTTAAAGAATTTATATATATATATAAACATATATATATATATATAATTTTAATCACTGAGATTTTAAATTGCAATGGACTTCAGATTAAATGATCTGCTTCGTGGCAGGCCTTACAGAAAATTAACACTGATCACTTTCCAGGAACAAAGGCTTCCATTTCCTCTGTATCCCAGCTCTGTTACAGGAACCATTTGGTACATATAGATGCAGCCACTGAGCTGTTCAGGGTACCTACCAACAAGCCAAATGTGTGTCAGCATGGAGAAGAAAAGCAAAAATCCTAATTTAATACTTGAAAAGATGCCAATAATTTAATTGCTACAGAAACCATAATTAGAAATCATTAACTGCTAATAGTGTGGTGAGAAGACTCAAAGCATTACTGATTGTGACACCATCATCCACCCCACTCATTCCCATGCTAGACAGGCTTTAAGGATTGATGCAAGAGGGGTCAAGGTGACAGTGGAAAAACTAAGCAAACAATTTTCTAATTCTGCATTTCCTTTCATTTTACCCCAGCTGTTACCACCAGCATTTTAATCAGCAAGATTCCTTTTCTAAATTTCACGTGATTAATTTCTGAAGCCTGCAGTAACAAAGCCTTTGTAAAAAAAAAAAAAACAAAACACTGTCATGTCTTCAATAATTGCACTTCTTTCTGCATAGCACATAATTTTACTGATCTATCCCCACTGTAACCTAGGGGTAAAATCTTGAGGCTACAACAGGCCCAACTACCTATTAGTATTTAGGAGTGTTAAGAATTTTGAACAAGGTAAAGTTATTTTGGCAAACCATGATCCCTGAACTGCACCAGACTTTGCCAGAGAGAGCTGGAAGCAGATGTGGTCATTACCCTGAATCCAGAGCTAGATAAAAGCCTAGACTGCACATGGAGAACATCAAAACATCCTGCTGCAAGGGGGTAGATTGATTTCTACACCTGAACTTCATGTAGATCAGACACTTTATTTTCCCTTGCACAACAAACATGAAGTAGAACTTCCAATTCAGACATGGAAGGAGAACTGCAGAGGTATGGTTTTGTCAGGAAGTCTTGGATGCCCTCTAAGCACCTGTAACCAGAGTCTGTTTGGAGGAAATACAGCTAGGACTGTACTTCTCAGCTGCAGCTGGGAAGCAGGTACAGGTCCCAGCCACAGCAACCATCCAGGCTGGAAAAATGCTGGGAGCAGCAGCCTTCAGGTGCCAGGGGCAAATATGGTCACTTACATCAAGTAAAAAGGAAGTAATTTTGTCATCTGGCTCATTTCAAGCCAAAAGAGCCCTAAATTCAGTAGCCCAGCTGTCTAACTCAAGTTTCAGTCAGAAGAACTTCATAGTGATCAAGTCTGAAGAATAATAAAAGCATTTAAATCACTGGGGCTGGCTGCATGATTCTGCAGTGGTTCTCTTGACAAGATGACAACCTGTGCAGAAATTGTCTCCTGTGTAATCCACTGCTCTCCTGGTGCTCTGGTGTCATGTGTCATGTGCTGAGATCTCAGGGCTGGAGATAGATATTTTCAAAGCAGACTTGTCTGCTTCTATCTGCTGCTTGAAGAAGTGTTGCTAAATCTATTGTTAATATTCACAAAATAGTTGAGCAGATGCTTTGGGTGTTTTCCTACTCCTTCTGTCACTGCCTATTTCATGACACTTTTTTCTCCCTAGAAAGGGAATATAAATATATTTCTATCAAGTAGATTATGATAAAGGAAGAAGAAGGGGTGGAGCATTGAAACCTGACTGTCCTACTTGGAAAAGAAAAGTTATGAATTGTCCTGCCTATCAAGTCAGCAATAAAATGTCTGAATGTGCCAACCTGTCAGTCACACAGGAAGCAGCTGTTAAGAGTTCTGTGAATCTTCATACTAGAAGACATGTTCCTTATTGAGGACAAAGCTATTTGATTTTAAAAAGCTGTTTATTTTTAAGAGCTTCATGTTCAGCAGGTTTAAACCTCTTCTCACTGTGTATAAACATTCTGTTTATGTGAATCTTGGCAAAGTATCAATAATGCCACCCCAAAATACCAAGAAATTTATTTTTTCTTTGGGGACAACAAATGTCATGAATAAATACTAGAATAAATGAAAGTATAAAAAGAATTTACAGGAGAGATGATCAGCAAAGCTAACCTGAACGACTTAACATCTACAGTGCCTCTTCCCATGAAGAAAACCCCCCCAAAATATGCTAAGTAAATATGCCATGCCCTTTCTGCAAGGGAACCAAACCAGTCAGTCAGATCTGATTTTGTTAATTTTGATTTTGTTGGTAGGATCTTTAATTGCAGCTCTAAATCACTGCTTAGAAATAGTGAGTTGAGGACTAAGATGAACTGAAAACACACAAGACCAAGGATGAAGGAAACTAACAAAAAAGCACCACAAGCACATACATTAACACATGATCATCACAAGCTGCTGTAGGTGTATGTGGAAAGGATGATGCAGAGGGAGGCAATCTTTAAACCCATCAGGATCTGACATGGAGGTACTGTATCACCAGGTGTGTATTTGAATGGCTTAAGGCTTTTGAGATCACTGGCACCTTCTTGATCAGCACAAAGATCTCGTGCAGATGTGGTCTGCCTGGACTGCAAAAGCAAGCAGGCCTTGGAGATTAATTCCTTTGTACTCAAATGTTTTGTCCAAATTGGGCCTCTGACCTAGAAGCAGCTTTTGACAGATCTGTTGTTGCATTAAGTGTCTGATGGCTGTGGAGAAAATGATGCACTAAACATTCCCTGGCTATAGTTCAGAGAAGTGTTGAAGAGAAGTTTTATTTCTGGAAATGTATAATCTTCTTACATTAGCCTTCTGCTTTTGTGAGGATTACTTGCACAGAGTAGCTGGATTTGTG